>NC_141606.1:23334706-23689706 GCF_047967505.1 Dipteris shenzhenensis
AGAGAGAGAGAGAAATGAGAGAGAAGAAAGGAGGGAGATTTAGGGAGAGAGAGAGGGAAAGAGAGAGAAAGAGAGAGAGGGAGAGAGAGAATGAAACTTTTAGCGGCCATGGCCGCCAAGAGAGGGAGGTAGAGAGAGAGAGAGAATGAGACTTCTGGCGACCGTGGCCGCCAAGGGAGGGAGGGAGGGAGAGAGAGAGGGAGAGAGAATGAGAAATGAGAGAGAAGAGGGGAGGGAGAGAAAGAGAGATTAAGAGTGAGAAGAGGGACAGAGGAGAGAGAGAAAGGGAGAGAGGGAGGGAGGGAGGGAGGAAGGGAGGGAGAGATCAAGAGAGAGAATACAGAGAGAGAGAGAGAGAGACATAGAGAGGGAAAGAATGACAAATCCTAGCGGCCAAGAGGATAGAGGGAGGGAGTTAGAGAGGGTAAGAGCGAGAGATAGAGAGAGAGAGATGAAGAGAGAGAATGATAAATCCTAAGTAGAGAGAGAGAGAAATACAAATCCTAGAGAGAGATCAAGAGAGAGAATAATAAATCTCCAGAGAGAGAGGTGGAGAGAGAGAGAGAAATAATTACAAATCCTAGGGAGAGAGCGAGAGAGATGAAGAGAGAGAATGATAAATCCTAGCGGCCATGGGAGGGAAAGAAAGAGAGACTTGAGATAAACTAAGAGAGAGAATGAGTGGGATGAGGAGAGAGAGGGAAAGACATAAGAGTTGTCAGAGAGAGAGAGACTAAGAGAGAGAATGAGGTGTCTTGACTTTAAGAGAGAGAATGAGGTGTCTTGACTTTGGCTACAGAGAGAATTAGGAGTTGAAAGAGAGAGAGAGAGAGAGAGAGAGAGAGAGAGAGAGAGAGAGAGAGAGAGAGAGAGAGAGAGAGAGAGAAAGTTTAGAGGAAAGAGAGAAAGTTTTATATATTTACATGTTTTATATTATACTTTTAAAAAATTATAAAAGAGTGAATTTATGGTTTGTTTTGAAGGTGAAATAATATTTATACATACATTCATCTTTTAAATTGAAAAATGTTAACTTTTCTTTAGATACTTGCTCTTCATTTCTCTCACATGTAGGTTTAGCCTCTACATCAAAACCCCTTCTTTTGCATATTTAAGACTCTTAAACCCCAGCACATTAAAATGAACATAGAAAAAGAAATTATTTATTGCTTTTCTTCGCTTCGACGGTTGGTTTAGCATAGATTAGATTGCCTTAGAGGAGAGACAATTCTCCAAGTTGCCAATCGAAGCCATGCTCAAATTTTTCTAACTAGTTCCTAATCGTTGTCAGTCCCTTTGCTCACATGCGGTTTCACACTCATAACATGCTATTAAATAAGACCTTTTACCATTTACCAAGAAGTTTATCAGTGGGTAGATTGCATGAGCAGATAGCAGATATCAGTGGACAGATTACATGTCATGGGGCATATTGGGGCTTGATGATTATAGTAGTCATTTTATTTCATTGTAAATCTTTATTGGTTATT
This sequence comes from Dipteris shenzhenensis, assembly GCF_047967505.1. Lineage (NCBI taxonomy): Eukaryota > Viridiplantae > Streptophyta > Polypodiopsida > Gleicheniales > Dipteridaceae > Dipteris > Dipteris shenzhenensis. The sequence continues at coordinate 23,336,197 of NC_141606.1, forward strand.
TTTATTGAATTTGTACAAATATTTAAGCTCATTTATTGTCATAAAAGCCCTTGTAAAGACTTCTAGGCTATTTTTCAAATTTATTGCCATATGAAGCACCTTGTAATAAACCCGACCATCCCGACCATTCACTATTTAACGAGTATCAGTGGGCTACATAAGTGGATATCAGTGGAATAGTTTTTAGTGGGTAGATTGCATGAGTTGGATATCAGTCCACAGATATCAATGGATGGACGGATTACATGTCATCACGAAGATTGAAGCTTTATCACTAGAGGGCAAATCAATGGATGGACAGATTACATGCCATCACGAAGATTGAAGCTTTATCACTAGAGGGCATTTTATTTCATTGTAAAGCTTTATTGGCTAATTTTCTTACATTTGTACAAATATTTAAGCCTTGTAAAGCCTTCTAGGCTATTTCCCACATTTATTGCTATAAAATACTTTGTAAAGCCCTCTCCGCTATTGGTCACATTTATTGCCATATGAAGCCTTGTAAAACCTTTTGGGCTATTTCTCACATTTATTGTATCAAGCGTTGTATATTGTACTTTACTTGTATGTATCTAAATTCTTCATTATCTTTTCTTGTAGGATTATGGAGCAGTCAACTAATGTGAGGGCTAGCCTAAATGACTTTGAGATTAGAGCATGGGTCTCTGATGTCACTTTGAATTTGAAAGGAAAGGAATATAGCCCCAATGGCTTTGGTAGGTGGACTTGATATCACATGGGCAAAAGAGCTTGGTTTCTTCATCAAAAGGAAAAGAAACTCTTTCTACTTATGTCAAAAAGGGAGTTCAATGATGTTGATGATCCATGGGAAACTACATTCTTCAAAAAAGATACGACTTTAAGCCTTGTAGTAGGCATAATGATAGAGCCAAAAGAGACTTTTATGGATATTTTCACAAAGAGTTCAGACCCTGAAGTTGGCGGTCTTCATTTTGTTGTGTCAAGGAGAGACTCAAAGACCTTTTCAATGCCTCCTCCTCAACCATCAAAGTTTCCAGAGCTACAAAGTGCATTGGAGGCTCTTGCATATACTTGGGAGCAATTTCCTAGTGTGGTGGCAAAAAGGATGCATGCAAAGATTATGTTTGAGTACTTTTAGGATGCAGAATATGCTCCTCAGATTCAACGATCTTCACATGAAGGAGATCAAGCATAGACTTCGATGCACGGGCAAGAAGAACATGCACACTGTCACAAACGTGTAGAACATGAGCACAAACTTGTAGAGCAAGAAATGGTGGATGTCACTAAGGATGATGAAACACAAGCCTTGAGTGCATGGGAATTTTAAAAAATTGAAGAAGATGAAGGTCGATCCAGTGCAGTTATGCTAGAAGCTCTTGCTAGCAAACCACGACGTGAAATGCAAAAGGCTAGTACTGCAAGAGCCACAGTTCCAAGTAGTAGAAAAAGGCATCGTCCCACTGTAGAGAAAGATCATGTGGATGAAAAACAGTTAAAAGAAGAGAAAGATGAAGAAGACTTAGAACTTGAAGCTAAAGTTGCTCAAGATGAACTCACATCAATCAAAAATCTCAATCTGCGTCTTAATGAAGTAGTAACAAATGATGATGTGGGATATATCTGGGGTCAAAGGACGTGGTTTGTGAATGCCAAAGATGTGGAAACTTCAGCTATCTTTACTAATAGCCGAAACCTTGATATATCCTATGCACTGCGAATATACGAGGCTTTGAGAGATGGAAAGAAACCTGTGGCAAGCAATGTGGTCCTACATCCAATAATGTTTTGTCCAATCAAAAATAGCTTTTTGGATCCAATTACATTTACAAGGCCTACACATTTTGAGGAAACCTTTACTCGATTCTTTAAAGACACTCTTAAAAGTATTCCACATGAACAAGGTCAAGAGGCACAAGGTGAGAATATGTTAAAGGAAGCAAAGAAGGAATTCCTCCTTAATTGCAGATTCTAGCCCATTGATGGTCAACATTGGGCTTATGCTTGTAATCAGATCACCAAAGAAGCAAAGGAGGTCAAAAGACTCACTTCAGAACAATTTGCAAAGATAACTTCATTCCATTGTTATCTTGTAACCATCTGTATATTCAAGCATGAGATCAAGTATTTGATTGAGTCTGAAAGACTTAATCATTATGTCCATCGAAAGCATAAGATATCCTCAACATCAGAGGTCTTATAGAAGGCAAGGGTTGTATGGACAACATTTGGTTCTCCAAATCCTGATTTGAAGAGAAAGGTTACAAAAGCAGACGCCGACACACTCACAAACTTCTATACTTCTTTGAGTGTAGTTATGCCTAGGGGAACTCAAGAGAGAGAAGAAAATATGACAAGCCTCAAGGTGGTGAGAGACAGATATGCTGACTACACTTCCATCATATTTGGTCCTATTGAAGTGTTCAATGAGATGCTTGAAGTGTGCATTGCATGTGAGCATACATCCATCGACTATGAACGGTACCTACTATAGCCACCTCATCAACTATGTGCACAAGCAAGTGCACTTGAGTTGCCATAATGCTCGAGGGAAAGTGCTTCTCAAGCAAGCATATGGCTTCGATGGATTCCACCCTAGCCTTCTCGATGCTCGATATTGAGATCTCTTTTTGAGATATCCACCTATTTCACATGTCCATGTAAGATATTTTCATAATCAGTCTACAGATTAATCAGCTTAAATTGAAGAAAATACATTCAATGCGATTTGATAGTAAGCATACCTCACAATACCACAGATCTTGAATACAGCATTTCTAAATCTTCTTGTAAGCACCCTTTTATTGTAATTGGGAGGATGAACTATCAAATCAACAATGAAGTCATGTCAACAATATAACATAATCATAATTATGCTAATGCATCACGATTATCGGTACACTAATTCTACTTAGAATACCTATAAGACCTTGTGCCAATCATGGGACTTGAGCCTACTAAGCTTATTGTCCTTTGAATATGCTCCTTTCAAGCAACACATGTACCCTGTCGGTGTTTAAAAAGAGGCAATGTCTGCCTTGACCGCTACCTCCTCCCTCGTAGAGAGGATCCACGTTGCTTTCGGGAGGACAACTTTTCCCGAAGCATGCACTTGGGGCCACAAATGAGACATCCTATTCATAGCACGCAAGTCTTCTCGCACTCCTCTCGAGTCCTTGGAACCAACCAAGTGTGCCCAAATAGTAGCCCCTACATTCTTGAAGATATGCATGGGATCCAAGAGATGATTGATTTGTAAGTGACCCCAATAAGGAAGCTTGTGAAAGATCGATAGCCTCTTCATACCAGGAGGAGGTTCCTCTCCATTCACCCTCCAGTCACTTGCCTTCAATTATGATGGTGGTGGATCAAGCTAACCTCCACGTGCAAGATGGTCGAGCAGAAGGTATCGAGCATGTCTTTCATAAACATTTTTCCTCATATGTTTGGAGTAGCGTGCAAGCGATTTCAGAGCCGGTCCACAAACAGGACAAGCATGGTACCCACTTGTAACAAGTCCTACACACGTGCATGAATGTGTTAGTACAAGACATGCGTGCAAAAGAGAGTCAAAAAAGCATAATCCCTCATTGTACATGTAAAGACACAACCATGTACCTGTGCACTCTCCATATCCTGGGTAGTCATGCATGGTCCACATCAAGATACCCCTGACCAAAATATCATTGGTATGTCTAGGAGCTCTGGAAATATCAAAGACCTGCACTCCTCTCCATAATATTTGTAACTCCTCTATCAAAGGTGCCATGTACACATCCATGTTTTTTGCCTTGTACTTTCCTAGCACAAGTAGTGCAAGCATGAGGTGTCCCTTTTTTATTGTTAGCCATGGTGCGATATTGTAATTCACCACGACTATGGGCCATGTCGACCAAGATGTCGAGTGTAGCCCGAAAGGATTCACGCCATCCATGGCTAGCCCAAGATGTAAGTTGCATGGCTCCCTCGCAAAGTCTGGCCACTGATTATCTATGTGCTTCCAAGCTGCACAATCTGTGGGAATCCTCAATGTGTCATCAGTGGACCGATGAGATGCATGCCATGTCATTAACTTCGCTATGGATTTGCATCGGAACATGTGTTGCATTCTTGCAATGATGAGAAAGTGTCTCAAGACCTTTACCGATATCCGCTCACCCTGCAAGTCATCTCTATATTGTTGTTCCCCACACTTTGGACAACTAGCCAAATCTCCATGCTCATGACGAAAGAGAATACAATCATTACAGTAAGCATGGATGGTATCATAATCCATACCCACCATTGTTAGCATCTTTTTCGCTTCATCTCTTGATGCGGGCATGTATTTGGTGTAGGCAACATCTTTTGGAGCAACCTATGACAATTCAAAACATACACAGGCTTCGAACAATGATGATTCGGTATACACTATCCAAATGATGATTCTCAAAACAAACAATATCCAAATAATGAGTCAAATTAATGCAAGAGCTAACCTCATTAAGGTCGAGACACTTGTATCCAACCACCCATACTTTACTTGTAGATTCAAGATTGAGAGACAAGCATGTGGTTTAGACATCCTAGCACCCTCGTACAATTGTGTTGATTGCAACTCTCGCATTTTGACCTCATACTCTGACATCACATGTACATGGGATGTATTGCCCCTAAAAATGGAATCCATCATGTTGACCATACCCTCGTCATCATCCGGGAGACTATAGTCTTGCAAAAAGTGAGAAGGTATATGCGTACCCTCGTCACCCTCCTCATCCCGTTTTAAGATTTCGTGTAAATATAAGATCTTGTATTTCCTGGTATACAATAAGACTGTGAACTTAAATAGCTTTGACTTACCGATGGTCCATCAACACGTGCAACACCAACGGTGGGTACTGGTTTTGGCTCCTCCCCATACATCCACAAGTGGCACATGATAATATGACATTGATGTCGTACTTCTCGCTTGCAATGAGTGCAATGACAGTATAACCTCTCCGTAAGCCACTTCATGCTCTCGGGCATTGGCGCATCATCGGACGAGCTTCCACTCATCCCTTTCATCTACACTTATAAAATCACAACATAAGCATGAAGAAGAGATATTAACAGTTATAAAATAGCATCTATGAGCTTTGTTTCATGCTACAACAAAAAAAAGACTGTAAGCGTCACTATATAGCGACATTTTTGCTCTGTACCATCGCTATATAGCGATGTTTTTAATTAAAAATGTCGCTATATAGAGACGGATAAGCATCGCTATATAGCGACACTATGGGTTAAAACCCGAAACTCTCGTCGCGCGGTGCTTTCTTTATCCTCTTCTCTAATCTCTCAAGTAAGCAAGCCAATCTCTCCTCCCACCTATTTTCGACGACCTCCCACCTATTTCCGACAACCTCCCACTCTATTCCCCACTCCTGACCCTTCTCCTAGCTCTTGTACTCCCTCTCTACCCTTTTCCCTCTTTCCTTTCCTAAAAGGAAGTTCTTCAAGAGGTGAGTTTGTTTCAACAATGTAGGTTGTTTATTTGTTAGCTTTAGTTTTGTGAGTGCTTCTCCTTGTATTGCTAAACCTATAAACTAGTTTTCATGCTTGTTTTCAAAGGATTGAAACAAAAAACGAGATTTCAAGAAAGAAAGAAGACTCACCTCTTTTTTCTGTATTTCTCTTCCTTCTCTTTCTCCTTGTCTCCTCAATCTCCTCCTTTCCTTGTCTCCTCAAACTCCTCCTTTCCTTGTCTCCTCAATCTCCTCCTTTCAAGAAGTTACTTTTGTAATCTCCTCCTTCTTCTAACATCTTATTTGAAAAAATGGGTTGTTTCCTCTCTTTTGTAGGGCCAGTCCACAACACCGAGCAGGACATACTATTTCAGGTAAGTGCTTCCTCTTTTTTCCATTTATTATTTTTGTTATTTGCATTGGCCTGTAGCGAGCGCCTTAAGCGCTAGCTGTAGTAATGGGTGTAGGAACCCTCTCTTCCCCTCAAACTCTTTCCTTCTTCCCTCCTTTAATCTATTCCCTCCTCTTTTTCCCTCTTTCCTTTTCCTCTTCTTCTCTCTTTCTTTACCTCTTTTTCCCTCTTATTCTCTATTTCCCCCTTCTCTTATGCTCATGCATAAGCATAAGCATGAGCTGAAAGGAAAGCGAGAAGGGGGAAAGAGAGAATAAGAGAAGGGGGAAAAAAGAGACTTATGCTCATGCTTATGCATGCATAAGCATGAGCATAAGTCTCTTTTTTCCCCCTTCTCTTATTCTCTCTTTCCCCCTTCTCGCTTTCCTTTCCCCTTTCCTTTCAAGACCATATTAGATAATTCGGGAAAAACCCAATTCCCAGAATGGCAGTTTTGGAAGAAATTGTAGCTCCCCTCAATGAAAAAACAGGAGAAATATGTGAAAATAGACTAGATAGCCATTCATGAAGTGTAAAATATCAACTACATTCTCAAATAATAAATATAATATCAGTGTCTAAACTACGTTATCATCAAAAAAATCATAAACTTTGAAACCCATTTGAGTTAGATTCATCTCGTGAGCCATAGTGATGTTCAAAAACACCTTCATAATAGTGAGTCTCTAGAATTTCCATTGATATTGAGACTCGCTTTTGTTGTGAGCATTCTCATTTGAAAATCTCCAAAACACTGTTTAAAAAATGTAGAGTGTAATTAATAACCATGAGTATTGCAATGAAAATGCATAGGCTCTTTAACTTAGTAAAATATGTAGTTGATGGAAAATCAAGATATGTAGTTGAGGAGAATGAATGCAAGATATGTAGTTGATGGAAAATCAATGGGCAATGACAAGCATTTGATGTAATTTAGGTGGCAATGACAATCATTTATTGTGCACTTTCAATGTTTGGACTGACTAGCATTATTGTAAAACGATAACTTTACATGTCATGTTGATTACTCATTGCAAAGTAAAAAAGTACACTTTAGGATGAAAACACAACAACTTGTTGATACACCATTGAAATCCCTGAAATAAATCATGATTCCAAAGAAACTCTCAACCACTAGCAGAGAATGGCAGTAGGATAATGGCAAAAGTGCCATCGCACATGTGAGTTTAGGATTCCTTGTGCATGTTTTTAGGTCATGGTATGAGATTGGCACCACTGCCATTCTCCACTGGTGGCATTCTCCATAGAGATTGGCACAATTCCATATGATCTCTGCACATGTGAGTTTAAACTTCTCAATGACATTTCTTAGGGCCTAATAAGAGATTGGCACTACTGCCATTCTTCACTTGTACAAATGTTTACCCTACTATTCTAGGAGGGGTATTCCAGTGATCATAGGAGAGTGGTGTCCGATTCCAATCCACATGTGAGTTTGATGATCTCAGAGATTGACACAATTCCATATGATCTCTATACAACGGAGACAGTGTGATCACTACATAAAAGAATGCACATGGGAGTTTAGGATTCCTTGTGCACCACTACCATTCTCCACTAGTGGCATTCTATAATGGCAAAACTGCCAATCCACATGTGAGTTTATGATTCCTTGTGCATGTTTTCAGGTCATGGTATGAGATTGGCACCACTACCATTCTCCACTATTGGCATTCTCCACAGAGATTAACACAATTCCATATGATCTCTACACAGCGGAGACAGTGAGCACTACAGAGAAGAATGCACATGTGAGTTTAGGCTTCTCAATGCCATTTCTTAGGGTCTAATAAGAGATTGGCACCACTACCATTCTCTTGTACAAATGTTTACCCTACTATTCTAGGAGGGGTATTCCAATGATCATAGCAGAGTGGTGTCCGATTCCAATCCACATGTGAGTCTGATGATCTGAGTATCATTATGTAGGTGCCACCATGAGTTTGGCATCACTGCCATTCTCCACTAGTGGTTGTCTAGACAAACTAAACCTATAGATTGACATTCCAAGGCCTAATAAGAGATTGACACAATTCCATATGATCTCTACACACAGCGGAGACAGTGATCACTACATAGAAGAATGAGCATGTGAGTTTAGGCTTCTCAATGCCATTTCTTAGGGCCTAATAAGAGATTGGCACCACTACCATTCTCCACTTGTACAAATGCTCACCCTACTATTCTAGGAGGGGTATTCCAATGATCATAGGAGAGTGGTGTCCAATTCCAATCCACATGTGAGTTTGATGAACTCAGAGATTGACACAATTCCATATGATCTCTACATAGCGGAGACAGTGATCTCTACATAGAAGAATGCACATGTGAGTTTAGGACTCCTTGTGCATGTTTGCAGGTCATGCTATGAGATTGGCACCACTACCATTCTCCACTGGTGGCATTCTCCACAGAGATTGACACAATTCCATATGATCCCTACACAGCGGAGACAGTGATCACTACATAGAAGAATGAGCATGTGAGTTTAGGCTTCTCAATGCCATTTCCAATTCCCAATTCGAGAAAAACCCAATTCCCAGAATGGCAGTTTTGGAAGAAATTGTAGCTCCCCTCACTGAAAAAACGAGGAAAAAACAGGAGAAATATGTGAAAATAGACTAAATAGCCATTCATGAAGCGTGAAATATCAACTACATTCTCAAATAATAAATGGAATATCAGTGTCTAAACTACGTTATCATCAAAAAAAAAATAAACTTTGAAACCCATTTGAGTTAGATTCATCTTGTGAGCCATAGTGATGTTCAAAAACACCTTCATAATAGCGAGTCTCTGGAATTTCCATTGATATTGAGACTCGCTTTTGTTGTGAGCATTCTCATTTGAAAATCTCCAAAACACCATTTAAAAAATGTAGAGTGTACCATGAGTATTGCAATGAAAATGCACATGCTCTTTAACTTAGTAAGATATGTAGTTGATGGAAAATCAAGATATGTAGTTGAGGAGAATGAATGCAAGATATGTAGTTGATGGAAAGTCAATGGGCAATGACAAGCATTTGATGTAATTTAGGTGGCAATGACAATCATTTATTGTGCACTTTCAATGTTTGGACTGACTAGCATTATTGTAAAACGATAATTTTACATGTCATGTTGATTGCTCATTGCAAAGTAAAAAAGTACACTTTAGGATGAAAACATAACAACTTGTTGATACACCATTGAAATCCCTGAAATAAATCATGATTCCAAAGAAACTCTCAATTTCTAGCCCCAAAGAGAATGGCACCGGAAAGAATGGCATGAGAGACACGCCTTTTTAATACATTATGAATGTAGTTATGAACATGTTTGCATATTATTCACACACAACAATTACGCACCAATTTACATAGTTGGCAAGAAAGTAGTAATTCCCATAAGTAATGATTGTATAAAGAAATACAATGTTGTTATTGAAAACTCATAGTCTGCAAATAGCTCCTCTCCTGCATGTATATCATCTATGGATTCAATACAAATGTGACCATATTCTGCAATATCTATGTTCATCATGGGGTCATACCAAGGTGGAACATCAGGAGAAAATACATAACAAACATTTGGCTTTACATTGGTATTTCTATTGCTGTTAATAAATCCTGCCACATTGCCATATTGAACATCACCAACAATATGCACCATATCCTTCATAGGGACAGTAGGGTCCTCTTGGATAGAGTACTTCTTTAGCCTTGGATGAACTCTACATAATTCCTTCCAGTCTCTATAGGAGTACTTGTCACCTCCATAATGGAGAATAGTAGTCCCTCTCTTGATGGAGCCATGCACAAGCCCAAGCCAGCACCTGTAATGGTTGACTCATGCACCTCGAAAGCCACATTTTTTATCCAAAACACTTCGTTGATAGGGACACGTAACTTTGGTGGTCCAAATGGATCTCGTTCTGGTATGTACCTACTCAAGCTTGATTTGAATGTATATCTATCTACATCACAAAAGACAAATTCAATTAGCTACTACAACAGTTACATATATTGAGATAAAATCAAAAAACACTTTAACATATGTACCTTCATGAAAAATACGCATTCTGTAGTCGGTTTATGTAGCCCTTAGCAATGTATTTCTTGATATAGCGACCTTTGTACCCTAGGTCTATAGCCAATTGAGAAACTTACATCGAATTCATGCTAGAGAGTTGCGGAGCATTTCTTAAAAGTCTTATTTGGGATGCATTGAGTTTAGGCACCTGGCCATCACCGCCATGGGTTGCCCTACCACCTATATCCCTCTCTCTTAGTTGATCTGCAAGAGGAAGATTTCTTGTTTTATATTCCATTCTTGACCATGCATGATTTTCCTCCCTCCATGCATCAATTACTTTCTGGACAAGGTTGAAATCCTTATGCCCCTCCATCACAGGTAATTGTCCATACCAATTTGTCTCAATCATGCTGCGCACATCTTTAGTCTCATCGAGTTGTAGTAAGTACGGCATCAACTTTCTCAGTAGAATATTATCATCCTTGTCTTGTACATCAAACGTTGAAGGAAATATGCAATTTGATGGAGGGCTAATGCAAGCCTTGTATGGGGAGTCATCAACAAGGATTGTCCTTCTAGCATCACATCCAAATGCCTTTGAGATTTTTGCTAAGGGTTTGAACATTGCCTCAACACCAACCTTGTCAGGCCTATTTATCCTCGTCTTACTGTAAGTGTAGCATCCTTACTGAGACCATATAACAAAGAAAGGGAGGCTCTCATTTGCATAATTTTGTAGCTTTCCTACCATATCAAGTACGTTATGCTCCATCGCAGTTGACCAGATACCTACATTAAATCTTTGTAGCAAGATTTTAAGAAATTCTATGCACCCAGGATGAACAACCATATAACTATTTTTGCCATGCATAATATACAGATGTATTGGAGACTTGAATAGGCAACGACTTAATAACAGGTCATTCAAGTCTAATATGATTGTTAATCGTGGCATATCCAAAGAAATTGTATGTGGATATCGATCCAAATTTTCCTTGAAGTTGCTGGATTCTGACTCATCCAAATTGTCAGGTGCTATGATTTCATACATGTTTGCAACAACAATAAGATTATCTAGTTTTGTCCCCAATGTTGAGACAGTACGTTCATCCATGTTCTCTTCTAAAAGTATAGGATTCGTGATATTCCTTGCAATTATCTCCATTTTTGGGGTTATGTTTTCTTCTATACCTCCTGTATCCATCGCGTAATTGATAGTCCCCATTTTGGGTGGTATGTTGTCCTCTACATTTGATGTCTCCACATCCTTCCATGCATCATTAGTCCCTGTGGAAGTTGAGGAATATAGAAATATTTTGATTCTTTAGAGTGTATTCAACAATGTCGAAGCACAAAAGCATATGAAACTAATAAATAACAATAAAGTATGAACATTATCCATCGTCGTTTACTGATTCCATTGTATTTTTAGGGAATGGCAAAAGTGCCAATCTCTCTAAAGGTCAATTGAGAATGCAAATAGTGCAACCTTTCTCTCTGAACTCATAGAGAGAATGGCAATAGTGCCATTCTTCTCTTGGGGTGGTGCTAGTGCCATTTTACATATAAGGTTATGGAGAATGCCACTAGTGCCTTTCTCTATACCCTCATTGGGAGGAGAGAATACTACTAGTGCCTCCCCCCATGTCCCAAAAGAAATGTACAATGCATGATCTGAAAGCATAGATACTGTATTACTTTGGTCCAATAGATTTGTAGAAAGCACCCAACTCAAAACTTTGGTAGCATAGTTAATATTATACAATTTTTAATCTCTCTAATGCTTTCAACTAACATAGATTCAAGAAAGGAACATAACAGTATTACCATTTCTACATAACCACAAACAGAGAATGGCACTAGTGCCATTCTCCATATGAGGTCGCATAAAATGTTAATAGTACCTCTTACGTATAACCTGACATAGGGAGAATGACACTAGTACCATTCCCCATGTCATTATGTCACACAATTTTATCATACCTAATGTTTAATATCTTTAATATGATGAGAGTATGTGCAATCGAGAAAATCCATAAAAGTCATATTATTTTGAAACTGAATACACAAGGCATAAATGAGTAGCTAAAGACCTTGCTCCAAATCTTCCAATGTAATCTTTGGGATAGCTTCAAGATCTGCTTCAGTTAAAGGTCGCAAGTCTTCAATGTGATGCTCACCCTCTTTAATTCCTTCATCGATAGGTGAATCAGCTCTATGTGTCTCAAGAGGCCTCTCAATGCTAGACCAAATCTTAATATGGGGATTATTTGATGCATGTGCCACACACATAGCCTCGACCTCTGTCGCCTGTTGGGATGTCTTCACCAGTGAGATCACTTTTCTTTTGCTTGACAAGGCTTGTAATGCCACACATCCATTAGTAAAGACGTCAACAACAACTTCATGTTCCCTACTACAATAGCACCTGATGCACTCCTTGATGATGCCATGCTTCACAACCGCCTCTTTTCCATACTCATCGCCCTCATCAGAATAAAGAATATTGTCCTCAATTATTGTGTATGGCCTTGTGATTTCTAACATGTGCTCAAATCCATCAAACCCATCATGTGAGTTGACAAATGACAAAAAATAGAAGGTCTCAGACAAACCCTTTTGTGCACTATCCGATTCATGGATAAGACCCACAAACCTTCTATGCCAAAATCGAGCCTCTATCATTGCTTCCTTGAGATTTACCATCTCTGTCATTGTCATAAATGATAGCAATACATACTGTGATGGAGTGGCAACGGTCTCCATCAAGCCACAGAGCAACTTCTTGAAGGTAGCCTTATCCCAACACATGCCTTTGGCAGATCCCTCTGAGGTGTCAAGCACACACAAGCTGATTGGAAGTTTGACAACAATTCTTGCCTTCCTCCGTGTATAGAAACCTTTTCGTTGATTGAAGGCTTCTCCATGTGCTTTAGTTATAAATATCCTTGCAGCATAAATCGAATGCTGCCCTGCGAGAATCCTGCGAGAATCCAATAATTATACTCCTTTAACTTTTCCACCTTTATCTCTTCCTTGCACATTGGAGTATTTGTGCCTATGTGGTAAGGCATAAGATATGCACATGTTGCAAGAGGTCGTGCATTCATTGCAAAACTCTTGACCAAGTCACTAACATAGCTGAGGGTCAATGTCCTGTACACATATTGGCTTGGTGCTCTAAAGCAATTCATCACTGGGATCAACACCTCAAACTCCAAACCAAATGGGAAGTACTCTACGTACTCCATCAAGCCTATCATACTTGTGTCCTTCCTTTCCAATTTCTTTTGTAGTGCCTTAAAGTCAACATCTGGCTGGATTTTCTTATACAAGATGATAGTTGCTTCAGATGATTTCTCACCATGTCCTATTATATGTGTCTCACCACTCCCCGTTGCATCACCTCCACTTCCAGTTCCATCAATGACTATTCCCGTACCTCCCTGTTTTCCTCCTAAAGTAGTCTCTTTGTCTTTAGCCTCCACTTTATTCCCAATGCTTGTTTTTCCATCTGACCTTATTTCCTTCTCACCTGTTGTTTCCTCCTCACCGGTCTCTCTAGCCTTCTCTTTTAATGTGTTTTGAGACACTTGAGAGCTTGATCCTTCAGCATCACTTTTCTTGGTTCTTTTCGAAACTTTTCTACTCTTTTTTATATCTTGCTTTATCCCTTTTGTTACCAAATCAAAGCTTTCTAATATCTGTTGGTTGGTATAATTTTCTGGCTCATTAATCCAACCCCTAGATATCATCGTGTCCTCCCCAGTAGCATTCATCCTCGCATGATCAAAACAAGCAGGATCCAATTGATACACATTACCTCCCAATGTATGAATTTTGAGACAAGGAATGTTGTCTTTCTCGGTATCCTCCATCTCTTGAACTTGTCCAACATCTTCAAAACTTTTTCCTTGGATGTTCACAAAACAATGCACTTTATGGAGTTTTTGGAGTTCGTTATTGTATATATCCCAAAACCATCCTCTTCCAGAACTAACTCCATCATAAACTGACACCTCTCGAACCTTTCTCTTTCCCTTGCTAGCCATTCTTGCAATGTTCTGTTAACAAAAGAACCAAGGACACAATGAAATGTATAATAGAAAGTCATAACTGTAGTAGGAAATATTACAACCACAATGCAACTTCTATTAACAAAATAACATGGGCGAAGCAACTTATATATGCATTATGAAAAACTACACCAACATAGCAAGCAAATGTACACAATATCAATCTCCACATAGATTGACACAATTCCATATGATCTCTACATAGCGGAGACAGTGAACACTACATAGAAGAATTCACATGTGAGTTTAGCATTCCTTGTGCATGTTTTCAGGTCATGGTATGAGATTGGCACCACTGCCATTCTCCACTGGTGGCATTCTCCACAGAGATTGACACAGGCTTCTCAATGCCATTTCTTAGGGCCTAATAAGAGATTGGCACCACTGCCATTCTCCACTTGTACAGATGTTTACCCTACTATTCTAGGAGGGGTATTCCGATGATCATAGGAGAGTGGTGTTTGATTCCAATCGACATGTGAGTTTGATGATCTCAGTGTCATTATGTAGTTGCCAGCATGAGATTGGCATCATTGCCATTCTCCGCTAGTGGTAGTCTAAACAAACTGAACCTATAGATTGACATTCCACTAATTTTATCGGCTTCAGTAGGATAATGGCAAAAGTGCCAATGCACCTGTGAGTTTAGGATTCCTTGTGCATGTTTTCAGGTCATGGTATGAGATTGGCACCACTGCCATTCTCCATTGGTGGCATTCTCCATAGAGATTGACACAATTCCATATGATCTCTACACAGCGGAGACAGTGATCACTACATAGAAGAATGCATATGTGAGTTTAGGCTTCTCAATGCCATTTCTTAGGGCCTAATAAGAGATTGGCACCACTGCCATTCTCCACTTGTACAAATGTTTCCCTACTATTCTAGGAGGGGTATTCCAGTGATCATAGGAGAGTGGTGTCCGATTCCAATCCACATGTGAGTCTGATGATCTCAGTGTCATTATGTAGGTGCCACCATGAGTTTGGCATCACTGCCATTGTCCACTAGTGGTAGTCTAGACAAACTAGACCCATAGATTGACATTCAAGGCCTAATAAGAGATTGACACAATTCCATATGATCTCTACACAGCGGAGACAATGATTACTACATAGAAGAATGCACATGTGAGTTTAGGCTTGTCAATGCCATTTCTTAGGGCCAGCATGAGTTTGGCATCACTGCCATTCTTCGCTAGTGGTAATCTAGACAAACTAAACCTATAGATTGACATTCCACTAATTTTATTGGCCGGAGTAGGATAATGGCAAAAGTGCCAATGCACATGTGAGTTTAGGATTCCTTGTGCATGTTTTCAGGTCATGGTATGAGATTGGCACTGTTGCCATTCTCCACTGGTGGCATTCTCCACAGAGATTGATACAATTCTATATGATCTCTACACAGCGGAGACAGTGATCACTACATAGAAGAATGCACATTACCACTAGCGAAGAATGGCCGTGGGATAATGGAAAAAGTGCCAATGCACATGTGAGTTTAGGATTCCTTGTGCCAATGCACATGTGAGTTTAGGCTTCCCAATGCCATTTCTTAGGGCCTAATAAGAGATTGGCACCACTGCCATTCTCCACTTGTACAAATGTTTACCCTACTATTCTAAGTTTAGGCTTCACAATGCCATTGTCTAGGGCCCAATAAGAGATTAACACCACTGCCATTCTCCGCTTGTACAAATGTTTACCCTAGTATTTTGAGAGGGGTATTCCAAGGATCATAGGATAATGGTGCCCGATTCCAATCCACATGTGAGTTTGAGGATCTCAGTGCCATTATGTAGTTATCTGCATGAGATTGGCATCACTTCCATTCTCCATTGGTGGCAGTCTAGATAAACTAAACTTGTATATTGACATTCCACCAATTTTATTGGTTGTAGTAGTATAATTGCAAAAGTGCCAATGCACATGTGAGTTTACGATTCCTTGTGCCATTTTTAAGGTCTTGGTATGCTACCATTCTCAACTGGTGGCATTCTCCATAGAGATTGACACAATTCCATATGATATCTACATAGCGGAGATAGTGATCACTACATAGAAGAATGCACATGTGAGTTTGATGGTCTCAGTGTCATTATGTATTTGCCAGCATGAGATTGGCATCACTGCCATTCTCCACTAGTGGTAATCTAGACAAACTAAACCTGTAGGTTGACATTCCACTATATTTATTGGCTGTAGTAGGATTATTTATTGGCTGTAGTGTGAGTTTGATGATCTCCTTGTCATTATGTAGTTGCCAGCATGAGATTGGCATCACTGCCATTCTCCATTAGTGGTAGTGCCAATTCACATGTGAGTTTAGGATTCCTTGTGCATGTTTTCAGGTCATGATATGAGATTGGCAGCACTGCCATTCTCCACTGGTGGCATTCTCCACAGAGATTGACACAATTCCATATGATCTCTGCACAGCGGAGACAGTGATCACTACAAAGAAGAATGCACATGTGAGTTTAGGATTCTCAATGCCATTTCTTAGGGCCTAATAAGAGATTGGCACCACTGCCATTCTCCACTTGTATAAATGTTCACCCTACTATTCTAGGAGGGGTATTCTAGTGATCATAGGAGAGTGGTGTCCTATTACATTCCACATGTGAGTCTGATGATCTCAGAGATTGACACAATTCCATATGATCTCTACACAGCGGAGACAGTGATCACTACATAGAAGAATGCACATGTGAGTATAGGATTCCTTGTGCATGTTTTCAGGTCATGGTATGAGATTGGCACCACTGCGATTCTCCACTGGTGGCATTCTCCACAGAGATTGACACAATTCCATATGATCTATGCACATGTGAGTTTAGGCTTCTCAATGCCATTTCTTAGGGCCTAATAAGAGATTGGCACCACTGCCATTCTCCACTTGTACAAATGTTTAGCCTACTATTCTAGGAGGGGTATTCTAGTGATCATAGGAGAGTGGTGTCCTATTCCATTCCACATGTGAGTTTGATGATCTCAGTGTCATCATGTAGTTGCAAGCATGAGATTGGCACCACTGCCATTCTCCGCTAGTAGTACTCTAGACAGAATGAACCTATAGATTGACATTCCACTAATTTTATTGGCTGCAGTACGATAATGGCAAAAGTGCTAATGCACATGTGAGTTTAGGATTCCTTGTGCATGTTTTCAGGTCATGGTATGAGATTGGCACCACTGCCATTCTCCACTGGTGGCATTCTCCAAAGAGATTGACACAATTCCATATGATCTCTACACAGTGGAGACAGTGATGACTACATAGAAGGATGCACATGTGATTTTAGGCTTCTCAATGCCATTTCTTAGGCCCTAATAAGGGATTGGCACCACTGCCATTCTCCACTTGCACAAATGTTTACCCTACTATTCTAGGAGGGGTATTCCAATCATCATAGGAGAGTGGTGTCCGATTCCAACGCACATGTGAGTCTGATGATCTCAGTGTCATTATGTAGGTGCCACCATGAGTTTGGCATCACTGCCATTTTCCACTAGTGGTTGTCTAGACAAACTAAACCTATAGATTGACATTCCACTACATAGAAGAATGCACATTACCACTAGCGGAGAATGGCAGCAGGATAATGGCAAAAGTGCCAATGCACATGTGAGATTGGCACCACTGCCATTCTCCACTAGTGGCATTCTCCACATAGATTGACACAATTCCATGTGATCTCTGCACATGTGAATTTAGGCTTCTCAATGCCATTTCTTAGGGCCTAATAAGAGACTGGCACCACTGCCATTCTCCACTTGTACAAATGTTTACCCTACTATTCTAGGAGGGGTATTCCAGTGATCATAGGAGAGTGGTGTCCTATTCCATTCCACATGTGAGTTTGATTATCTCAGTGTCATAGTGTAGTTGCAAGCATGAGATTGGCATCATTGCCATTCTCCGCTAGTGGTAATCTAGACAAACTGAACCTATAGATTGACATTCCACTACATTGAAGGATGCACATTACCACTAGCGGAGAATGGCAGTAGGATAATGGCAAAAGTGCCAATGCACATGTGAGTTTAGGATTCCTTGTGCATGTTTTCAGGTCATGGTATGAGATTGGCACCACTGCCATTCTCCACTTGTACAAATGTTTACCCTACTATTCTAGGAGGGGTATTCCAGTGATCATAGGAGAGTGGCGTCCTATTCCATTCCACATGTGAGTTTGATGATCTCAGTAACATAGTGTAGTTGCAAGCATGAGATTGGCATTACTGCCACTCTCCGCTAGTGGTAATCTAGACAAACTGAACCTATAGATTGACATTTCACTACATTGAAGGATGCACACTACCACTAGCAGAGAATGGCAGTAGGATAATGGCAAAAGTGTCAATGCACATGTGAGTTTAGGATTCCTTGTGCATGTTTTCAGGTCATGGTATGAGATTGGCACCACTGCCATTCTCCACCGGTGGCATTCTCCACAGATATTGGCACAAATCCATATGATCTCTACACAGCGGAGAAAGTGATCACTACATAGAATAACGCACATTACCACTAGCGGAGAATGGCAGTAGGATAATGACACAATTCCATATGATCTCTACATAGCGAAGACAGTGATCACTCCAAAGAAGAATGCACATGTGAGTATAGGATTCCTTGTGCATGTTTTCAGGTCATGGTATGAGATTAGCACCACTGCCATTCTCCACTGGTGGCATTCTCCATAGATATTGACACAATTCCATATGATCTCTACACAGCGGAGACAGTTATCACTACATAGAAGAATGCACATGTGATTTTAGGCTTCTCAATGTCATTTCTTAGGGCCTAATAAGAGATTGGCACCAATGCCATTCTCCACTTGTACAAATGTTTACCCTACTATTCTAGGAGGGGTATTCCAGTGATCATAGGAGAGTGGTGTCCTATTCCATTCCACATGTGAGTGATGATGATCTCAGAGATTGACACAATTCCATATGATCTCTACACAGCGGAGACAGTGATCACTGCATAGAAGAATGCACATGTGAGTTTAGGATTTCTTGTGCATTTTTTCATGTCATGGTATGAGATTGGTACCACTGCCATTCTCCACTGGTGGCATTCTCCACAGAGATTGACACAATTCCATATGAACTCTGCACAACGGAGACAGTGATCACTACATAGAAGAATGCACATGTGAGTTTAGGCTTCTCAATGCCATTTCTTAGGGCCTAATAAGAGATTGGCACCACTGCCATTCTCCACTTGTACAAATGTTTACCCTACTACTCTAGGAGGGGTATTCCAGTGATCATAGGAGAGTGGTGTCCTATTCCATTCGACATGTGAGTTTGATGATCTCAGAGATTGACACAATTCCATACGATCTCTACACAGCAGAGACAGTGATCACTATATAGAAGAATGCACATGTGAGTTTAGGATTCCTTTATATGTTTTAAGGTCATGGTATGAGATTGGCACCACTGCCATTCTCCACTGGTGGCATTCTCCACAGAGATTGACACAATTCCATATGATCTCTGCACATGTGAGTTTAGGCTTCTGAATGCCATTTCTTAGGGCCTAATAAGAGATTGGCACCACTGCCATTCTCCACTTGTACAAATATTTAGCCTACTATTCTAGGAGGGGTATTCCAGTGATCATAGGAGAGTGGTGTCCTAGTCCATTCCACATGTGAGTTTGATGATCTCAGTGTCATTATGTAGTTGCAAGCATGAGATTGGCACCACTGCCATTCTCCGCTAGTAGTAGTCTAGACAAACTGAACCTATAGATTGACATTCCACTAATTTTATTGGCTGCAGTAGGATAATGGCAAAAGTGCCAATGCACATGTGAGTTTAGGATTTCTTGTGCGTGTTTTCAGGGGTATTCCAATCATCATAGGAGAGTGGTGTCCGATTTCAATCCACTGTTGAGATATCAAGCTCTATCCCCGACATATCTCCTGGATGACTATCATTTATGTCACCGTCTATGTTAGTTGTACTCGTGGTGTAGTTAGACTACCACGTATGTTTTGGTTTGGGTTCACATATGAACCACGTATTCTAGGTTTTGACATATAGGGTATTTCCCTCTTCTATTGTATTGTTGTTGTGTGCAAAAGTGAAGAAAGGCTTCACCCTCCAACCTTGTGTCCTCTCTCTTTTGTGTGTTGTGAAGAAAGCTGAACTTGAGTCTCCTATCTCTCTCCCTCTTTCTTTACATGGTATCAGAGCCTTGTTCGTGGTAAGGAGCTCAAGAAAGAAAGCCAAGTTTGTGGTGTCCTGGTAAGAGGACCAGTGTTGCTTTCCTACTTCGAGTTTGGGAGCAAATCTTTGCAGGTAGCACAGCCAGAAGTGCAGGAGTGCACTGCTTCAGATTGAGAGGCCCTTCGCGGTGCCCGTTTCGGGGCCCGTTTTGAAGGCGGAAGTTCTTCGCAGGCACTCAGAAAAAGGCCCTGTTTTCGCTGTGCGACCACCGCGCGGCTAGTCGGTGGAAAGGTGCCACAGAAATTGCATCGTATGCCTATGTGCAGAGATATTGGGAGTTGCAGATTCATGCCTGTTGCCTGTTGATGCAAAATCGTCACGAGGAAGTGACTGTGTGGTGAAATACCACTTTCGTCAGTGTTGCAGATCTGCCCCTGTGAGGCTTTTCGCAGAAGTTTTGCTGTTTGCCCTTGTGAGGCATTTGTTGTGTTTACAGGTTGCTGTTGCAATTCGTGATTTGTAAAATGTCTGAGAATCTGTCTACCATTGTCAGTGAGAAGCTTGACAAGAACAACTTCCAAGCATGGAAGTTCAGGATGACAAACTTCCTTATGGGAAAGGGAGTTTGGGATTACATCAGTGGTGAAACTGCAGAACCAGTTTTGGGTACTGCTCCCACTCCTGCTGAATTGAAGGCCTTTAAGGAATGGCATGAAAAAGCCAGAAAATGCTTGTATTGGCTATCTGTTAGCATTTCAGATTCTATGATTGTGCATATACAGGATCTAGAGACGCCTAAGGAGGCATGGGATACATTGGTGAAGCTGTATAGCACAAATACCAAAGCACGAAAGATGCAGCTAAAGCAGGAGTTGCACAATGTGCAAAGGAAAAATCTGAATATAAATGAGTATTCCTTGAAGGTGAAAGGCCTTGCAGATTCTCTTGCCTCCATTGGAGCACCTGTTGATGATGAGGACTTAGTGTCCGTGACCTTGAATGGTCTTGGGAAAGATTATGCACAGTTTCGGACATCCATTGGAGTCCGTGAAACATTTCCTGATTTTCAGGAACTTATTGCTCTCTTGTTGAGTGAAGAGCAAAGGAATGGTGGTTCAGCCACCTCAGCTTCTCAAGAGACTGCTTTCTACTCAAATACAGGTAGAGGCAGGGGTAGAGGAAGAGGCCGTTTTGGTGGCCGTGCAGGAAATCAGAACCAGCAGCAACAACAGGAAAACCAGTCCTATGGAGGAGGACGTGGTAGTTCTAGAGGCAGGGGGAGCCAAAGAGGCCGTGGTTCATGGCAAAGGAACCAGCAAGTAAATAGCAGCACAGAATGCTATTATTGTGGAAAGCCTGGACACAAGGAGAATACATGCTATAAAAAACAGAATGACATCAAAAGTGGGAAGTTGCAGCAAAGCAACTATGCATCATCAAGTGGGCATGGTGACGACAGAAATGAGCACCTTTTTGTGATGCAGCATATGGTTAACTCCATGTCAGGAGATGCTGCAGCTTGCAATGATGTTTGGTATGTTGATTCAGGTGCCTCTAATCACATGACCAGTCATGGTGAGTGGTTTCATGATGTTAGAAATTTGGATAAGCCAGGTTATGTTGAAACAGGTGATGATACTGCGCACCCAATTACGCAGGTTGGTAAAGTGCCATTGGCTATGCAGGATGGCAAAACAAAGTACTTGGCAGATGTACTTCATGTTCCAAAAATCACTAAGAACCTGGTTTCAGTTGGCCAAATGGTTGAGCAAGGTCTGCAGGTTAGATTTAATCCTGATGGATGCTTCGTTGAAGACCTGAAAAATAAATGCCGCTTGGTTGCGAAAGGCAACAAAAATGGAAGAATGTTCACCTTGGATGTTGATATGCCTGAGGTGAAAGCTGCTATGTTTGCGCATGGGAGAGGTGTCATTGCAGATATTGAGATATGGCACAAGCGCATTGGGCATGTGAATATACAAAGGCTGAAATCTATGCAAACGAAAAACATTGTTGCAGGTTTGCCTAAATTCAGAGTTGAGGGAATGCAAAAGGTATGTGAAGCATGCCAAATGGGTAAGCAGGCCAGACATGCATTTCCCAAAAATGCTAAGGTGAGCAGAAGACCTTTGGAAGTGATCCATTCAGATGTTTGGACAACCAAAGCTGCTTCTATTGGTGGATGCCATTATTATGTGACGTTTATTGATGACTACACTAGGAAGGTGTGGATTTATTTTATGAAGCACAAAAGTGAAGTGTTCAGCCATTTCAAGGCTTTTAAGGCCATGGTTGAAAAAGAGAAAGGTGTGCATATTAAAGTGCTAAGATCTGATGGAGGGGGAGAGTACTTTTCAGAAGAATTTTGTGAATATCTGAAAGAACAGGGAATTCAAAGGAAGTACTCATGCAGGTCTACCCCTCAGCAGAATGGGGTTGCAGAAAGGAAGAACAGGCATATTGCAGAAGTAGGACGGGCGATCCTAAATGAGAAAAACATGCCTGATTATTTTTGGGCTGAAGCAGTAGCAACTGCTGTTTATATTATGAACAGAACCCCCACTGCAGCTGTCCATGGCATGACGCCTGAAGAAATGTATACAGGCCAAAAACCAGATATTTCTCACTTGAAGGTATTTGGTTGCATAGCTTATGTTCATGTTCCTGATGAGAAAAGAACAAAGCTGGATCCAAAGGCAGAAAAATGCATCTTTATTGGATATGCTCAGCACCAGAAAGGGTATCGCTGTTATAACCCTTCCACCCGCAAAATGCAAGTGAGCAGAGATGTTGTTTTTGATGAAATGAGCAGCTGGTATGCACCAACTGTTATGGTAGGAGATGCAGATGCAGGAAATGGGAATGCTGCAATAAATGCAGAGCAGCAATCTCAAGCCTTGAGTGGACCCAGAGAGTCCTCTACTAGTGGATCTAATGCATGGACAGGGAGATTGAGATCTAGTGAATCGTCACATGGCAGTCCTGATAGTGTTGTGCAGGTATCACATAAGGGAAAAGAAAAAGTGGACCATGCTCCAGTGTTTGATGTGTCTGCTGGTAGCTCTCATGTTGATGGAGAGTCAAGCGGCTCTGAAATGAGCCTTGATGAGGAACTTGGGATTCCTTCTGTTGTTACACCTGGTGCAAGGAAAAGCAGGCATGATTTAAAGACTCCTGCAACTGATCCAGTTGTACGGAGGTCCACTCGTATTAAGTATCCAGTTGACAGGCTGAGATATGATGGGTATACAGCACATCACTATGCTTATATGGTCAAGGTTCTAGAGGAGCCTGAGCCCACATGTTTTGAGGATGCAGCAGGGCATAAAAATTGGGAAGCAGCTATGGATGAAGAGATGGCTGCCTTGGATGCAAACCACACTTGGGATTTGATGCCTTTGCCTCATGATAAGAAGGCTATTGGCTGCAAGTGGGTTTACAAAGTAAAGCACAATGCTGATGGGTCTGTTAGCAGGTACAAGGCAAGATTGGTTGCCAAAGGTTTTGCACAGACATATGGAATTGACTATGAGGAAACTTTCAGCCCAGTTGCAAGGATGGCAACCGTGAGAGCAGTAATTGCTATGGCTGCTGCAAAGGGATGGTCTTTGCATCAGATGGATGTGAAAAATGCCTTCTTGCATGGTGACTTGCAGGAAGAGGTTTATATGATGCAGCCAGAAGGTTATGAGGATAATGCACACCCCGATTTTGTATGCAGGTTGCGCAAAGCCTTGTATGGCTTAAAACAGGCGCCGAGGGCATGGTCAGACAAGATAGGGCAATATCTTGTCACTATTGGATTTCAGATTTCCAATTCAGATTTTTCACTTTATGTGAAAAGGACAAACAGAGGGATTGTGCTTATAGTCATCTATGTTGATGACTTGATTATTACAGGTGATAGTGATGCAAACATTAATGAAGTGAAGCTGCTGTTAAAGCAGAAATTTGAGATGAAGGATTTGGGAGAGCTGCATTACTTCTTGGGCATTGAGGTTATTAGATCCCCGAGTGGGATATGGCTGTTGCAAAGGCAATACGGTTTGGACATGCTGTCCAAATATGGGATGACAGGCTGTAAGCCTATTTCTGTTCCATTGGAGCAGAATGTGAAGCTCAATGCAGAAACAGGTGAGCTTCTTGAAGATATTACTATGTACAGGCGCATAGTAGGTAGCTTGATTTACATGACTATAACCAGACCAGATTTGAGCTATGCTGTGGGGCTGGTGAGTCAGTTTATGCAGGCACCGAGGAAGCCACATTTGGATGCGGCTAGGCGCATACTGCGGTATGTGAAGTCCACATTGCATTATGGACTGTTTTATGAAGCTGGCTGTGCATTACAGGTACATGGATACACAGATGCTGACTGGGCTGGTAGTGTCTCAGACAGGAGATCTACTAGTGGTTTTATGTTTTCCCTTGGGAGTGGTGCCATCAGTTGGAGCAGCAAGAAGCAGCCAACAGTTGCCTTGTCGAGTACAGAGGCAGAGTACAGGGGTGCAGCAATGGCTGCATGTGAGGTAGCTTGGCTACGGAAGCTACTTGCAGATATGGGACAGTCAGTTCATGCAGCAGTTGTCATTCATTGTGACAACATTAGCAGCATCATGCTTGCTAATAACCCAGTTTATCATGCTAGAACGAAGCACATTGAGGTGCATTATCACTTTGTGAGAGAGAAGGTTCTAGCTGGTGAGATTGATCTTGTCTATGTCAGCACTGAGGAGCAGGTGGCTGATATCTTTACGAAGGCATTGGGTACCGAGAAGCTTCGCAGATTTAGGAGCTTGCTTGGTGTACGTGAGATGGATTTGAGCTTGAGGGGGAGTGTTGAGATATCAAGCTCTATCCCCGACATATCTCCTGGATGACTATCATTTATGTCACCGTCTATGTTAGTTGTACTCGTGGTGTAGTTAGACTACCACGTATGTTTTGGTTTGGGTTCACATATGAACCACGTATTCTAGGTTTTGACATATAGGGTATTTCCCTCTTCTATTGTATTGTTGTTGTGTGCAAAAGTGAAGAAAGGCTTCACCCTCCAACCTTGTGTCCTCTCTCTTTTGTGTGTTGTGAAGAAAGCTGAACTTGAGTCTCCTATCTCTCTCCCTCTTTCTTTACATCCACATGTGAGTGTGATGATCTCAGTGTCATTATGTAGGTGCCACCATAAGTTTGGCATCACTGCCATTTTCCACTAGTGGTTGTCTAGACAAACTAAACCTATAGATTGACATTCCACTACATAGAAGAATGCACATTCCCACTAGCGGAGAATGGCCGCAGTAGGATAATGGCAAAAGTGCCAATGCATATGTGAGATTGGCACCACTGCCATTCTCCACTGGTGGCATTCTCCACAAAGATTGACACAATTCCATGTCATCTCAGCACATGTGAATTTAGGCTTCTCAATGCCATGTCTTAGGGCCTAATAAGAGATTGGCACCACTGCCATTCTCCACTTGTACAAATGTTTACCCTACTATTCTAGGAGGGGTGTTCCAGTGATCATAGGAGAGTGGTGTCCTATTCCATTCCACATATGAGTTTGATGATCCACATATGATCCCTGCACAGCGGAGACAGTGATCACTACATAGAAGAATGCACATTACCTTCCATTCTCCATATGATCTCTGCACAGCGGAGACAGTGATCACTAAATAGAAGGAGAGTGGTGTCCTATTACCTTCCATTCCACATATGATCTCTGCACAGTGGAGACAGTGATCACTACATAGAAGAATGCACATGTGAGTTTAGGCTTCTCAATGCCATTTCTTAGGGCCTAATAAGAGATTGGCACCACTGCCATTCTCCACTTGTACAAATGTTTACCCTACTATTCTAGAAGGGGTATTCCAGTGATCATAGGAGAGTGGTGTCCTATTCCATTCCACAAGTGTAGTTGCAAGCATGAGATTGGCATCACTGCCATTCTCCGCTAGTGGTAATCTAGACAAACTGAACCTATAGATTGACATTCCACTACATTGAAGAATGCACATTACCACTAGCGGAGAATGGCAGTAGGATAATGGCAAAAGTGCCAATGCACATGTGAGTTTAGGATTCCTTGTGCATGTTTTCAGGTCATGGTATGAGATTGGCACCACTGCCATTCTCCTTTGGTGGCATCCTCCACAGAGATTGACACAAATCCATATGATCCCTACACAGCGGAGAGAGTGATCACTGCATAGAAGAATGCACATTACCACTAGCAGAGAATGGCAGTAGGATAATGGCAAAAGTGCTAATGCACATGTGAGTTTAGGATTCCTTGTGCATGTTTTCAGGTCATGGTATGAGATTGGCACCACTACCATTCTCCACTAGTGGCATTCTCCACAGAGATTGGCACAATTCCATATGATCTCTGCACATGTGAGTTTAGGCTTCTCAATGACATTTCTTAGGGCCTAATAAGAAATTGGCACCACTGCCATTCTTCAATTGTACAAATGTTTACCCTACTATTCTAGGAGGGGTATTCCAGTGATCATAGGAGAGTGGTGGCCGATTCCAATCCACATGTGACTCTGATGATCTCAACATCATTATGTAGGTGCCACCATGAGTTTGGCATCACTACCATTCTCCACTAGTGGTTGTCTAGACAAACTAAACCTATAGATTGACATTCCAAGGCCTAATAAGAGATTGACACAAATCCATATGATCTCTGCACAACGGAGACAATGATCACTACATAGAAGAATGCACATGTGAGTTTAGGCTTCTCAATGCCATTTCTTAGGGCCTAACAAGAGATTGGCACCACTGCCATTCTCCACTTGTATAAATGTTTACCCTACTACTCTAGGAGGGGTATTCCAGTGATCATAGGAGAGTGGTGTCCTATTCCATTCCACATGTGAGTTTGATGATCTCAGAGATTGACACAATTCCATATGATCTCTACACAGCGAAGACAATGATCACTACATAGAAGAATGCACATGTGAGTTTAGGATTCCTTTATAGGTTTTTAGGTCATGGTATGAGATTGGCACCACTGCCATTCTCCACTGGTGGCATTCTCCATAGAGATTGACACAATTCCATATGATCTCTGCACGTGTGAGTTTAGGCTTCTCAATGCCATTTCTTAGGGCCTAA
Source organism: Dipteris shenzhenensis (assembly GCF_047967505.1). Classification (NCBI taxonomy): domain Eukaryota; kingdom Viridiplantae; phylum Streptophyta; class Polypodiopsida; order Gleicheniales; family Dipteridaceae; genus Dipteris; species Dipteris shenzhenensis. The sequence goes on from NC_141606.1 coordinate 23,363,512, forward strand.
TAAGAGATTGGAACCACTGCCATTCTCCACTTGTACAAATGTTTAGCCTACTATTCTAGTAGGGGTATTCCAATGATCATAGGAGAGTGGTGTCCTATTCCATTCCACATGTGAGTTTAATGATCTCAGTGTCATTATGTAGTTGCAAGCATGAGATTGGCACCACTGCCATTCTCCGCTAGTAGTAGTCTAGACAAACTCAACCTATAGATTGACATTCCACTAATTTTATTGGCTGCAGTAGGATAATGGCAAAAGTGCCAATGCACATGTGAGTTTAGGATTTCTTGTGCATGTTTTCAGGTCATGGTATGAGATTGGCACCACTGCCATTCTCAACTGGTGGCATTCTCCAAAGAGATTGACACAATTCCATATGATCTCTACACAGCAGAGACATTGATGACTACATAGAAGGATGCACATGTGATTTTAGGCTTCTCAATGCCATTTCTTAGGCCCTAATAAGAGATTGGCACCACTGCCATTCTCCACTTGCACAAATGTTTACCCTACTATTCTAGGAGGGGTATTCCAATCATCATAGGAGAGTGGTGTCCGATTCCAATCCACGTGTGAGTTTGATGATCTCACTGTCATTATGTAGGTGCCACCATGAGTTTGGTATCACTGCCATTTTCCACTAGTGGTTGTCTAGACAAACTAAACCTATAGATTGACATTCCACTACATAGAAGAATGCACATTGCCACTAGCGGAGAATGGCACTAGTATAATGGCAAAAGTGCTAATGCACATGTGAGATTGGCACCACTGCCATTCTCCACTGGTGGCATTCTCCACAAAGATTGACACAATTCCATGTGATCTCTGCACATGTGAATTTAGGCTTCTCAATGCCATTTCTTAGGGCCTAATAAGAGATTGGCACCACTGCCATTCTCCACTTGTACAAATGTTTACCCTACTATTCTAGGAGGGGTATTCTAGTGATCATAGGAGAGTGGTGTCCTATTCCATTCCACTTGTGAGTTTGATGATCCACATATGATCGCTGCACAGCGCAGAAAGTGATCACTGCATAGAAGAATGCACATTACCTTCCATTCTCCATATGATCTCTGCACAGTGGAGACAGTGATCACTACATAGAAGGAGAGTGGTGTCCTATTACCTTCCATTCCACATATGATCTCTGCATAGCGGAGACAGTGATCACTACATAGAAGAATGCACATGTGAGTTTAGGCTTCTCAATGCCATTTCTTAGGGCCTAATAAGAGATTGGCACCACTGCCATTCTCCACTTGTACAAATGTTTACCCTACTATTCTAGAAGGGGTATTCCAGTGATCATAGGAGAGTGGTGTCCTATTCCATTCCACAAGTGTAGTTGCAAGCATGAGATTGGCATCACTGCCATTCTCCGCTAGTGGTAATCTAGACAAACTGAACCTATAGATTGACATTCCACTACATTGAAGAATGCACATTACCACTAGCGGAGAATGGCAGTAGGATAATGGCAAAAGTGCCAATGCACATGTGAGTTTAGGATTCCTTGTGCATGTTTTCAGGTCATGGTATGAGATTGGCACCAGTGCCATTCTCCTTTGGTGGCATCCTCCATAGAGATTGACACAAATCCATATGATCCCTACACAGCGGAGAGAGTGATCACTGCATAGAAGAATGTAATGTGCCTTTCTCAAGGTAACTATCATCTCTACATTTTTTTCCTTTTAGCATGCTATGATGTGTTAAGAAATGCACTCTTGTTAACTTACATATGGCAAAAGGAAAAGATCAATTCATAGTTGTAAGTCTCCAAACTAGGAGAGCAATGAGATAATTTCACACCTTGGTATCTCATTTTGCATCCTAGGTACCCACATGCTTGGCTATGGAGTAGCATATATGGCTATCGTATGGCTAAAAAGATTGACAACCATAGAGGCCTCAAGGCATGGACAAGAGGTTTATAAGGAGCAAGCATATACATATGTATGACCGACTTAAAAGCCTGCATATGGTTACCTAAGGTTTAGACATCTAAAGTGAATATTAGGTCAAATATTGTTAGTCTTGAGAACTTGTTAGGTTGCTTATCCAACAGAGTCACCCCAAGATCTAGGTTGTCCTAGATGTTTTTAGTCAGTTCAATCTAGGGCCTAGTCAAATAGCAAACAAGGGAGATTGTGAACAAAGAGGATCAAGCTTGTTGTAGAACTTCCATGCTGCAGCCTTCAAAGGAATTGCACACTCAAGACCATACTAGATAATTCGGGAAAAACCCAATTCCCAGAATGGCAGTTTTGGAAGAAATATAACACGTTTAATATATCCTACCTTTTGCATTTCATTAAACTAGGATCATAAGTTCAATAACTACTCAGCTTGAAATAAGTTCAATAACTACACCCTTCTCAAGGGATATTAAAATTGGTTTATGATCAGAGAACAAGAGGGACGTTAAAATCCTTCTAGAGAATTAAGCAAGGACGGCGAGATATTATATGAAGTTAGAGATGTGTCATTGAGCTTCAAGTATACACTTGGGCTCCATAAACCACACAAGGCTCTAGAAGCCTCTTGTAATAGGCCTCCCAAAAAGATACATGTTATGAAAACTTTATAATTATTTCTACTAAATGAAATGCAAGCATGACCACTTATGAAGATCATTAGTTACTTTGGCATAGTAGAGAGAGAATGAGAAGTGCTTGAGAAGGTGAACATAGAAGTCGTCCATGGAAGACAACAATGGCTTGAGGATGATTTCCTTAAAGAGTGCTTCTTAAGAAATTGATGGGCTAGGGGTTAAGGATGATAATTCTAAAACATTAAGCGTCTAGATCAAGTAGATTAAGGACATAATTCAAGTGCACCTTTATTCAAAAGGAGTTACTGTCACTGGCGCAGCATGGGCACCACCCACACATCATGGATGGGCAAGATTGCCCACCCCATCCAACCCATGGAACAGATGCATTCAATGCACCATAGAGTGACCTAGGCAGCTCTAGTGTGAAAATAGCATAAGCATTCAAGCTGCCAACTTAAGGGCACCTCAGCCTACAGAGGGGCACGTCTGAGCTGAGGTCAACAAAGCCACAGAGAAAGAGAGAGAGAGAGAGAGAGAGAGAGAGAGAGAGAGAGCGCAACGAAATGTATAGGAGAATATTGTATTGGGCGGTAAGTTTACCTCTTGAGTGAAGGCAGCAAGGACGGCGAGATATACGAAAAGCAAAATTTTACATTACTTGGACCTTGATCAAGAAAAACATACTCTAACATAAAAATTTGTGACTTGACCAACCTAGCATAACCAAACTAACGTGAATAAACTCACATAACGAGCTAGGTTTCATAAAGTAATATCGATCAACTTTACCACATATATGAATAAATGGAAGTAAAATAGTATATGGTTTCAAATGAATACCACGTTCACACACACACACACACACACACACACACACACACACACACACACAGCCATCCTCCAATCTCCCCATTTTACAAAGCTAATTTTTTTTTAAATTTGCTCCACTTCCATTCTCCCATTGCATAGGGGAAATGGCACCAGTGCCATTCTCCCATTATGATTTCCTGATTCAAATCTTGGCTGTGCAAAGGGGAAATAGCACTAGTGCCATTCTCCCAGATTCAAAGTTTTGGCTTCACAGAGTCAAAATGGCACATGTGAGTTTGATGATCTCAGTGTCATTATGTAGGTGCCAGCATGAGATTGGCATCAGTGCCATTCTCCCCTAGTGGTAATCTAGACAAACTAAACCTATAGATTGACATTCCACTAATTTTCCTATTACAATGGCATAGTGCCTTTCTCCATTTTCCTATTACAAAGCCAAAAAATTAGGACATTCGATTGGGAATATTACAATGGAGAATGGCACTAAACCTATAGATTGACATACCACTAATTCCAATGGGAGAATGGCATTGGTGCCCTTCTACCTTTGTGAAGCCAAAATTTTGAATTAGGACATTCCATTGGGAGAATGGCACTAGTGCCATTCTCCATTTTCCAATGGGAGAATGGCACTAGTGCCATTCTCCATTTTCCTATTCCTAGTGCCATTCTCCATTTTCCTATTACAAAGCCAAAAAATTAGGACATTCCATTGGGACATTCCATTGGGACAATGGCACTAGTGCCATTCTCCATTTTCCATTGGGACAATGGCACTAGTGCCATTCTCCATTTTCCTATTCTCCAGTTCCATTCTCCCATTGCAATTTCCTAATATAAAATTTTGGCTTTGCAAAGGGAGCATGGCACCATTGGCATTCTCCCAAGGCAAAGTCCCAAGTCAAAATTTTGTCTTCCAAAGGAAGAATGGCACTAGTCTATTCTCCTCTTATGAAGACAAATGTTTTTCACAAGTCAATGCATGGGGAGAATGGCACCCTTTTCAAAGATGGGATATATGCAATTCTCCATAGGTTAGCCAAATTCACATGGAGAGTGGCACTGGTGCCATTCTCCCCCCGCTACAAGGACAACTTTGTTGGTCTTATGAAATTCTGTGGTTGTAGTTTGTTCATAATCAATTTCTTGTCATCGTAATGAGAGGGGATGGCTACTATCAGATGCATGAATCAGGTCATGACGATGGTGAAAATAATTCATGCTTTAGAAAAAGTTTTATCAAATTGCTAAAATTTTTAGGGAAATAATTCATGCTTTCATGAAAATTTTGTATAGACTCATTCATGCTTTATAGAGATTTGCACCAATGCCATTCTTCCCCTCTAGGACATGTTTGATGGTCTTATGAAATTCTTCGGTTGTAATTTGTTCATAATTAATTCTCCGTAATCGTAATGACAGGGGATGGCTATCAGAAGCGGGGAGAAGGTCATGATGATGGTGGGGAATGAAGTGGTTGGAATTGGTGGAGTGTGCAATAGATCCGGAGGCCTACTATAGTGGTGTGAAGATTGGGATAGAAAATGTATCCGTGATAGTGGAGAAGTCTATCAATAGTGAAATGCTCTTGCCATTTCCACTATGGATGTAGTGCTTGTTGGTGAGGCAATTTGGAGCATTGTCAAGTGGCCTAAGGGCTCTCTAAAACATGTTGGTGATTCTTTAGATGATGCAGTAACTGAAGAAGCTGCACCAAGTGAGCCTGAGCGACCTTATGTTGAGGCAATGCCAGTTTCTTCATTGGAAACTGACAATTTCATTTGTGAATCTTGGAAAGAGAAAAAGGTTGTCTTATGGGATGAGAGCAAAACAAAGACCATGGGGGAAGGTGTGATCTTATATGTTTTCCCGAGAGACTCTATAAACTTTGACCTATTGGGTAGTGATTGCATTGGTGTGGGTATTGAAAAGAAAGAACAAATTAGAGGAAGTGACTCAGGGTCTTCTATGCAAGATGTCAGCTCTCTCAACCTAGTAAAGTGGCCCATCAAGCAGATTACCTTACTTGAAGGAAGCCCATTGCAACAATATGTGCCCATGGACCACATTGCTGGTATAGATGAGTTGGTCAATGATCAAATGTTGAAAAGGGATGATCCAACATCAAAGAAAAGAAGGTACACTTTCATTAACAGGGTGCCTAAACAAAGAGAGCCTCCAACAACAATGTACAAAATGTCACTAGATTCGGTGCAGCAGGTTTCTTCCATCGATTGTTGTGGGAGTAGGTGTTACCAACATGCAGAGCGAGATCTCTTAATGAATCTAAGGAAGAACTTTTGGGGCAGCTCCTTGGAGTCTCGTACAAACTTTATATACGATGTGTTGTCAACGGCTTGGCATCATGACTACATAGGGAGGATATGCTACAACTTCAGGATAAACGGTCGGGATGTCTGTTGTAGAGCATGGTATGAGATGCATGGAATTCCAAGGACATCATTTTATCGATACAGGGAGCCGCTTTGTGGATAATAGCACAGAGCATATGCCTCACAAGAGTAGAACCATGTAGGATGGTTCTAGAGAGACACAGCAAGTTATACCTAAAGTGTATAAGAAGATAGACGTCCTACGTGAGGTCAACACTTCACTTAATCAATGTGGTTATCAGAGCCTATCCACATCCACATTTGGCAGGATTTGGAAATCAGACTTAAAAAATGTAGCCCTTGCTAAGACGAGCGAATACTCTAAATGTAGCTTGTGCAGCCGGATTGGCAGCCACAAAAAGTCAAGATGAGTGCAATTCGCTGATGGAAGAGAGAAAGATGCATATGATACAGCAACAAAGTTGTAGGAACTGACAAAGTGTGGATCGTACTAGCCTAATCTATCACTTAATGAGCATAAAGATCATGGAGGATCAAACCAAATATGGAAAGCCATGGGGAGAGTATGAACACTCAATCTATTCCAAATGTGCTATGTTAACAATACATGATAGGCTTCTTATATAGAGAGAGCCTTTAGAATAGTCAAACCATGTGGGATCCTCTCATCCACATCTCTCCTTGTGGATATCCTCAATCCATATCTTCACATCTTGTAGTCCACATCTTAGGGTGGCTACTTTAATTCTTTCCTATACCATACCTTAGCCCTTTAATCTATGTGCTCATGGCACCATATCTCAACACCTCCCCTTGGTGCCATGATCCTTTGGCTACTGCAAGGTGGTCAGATGTGAGTTACATTCCATCACCTCCCCTTAGTGCATGCATGCTACTTAAGGTGGTCAAGTGTGGCTTCTACATGTCAATACCTCCCCTGGGTGCTTTCATAGCTACTCTCAGGTGGTTAGGTTTGATTACAAACATATAGGCAAGGTTGGCAAGGTTTTTGCTTTTCTCAATACATTCCATTGATGTCACCATTTGGCTCATGGCTTGATGACGATGCTATGTAGTTGACTTGCTGGTTCTTCAATCTGCAATCTTCTTCCTTGTGTCCCAGCTTCTTGCATGATGCTTTGTTCTTCCATGTGCCTTAATGCTTTATGTGTGGATGCCATGTTTCGGGCTATGGTCACCTCATACACTTGTGCTTTCGGCTTGCTTTTTACATCGATGTTTGCATTCATGCTTTGCTTTTCCAATTGTTGCAAAGGTCTTACCAATTGATTTTTTTTTTTCAATATTGGCAGTGTCTAATTGCATACAATGATTCTGATTTGATAGATGCGTAGAGCTCAAAAAGATGATCATTTTTCCTTTTTGGAGCGCATGCAAATTCTTCCTAGATTGGAAGTTATGGCTTGTTAAAGATTCCGTGAAGAAGAGGGGGCCTTGATGATGTGGCATAGGGATTCACATGCTGCTTACAAACTGTGCTTAGGTGGCACTGTAGATACTAGAGTCAAGCCTTATCTGCCACATGGCAAACCTGACCAGGTGGACCAACCTATGGTCAACTCTTCACTTAACCCAACCTTATCTTGCCATGTGTCAATTGAGAGAACCTTATGAAAAAAAAAAATCTGAGGCCATGGCATGACGACGATGACTTTTCTCCTTCGTCGCTCGCTTCTCTTGCTCATCGTCGCTGCAAGAATCTCTCCTTCCAAGCAGGCTACCATGAATAGCTTTCATGGATCCTTCCCTATCGATCTGTCTCACCGTGACTCCTTCATGCATCACCTCCAGCATTTGAATGCTTCATAGCTATTGCAGCAAGCAGCACACTCCAGGCTCTACTTCGAGCTCAATCCCTTGCAACTAGAATGCATGAGCTGTTGCTTCATTTCCCGATTGTTGAGAGAACTCATGAGGAATGTTTTCGACCAGAAAGTTACTGTTGTAGAGCTTGGCTGTTGGGAGCCGTAGATGCACGTAGGAGGCAGCTGGTCGTTCGGATGCAGGTGAGAGCTAAGAAAAAACTGCACAAGGACTTCTTGGATGTCTGAGCTTGTGAGCAGCTGGAGAAGAGCGTTGGAGGATTCCGTGAAGGCCGAGAGTGTTGTTTGGCATTTCACAGTCTGTAGAGCCGCTGCTGATCTAAGAAGACATGCTTGATGGAGGCGCTAAAGTGTCATTGGCCTCTGAGAAGGAGGCTGTTGTAGAGCGTTGCAAAGCCTTGTGATGAGGGAGGAAGCTGTAGAGGAGCTCGCCTGTCGCTACTGGAGAGGCCGCGTGAGCCTGTAGAGCTTGGAGGCACAGTTCAGTGCACGTTGCTGCGATGGCCGTTGGAGCAGGAGGAGCTTTGGCACTGTGGGCATTAATGGAGCGACTGAACGATGTAGGCTGCCCGTCTTTCATGGCAGAATTTTGGCAAAGTGGAGGCCGTCAAAAGGAGCTTGGAGTTCCAACGTTGGAGGATTGAGAGCTTGAGATGCTGTTGATGGTGCCTTCTTTGCTATCGCGAGCCCATGCCGAGTACTGTTGCTAAAGCTATTATCGATGCCATTAGCCGAGACTAAGGAGCCTTTGCTGGAGAGCCTTTGATGCAGCTATCTGGCTGTCAGTGTTGAACTTTGGCTGATATGGCTTTCGAGGAGCCATGAGCAAGGGGTAGCTTAGTATAAAGCTGTATGCACTACCAGCTCTCTGAGCCTGAAGGTCACTGAAAATGGTTAAGTCCTCCTTTGTTGTTGGCTATGCAGACACTTGAGCTTTGAAGACTTGGTTTCAAAATATCTCTCAGAAAAGAAAACTCTCACAATGGAAATGAATCCAAGGATTCTCTCTCAAAACTAGAAGCGAGAAACTCTCGAAACCTAAAACTAATCTCACATTCAGAAACTAATCTAGGAATAGGAGAAATCCTAGTGAACTACTAATGTGCTAAACTAGGAGAGCTAAACCTACGCTCTGATACCATGACAAAGTGTGGATCGTACTAGCCTAATCTATCACTTAATGAGCATAAAGATCATGGAGGATCAAACCAAATATGGAAAGCCATGGGGAGAGTATGAACACTCAATCTATTCCAAATGTGCTATGTTAACAATACATGATAGGCTTCTTATATAGAGAGAGCCTTTAGAATAGTCAAACCATGTGGGATCCTCTCATCCACATCTCTCCTTGTGGATATCCTTAATCCATATCTTCACATCTTGTAGTCCACATCTTAGGGTGGCTACTTTAATTCTTTCCTATACCATACCTTAGCCCTTTAATCTATGTGCTCATGGCACCATATCTCAACAGGAACTTATACTATGCATGGCGTAGGTACTCCGAGATGGATCCAAAAAAGTATATATGCATAATCCATGATAAGATGGACCAAAAAAAGACGGCAATTCCAAGACTTCGGGTGAAGTCCAAGGACACCGATTCTGCATGGCAATTACAGGTTTCACTCATTGGAATGATTACCCATGGGCATGGAAACGGTCATTATGGACACTTCACCCTCAATGGTTTGTGGCCATCTGATCCCAACCTGACGATTGGATCGCTCTCAATTTGTTTGCGCAACCTCGAGAGGATGGATATGCATGACCTTGGAGACCTTGCTACCAATGGGATTCCTAGAAGCAATGCTCGCCTTTTGAATGCTCTATGTTCAAGAAACGCTTTGGACTCCCATTACAGTTCTAAAGGTGCACATGTTTCCACAAGTGGAGCTAGCTTGTCTGAAAATGTAGATGTCACGATCACAAATGCAAATCTAGAAACTGTATCGGAAAGTGACCCGAAGTCTGTCACAGAGGCCATGACAACTTCCATTGCAAGGGCTACAGACACGTGTGAATTTTTTTCCGTCAAATATAAGAGAAAACCCACCCTCTTTAGAGGGGAGTGTTGCTATTGAGCCACCATTCCAAAAGTTGCCAGAGAATTGCTACTCCAACTAGATAATTGTGGGTCTGAGAACAAAAATAGATACTTGTTTGCATACCTTTCTCTTCTTGTAGCAAGGGGCATTTTCAAGACAGTTCAATTGGGCTTCTTGATGGTAGGGCACACACATGAGGACATTGATGCAATGTTCAGTAGGTTTTCTGAGAGCTTGCGGGTGGGACAAACATTCACTTTCCCGCATCTGATGGATACATTCAGAAAATGTACATCATCTTCACTGGCACCATTTGTTCTTACACGGGTTCCTAACTTCAAGGATTATGTAGATGGCTACCTATGTGATGGGCAAGAAATGCTAGTTGGACATGCAAAGCAAAACAATTTCGATTTTACATGCAAGGTGACATACCAATGATGCAGTACAAGGTGCATCCAAAATCCCCGAATTGGATGCCCATTGAAGGGGGAATTGAGCTATGGAAGAAAGATAGTGAGGGTCGATCATTGTTGCCAATAGGTTGTCCGGATATACTGCCAATGGCTGCATTTGTGAGAGATCACTTGCAAGTAATATCAGGGATAAAGGATTACATTAAGTTTTGGGAGAAATGTGCAAGTGGAAAGAATGCATCCTATGAGTCCTACATTAGGCCAGTGATAGACTATTGGAAAACCATGATCGGTGAGCTCGAGCAGGAAAACATCTCAGAGATAGGAGTGTACAGAGAGTTTTGGCCAAGAACACAATCTCCTGATGAGGAGGATGATATAGATGCTTGCATTAATGATTTCCAAGGCTATGAGGAATGGAATGATCACTATTGTGGGCCTCTAAAAGGTAAGCTGAGAGAAGAGTTTAGACCAATGGTGGATGTTAAGCAAGGTGACTTTGTCTTGGTGAGGCCATCAGATCCTATATACCCCATATGGCTTGGGGTTGCCATATCAAGTGCCGAGATGGATGCTGCTTCTCCTAATTTCAAGAAATTATTAATTCAGTATTGGGCACCATCAGTTAAGAGAAAGGGGCTCAGTGATGCAGATGCCTATGTTGATTGCTGGAACAAGTATTGGGCAGAGAATAGGTTGGATTCACAGGTATGGGATGTATTGATGCAATTGTCTGGTCATGGACATCAAAATCCATAAATAGACCCAAGAAGATCAAGATTCCACAGAGCATATGTATCAAAGCACAGGAGAGCTTGCTTGGTATCAGAGCATAGAAAATGGTGTCGAATTTCTCCCTCTTAATCTCCCAAACTTCCATTGTAAGGTGTGTTCTCATGTGATGTTTCTCAATTGTTGTTATCTTGTCAATGGGTATTTGCATATTATTAATATGACAATTTTCAGAAGCTGACCTTCACCAACAACTGCTTTGTTTCTAGTGGAACTCACTATGCATGGTGTTTGTTAACACCACCAACTGGTGTTTATTAACACCTCAAGTAAAATATACATGTTGTCCCTAGACAGTGTTTATTAACACCACCAAATACATGATTTTCAAACTCTACCACAAATGCTTTGTTCCGGTTTTTATACGCAATGAACTGTTTCACAACCAATGAAGTTTTTCATAATCATTGGAATTCCAAATATTAGCTTATTCAATATTGGTAAAATTCCCACAATCAATGGAAAATTTCCCCAATTTAATGAAGCCTTTCCCAATTTTAATGAAATTCACCCAATTTCAAAATTCCCAAAATGCAACTTTCGTCCCACTTTATCTAATACTGTGTTTTTCCCTCTTATTCTCTATTTCCCCCTACTCTTTTTTCCCCCTTCTCTTATTCTCTCTTTCCCCCTTCTCGCTTTCCTTTCCCCTTTCCTTTCCCTCTTATTCTCTATTTCCCCCTTCTTGCTTTCCTTTCCCCTTTCCTTTCCCTCTTATTCTCTATTTCCCCCTTCTCTTTTTTCCCCCTCCTCTTATTCTCTCTTTCCCCCTTCTCTCTTTCCCCCTTCTCGCTTTCCTTTCCCCTTTCCTTTCCCTCTTATTCTCTATTGCCCCCTTCTCGCTTCCCTTTCCCCTTTCCTTTCCCTCTTATTCTCTATTTCTCCCTTCTCGCTTGCTCATGCATAAGCATAAGCATGAGCTTATGCTTATGCTTATCATGAGCATAAGCAAAGTAGACATATGCTCATGCTTATGCTTATCATGAGCATAAGCAAAGTAGACATATGCTCATGCTTATGCTTATCATGAGCATAAGCAAAGTAGACATATGCTCATGCATAAGCATGAGCATATGTCTCTTTTTTCCCCCTTCTCTTATTCTCTCTTTCCCCCTTCTCTCTTTCCTTTCCCCTTTCCTTTCCCTCTTATTCTCTATTTTCCCCTTCTCGCTCTCCTTTCCCCTTCCCTTTCCCTCTTATTCTCTATTTCTCCCTTCTCTTATGCTCATGCATAAGCATAAGCATGAGCTTATGCTTATGCTTATGCTTAAGCATAAGCACGAGCATAAGAAAATGAGACATATGCTCATGCTTATGCTTATGCATGAGCATAAGCGAAGTAGACATATGCTCATGCATAAGCATGAGCATATGTCTCTTTTTTCCCGCTTCTCTTATTCTCTCTTTCCCCCTTCTCTCTTTCCTTTCCCTCTTTCCTTAACCTCTTATTCTGTATTTCCCCCTTCTCTTATGATCTTCTCTCATTTCCCTCTTCTCTTATGCTCTTTTTTCCCCCTCCTCTTCCTCTTATGCTCTTCTCTTCCCCCTTCTCTTATGCTCATGCATAAACATAAGCATGAGCATAAGAATGCTTATGCTTATGCATGAGAATAAGAGATTCCTCTTCTCCTATGCTCTTCTCTATTTCCCCCTTCTCTCTTCCTCTTCTTCTCTTCCTCTTCTTCTCTCTTTCCCCCTTCTCTTATGCTCATGCATAAACATAAGCATGAGTATAAGAATGCTTATGCTTATGCATGAGCATAAGAGATTCCTCTTCTCTCTTCTTCTCTCTTCCCCTCTCCTTTCCCTATTATTTCTCTCTTCTTTCTCTCTTCTTCCTCTTCTCTCCCTCTTCTTCCTCTTCTTCCTCTTCCTTTCCCTCTTCTCTCCTCTTCTTTCCCTCTTTCCTTTCCCTCTTCTTCCTCTTCTCCTCCCCCTTCTCTTTTCCCTCTTCTCTCCCTCTTCTTCAGATTCCTCTTCCTCTTCTTCTCTCTTTCCCCCTTCTCTTATGCTCATGCATAAACATAAGCATGAGCATAAGAATGCTTATGCTTATGCATGTACATAAGAGATTCCTCTTCTCTTATGCTCTTCTCTCTTCTCCTCTCTTCCCCTCTCCTTTCCCTCTTCTTTCTCTCTTCTTTCTCTCTTCTTCCTCTTCTCTCCCTCTTCTTCCTCTTCTTCCTCTTCCTTTCCCTCTTCTCTCCTCTTCTTTCCCGCTTTCCTTTCCCTCTTCTTCCTCTTCTCCTCCCCCTTCTCTTTTCCCTCTTCTCTCCCTCTTCCTCTCCCTCTTCTTTAGATTCCTCTTCCTCTTCTTCCTCTTCCTCTTCCTCTTCTTCCTCTTCTTTCCCTCTTTGCCTATGCCTATGCCTATGCCTACGCTTATGTTTGTTTTTTTGTTTTTTGAATTCGTATTTGTGTCTATGTTAGACATGGGATCACGTCGCTCATCCAATGAGTACGGATAGCCTTGCAGGAGAAGAGCTCATGATCTTTATGCTCCAGAGGACCGTGATTCCTCTCAGGTGAATACCCCGAGGACTACCCCTGGTTTGACTCCTCTCGGACCTAGCACTACGACTACCCCTGGTCTGACTCCTCTTCCACGTAGCACTGTGACTACCCCTCGAGGAACGTCTTTGCTAGCCGTGCATGGCTTTGTCGGGAGTCCCGACGAGTTTGTAGCGCAGATGAGCGATGAGGAGGTAGCGAGATTCTTCTCTCTACTATCTCAGAGGACCTGAGCAATTCCCTCCCCTACACCGATAGGTGGACATACTACCCAGCCGTCCCCTCGTGCCCCTTCGACCGCGGGGTCATCACCTGCACATGCCTCTCATAAGGGAAGGAAGAGTAGGAAGGGCGGCTCATGTTGTGCTGACTCGAGAGATGTAGATGAGTCAGCACACTCACGTTCCTACCGGTCTCCACTTGGCCCAGAGACACAGTATCAGTCAGGTCCCTTTTCCTCTCCTACTCCCACTTCTACTCCTCGCTCCATAAGCGCTCACGCAGCTTCCACTCCTTCTGACTCTGCTACCATCAGTCCTCCTTACTCATCAGGGGATCTCTCCTATCAAATCACAGCTGCCGGAGAGATAATAGAAGATAGAAAGGGCAAAGAAGTGATGGCCACCATGAGGAGGTTGATCAGTTATCACTTCAAGAGCGGCATTGCTACCGATTGGCAGTATCAAGATGGCCAAAAGAAGTAGGCGGTCATCGATGAGTTAAAACAAAGATACCCTATCCCGCCAAATTGGGAGTTTAATGAGGATTATATGCGAGAGCGCATGGGTTTGGTCTTGAAGCATCGTAGATCAACATTGTCTACTTCCATCACAAAGGGGTTGGCTAAACCCAGCTGGGTAGACAAAGCTGATTGGAAGTTCTTCAAGAAGCAAAATAGGGACCATCCCGAATTGTTCGAGGGTCAGAGGAGGGCTGTGAAGAGACGGTTGGATGTCGTAGGTACTTCATACTTTGGTGCAGGCAGACGGTTGGCGTTCGAGGCAACCGTGGTAAGTCTACTTCTTCTCATTTAATGTATTGTTCTATTTGTTTTGCTACATATTACATGCACCTTAGCTAACTCTAACTCTCGTAAATTGGATCCATAGCAAGCTGCGATGGGTCATCTTCTTATAGATGCAGAGACATGACGTGCATTTCGGATAGGAACAAAGCTGTGGTTTATTGAGCAAGAGGCAATGGGAGCAACATTCGATTGGGCTGAGGTGGCTGCTCGCACGGTATAAGTTTACTCCTACTTGTAATCTCACTTTTTAAATTGTTTTATTCTTTAAGTTAATCTAATTTTCGATTTATATGGTTCACTCTTAGGGTCAAAGCTCAAGCGTCCCAACATCGAAGATGAGCGATCAACAGGGCCAAGGATCAACCGCATGTGGCGAGCATGAGGGAGAAGATGCAGCTGACGAGGGCATAGGAACAGGCCAACAAGACGAGGACGATTCTGATTCGGATGAGTAGTAGTGGTAGTAATATTTCCTTCGCCTTGTATGTCATTTTGTATATCCGCTCGTTTGAGCAATTTTGTATCGCCATTTAGAAGGGTAATTTTGTTACAAACAATGTTGTATATGTCCGACATGTATATGCTTTTGTTGCTCATCATTTCACAAGAGCGATTTTGTATCACCCTTTTCGCAAGGGAAATTTTGTTATAAAAAAACTTTGTTTTGTAATTACAAAAAAAAAAAAGGATTAGTGGGGCTAAATAGGGCCATAGCAAGCCCTGTTTAGCCCCACTAACCCTTTTTTTTAAGTTATGTTAATGGTCGCTATATAGTGACGTTTATCAATGTTTCTATATAGCAACGATTAAGAGTGTCGCTATATAGCGACGTTTGTCATTGTCGCTTTATAGCAACGGTTCTTTAGCGACTCTTATAGTGACGTTTGCGCTCGTGAAAAAAAAAATTTATGTAAAAAGCGTCGGTATTTTCGTCGAAAAATGGCATGTGCCTTGTAGTGTGGCCATGGAGGTGATGATGACCGTGATACAAGAGAGGAGGATGATCATGAGATACGAGATATAGATATTGAGGCCATTACCCGTGAGGACGACCCTACCATTCACAACAACACAAAGCAAGTATAGATGCGCTTGGTAGATGCGCAAAATAGCGGGCGTGTCTATAGGCGTTGCTTTAGTAGAGGAATTACGGGCGCATCTAAAAGCGCGTCTAACAACTCATCTATTTACGCGTGTATTAACACGTCTAATTGCACGTCTAAACTGAGAAAATATGGGCGCGTCTATAGGCGCATCTATTTGCGCATGTATTAATGCGTGTATTAGTGTGTTTACACTGAGAATCAGACGCGCATTTAGACGCGTAGATAGACACAAACCAGAGAATACAGAAAGTAAGATTTTGGTATACATCATTGCTTTCCAAACATTGCCCATGATTACCAAAGCACATAATTTTTTGCAAGCCCACATATACAAGAATTAAGTGAGATGAGGAGAATGAGACAATATGTAATATATTTTGCCAATATCAATTATGGGACTACGGTTCAATCTCATCCTCAATGAGATCAACCCTTGCCAAACTATCTACTTCAAAATCCAAACAAGTGTTTAGATCTACAAATACATTCAATCCACTACTACTTGTGCCACTCATGTGCTCATCGAAATCAGCATCTCGAATGGTAGGCTCGTCCTCACAGGTAATGGCCTCAATATCTGTATCTCCTATCTCATGATCATCCTCCTCTCTCGTATCACGGTCATCATGACGTCCATGGCCATGATCATCCTCCATACGCTCCATATTAGTAAATGTACTATACATCACTTTGGAATGTGGCATAATAGGTATGACATGCCACCATCTATTATTATCCACCATTGGTTGATAGACAACCTAATTCAAACACAAATACAATCATGTTATTTTTCTTGCATCAAATATTTAAAAGCGAGTATTTTTATATGTGTGCACAGTACCTATTCACATTGTTGTGGTAGTACTAGTGTGTCCTTCCTACTTTGCCAAAACTTTGAGGAGTCAATAGTTACAAAGCCACTTGCATTTGATTGTTGCATTAGGGCCTCTTTCCACCACGTCCTTAAACCACTTTACATCCAAAACATACACAAAGAAGCGTCGAAAGTCAAGCATAATAATATCTTGGATTATGCCACAATAATCATCCATGGCTCCATTGGCTCCCTCAAAGCTAGCAATGACGCCGCAGTCTTGTGTGTTTCTCTTATCATCAATCCGTTGTGTTCGAAAATGCTTGCCCTCACACCATATAGCATTGAACATAGTGTACTACACCAAGAAAAAATCAATTAAGTAAGCAATCTAAATTATTGAAAGCTCCTAACTTATGCATAACATTCTATATACTGACCTTGCTCATGCATCCCCTAGCATACTCCCATTCTTCCATTGTGATATGCATCCCCTCGTCCTTCTCTAACACTTATTTCATTAATTTTGGACTTGTCAATGTACAAATTCATTTTTACATATACTTTTGGACTAGTTTTCAGATAAAATTTAAGAAAAACCCAATCTTCAAAGCACATATAAAAACATAAAAACAAGCATTTTTTTATATATTTTTTAAGGACATGAAACTAAAATTATAAAATTTAACGCAATCTAGATAAGTTACATGAAAAAATAAGATTAGGTTGTTGTAAACTCTCTTAATATTTAATGGTGTTAATAAACACCTTCAAAAGTTAAGCCTGAGATAAGTTACACAAAAAAGAGTGGTCCATTAATTGTAAACTCACTTTATATTTATAATAGTGTTTAGGAAACACTTTCAAAAGTTACAAGTGGAAGTAGCAAACTCTCACAATATTTATAATTTAGGTGTTTAAAAACACCAAAAGTTACAATAAGACTCTCATTGGAAGGCAAATTACACCAAAAGTTACAATAAGACTCTCAGTGGAAGGCAAATTTATTTTCAAGACTACAGCCATTCAATTTGATGAATTTTCTATTTTCAAGTCCTTAGCCTAAATTCAACCCATTCAAGAGCTGAGCTCATCTCATCCTCATCGATGTAGTTAAAATTATAGAAGAGAAGTAAGGATTGATGAATTTTCTCTTGCATAACACTTTGTTTATTCCGAATGGCTTGCGCTTCCTCGGGGGAAAATCTTCCATAACGAGCCACACGCGAAGATATCTCACTTTGAAAGTCTATCAACTCTCTCCTATATGACTGCAATTTATCTATTTCAGTAGTAGCCATACTTATTTTTCTTTCCTCTTCCTTCTCTAAGCCCTTCTGACAAGCAAAGTCATCCTTCTCGTACTGGGTTAATGGAGCTGGATTTTGCTTTCTCTCCTCTCTCTTTCCTTGGTTCTCGGCAATCCATTCTTTGAGGCTGCTAATGGCTTGCTCGACAGAATCGATTACCTTAAAAAGATCCATAATGGCTGCAAGATGAAAGGAGTATGCTTGAGAAGAGGAGGTAAGGCTACGGGCAAGATGGAAGGAGCAAGCTTGAGGAGAGGAGTAAGGTAAGAAGAGTAAAGTGGAAGAAGTGTGGAGAGGAGTAAGGTAAGAAGAGTAAAGTGGAAGAAGTTTTTGCTACGGGTGAGATATAGAAGATGAACGAGGTGAGGAAGGTAACGAGAGTGAGGAAAGATATAGAAGACTAACGAGGTGAGGAAGGTAACGAGAGTGAGGAAGAGAGTGAGGAAAGATATAGAAGACGAACGAGGTGAGGAAGGTAACGAGAGTGAGGAAGGTAACTAGAGGAGATAAGGCAAGATGAAAGGAGTATGCTTGAGAAGAGGAGGCAAGGCTGCGGGCAAGATGGAAGGAGCAAGCTTGAGGAGAGGAAGGAGCAAGCTTGAGGAGAGGAGTAAGGTAAGAAGAGCAAAGTGGAAGAAGTGTCTGCTGCGGGTGAGATATAGAAGATGAACGACTACTAGCGGGCAAGATGGAAGGAGCAAGCTTGAGGAGAGGAAGGAGCAAGCTTGAGGAGAGGAGCGGGTGAGATATAGAAGATGAACGACTACTAGGGAATTTATAGAACTACAGATGCAAGACCGTAATGCGAGATGACTAGATGCAAGATCGTAATGCGAGACATTATAAAATAAAATGATGGGATGCAAGACCGTAATGGGAGACATTTGAGACATATAAGATAGTGATAGTACATTGAAATCTATAAAGTAAAATGATGGAACACAGGAATGATATAATTAATAGAATCTCATCATGAAGAGCAAAGTGCAAGAAGTGTCTGATGCGGGTGAGATATAGAAGATGAACGACTACTAGGGAATTTATAGAACTACAGATGCAAGACCGTAATGCGAGATGACTAGATGCAAGATTGTAATGCGAGACATTATAAAATAAAATGATGGGATGCAAGACCGTAATGGGAGTCATTTGAGACATATAAGATAGTGATAGTACATTGAAATCTATAAAGTAAAATGATGGAACACAAGAATGATATAATTAATAGAATCTCATCATGAGATACTTGCTGTACATAATAAATGATAGATTTTGAGTACATTGAAATCTATAAAATAAAGTGATGGAACATAAGAATGAATTAGACTTTCAAAAAAGTAAAACCTAATGTATTGTACATAATAAATTAGACTTTCAAAAAAGTAAAACCTAATGTATTGTAATGAAAAAATATCATAAAATATCCTAATGTATTGCAACATTTAACATAAGTTTTAAAAACACTATCATTAATCGATACAAACAAGATAAAAATCTTCAAGGACTCATGTTTCTTTCTACATGTTTTACAACTGAATAGAGTCTGATGAGTTCTCTTGAGGCTGTGATTCTCTAAGAGTACATTGAGTCTCTACTTGTGTGGATGGTGTACATTGAGATTCTACTTCTGGTGCAATCGGGATAGACTTAATCTCTTCCTCCTTTACAAGATGTGATGTTGTAGATGCACATTGAGTCTCCACTTCTTGTGTAGGAAGAATGCATTGAGTCTCTAATTCAAGTGGTTCTTCATTGAGTCCATCATGTTGTTTCCCAATGATAGCAGTTAGATAGTGAACAGTCTTAGCCACAAAATCTTGTAGCTTGAGCTTGGTATATGCTTCTATGGAGACATGTTCAAAAATTTCATTGAGATACAACATGAAGTTGTACGCAATTCTCCACCCACTACTAAACATGTCCTTTTGGTCCACTGCGAGGCGTGTCTAGAAATTTGGTTGGTCTTGATGCTCCCTGATTTTCATAATCGCAGAAACTAACTTGTTTGCAGACCTGTCCATCATGACATATGACAAAGTGAATTTGTGTAGTAAATAGTAACTTGATGCATGTTCATAATGATATGATAAAAGAACACTTACTTGAACACCCCGTGAAAGCCTGTAATTGAGTTGACAACCATTGTTGATGACAACCAACAATGGTTGTCATCAAGGTCCCATACTATAAGGCTCCAATGTGAACTACATCACCAATAAAGAGCGATAAGATTTATCACAATATTAAGTATTAATTGACACAATATTATAAAT
This sequence comes from Dipteris shenzhenensis, assembly GCF_047967505.1. Classification (NCBI taxonomy): domain Eukaryota; kingdom Viridiplantae; phylum Streptophyta; class Polypodiopsida; order Gleicheniales; family Dipteridaceae; genus Dipteris; species Dipteris shenzhenensis. Next base: position 23,383,407 of record NC_141606.1, read on the forward strand.
AAGAGAGTAAAAGAAAGATTGACACCATACTTACTTCTCATAGTATGGCATAAAGACAAGTAGTATGCCATCCAAGTCTAAAGGTTGTAGAATTGAACAAACATCATCTACTGTCTTCTTGGTATCACTAAGTACAGCTGAAAGAAGAGAATCGAGCATACAGACGCGATTCTGTACTGATCTAGGAAAATGAGATATAACCGAACTGCAGCAATAAATAAACAAATGTTAGAAGCAGATTGAATCAAATGATTGAAGTATCAAGTCAAGAGATGTTCATATCAAACCTGAGGATGGCCATCATGACTTTGTCATTAGCCTCTTTCAAAGGGTCGGAGAGGATTGTAACTTCCTCGCTACCAAAAGTCAAAACACGAGGTTGCTTGCTAATGATGACCTTAACCTCAGAAGAGCTCCCCGTTTCGTCCAATACAGCGGTTATATCAGGACAACTTATGGGCGTAGCAACCAATGTTTCCTCTGGATGCTCCACCACGTTATCAATAAATGCCTTAATGATAGATGACATAAATGCCTGCAGATGCAAGTCTGTATATGTGGACAATGAGGTTTCACCGCCTCTCAAATCAAAAATTTGAGCAAGGAGCAAGAAGCAGTTATATCCAACTCTCCACCCACAACTGTGGTCATCATTCTGCTTCGCTGCAGGGCATGTTACATACTCTATTTGATCTTCCAAGTCACCCTCCATTTGCATAAGTGCATCTATAGCACTTACCAACTTTCGAGCAGATCTACACATCAAAATAGAAAACATAAATGAATGTGTGCATTGCATAGGATGCATCTCATTGACATAATTATGATACAAGTAGGTTATACTTACTCTGACACACTGCCATGGATAGATGCTATTGAATTGACAAAGAAGCATTGCTTGGCTAAGATGTCCACAATTACCAAGCTCCAATGCAAGCTGCATTATCAATTAAGAATAATTATTATTTGATATAATCCTCCACAATGTAAGAGATAAGCTAGGTAGGGATTGATACTCACTCTTCGTGATATGCGGTAAAGATAACTCGCGCCGCAGTCAAATCAATAGGTTGCAACCACTTAAAAATGTCATCTATGGTCTTCTCCTTATTGCTAAGTACACTAGAAACAAGAGGATCGACCATATATGCACATCTTTGTATATATAGCGGAAGCTGTTGTAAAACCATACTGCAATAAAAAGAAAAGAATATTAGTTCATTTGATCCAATGGAAATACAAAAGCATAAAGTCAGTAAAAAGTTTGTGTCAAACCTGAGGATGGCTATTATAACCTTGTCATTGACCTCTTTCTTGAAGTTTATGAGGATTGAAATATCCTCTTCATCGAATATAAAAGTAAGAGGTTGTTCTCGAACTTGAAACCTAACTTGAAATGACTTCTCCATTTGCTGCAATGTATGATTATTTTCTAGAGTCATCCGATGGATAGCCAGAGCAGCTTTGCTTTCTTGAGATGAGCTTTCATGATTCTCTGCTCCAACTATGTCCTCCTCATCCTCCTCCTCTCCCTTCTCCTATAAAAGGATAAAATAATTATGAGATTCAAAATTTTAAATTAATTATAAATTTAAAAAGACCTTTAAATGAATAAAGAAAATTAAACATAAGTCTTCATACCTCTACATATCTTCGTGGTCTTTTTATGTAACCTTCAGAGGCAAGGTCAGTGTCATATCCATCTTCCTCTGCTTCCTTGCTATTGCTGGTATCCTCACTATTATATCCAGAGCTTTGATCATTTTCATCATTTTTCTTACTCTCATCGTACATGATCTGCTCTATGTCATCCTCTTCATGTGAGATCGGACCTTTCTTATCAAACTTTATTGTGAGAGAAGCCACGGTATCAAGGTATTCCAAGCAAGCAGGGCTCTCAATAATATTTACATTGTGTCCTTTTCTGATAAGAGCTTCGAACAGATGTCCCATTCGGCACAATGTGACTTCCCATCCAGGCGGTAGCAAAAATTCCATCATACTAATTAAAAGATCAGCACTTTTTGCTGGCCTTTCATAGTGATTTGCATTGCGATGGAGGGGACTTGGAGCTTCATGCTCTTCTAGCAGTAGTTACAATCTCTTTGCATTCCCTCTTATATTGTTTTGTAAGGAGTGATCATTATAAGGGCTCTTCATGCACAAGAAAAAGGTTTCCAGACTCTGTATCTTGAGACCGCATTCTCTCTTGTCCCTTTTTCTTGAGTATATCCCATTGTAAATCTTGAGCTCATTGCCATATTGTTTTTCTAGGGTAGCAGACATTTGTTCCTTGTCATCTTTATCAGCAAATATGACTATATTACATTGTCCCACTCTACCAATGGTGGTATGTAATATTCTGTCAAGGAGTGGACGGATGTCATCCGCTGATATTTCATAGACAAAGAAAAGCTGAGGTCTCTCCCAAGCAGTGTCGTCGGACAAAAAATCACTCAATGAAACTCCCTTGCACTCAACACTCTTTCCAGACTCTGAAATGATTTCATGTATGAAATAAAAGCCCTTGTTCAAAGTCTTTTCTTTTCTGAGAGTGTGGTTATTGATGACTTTTTGTGCATATGCATACACATTTTCCGGAATGTCATTTCTCATAGAGGGAGTAATTTCAGATCCATCATCTTCTACCTTCACCCATTTATGCGCCCAAGCCTTCTGTTTAGTTGACGGTAAAGCTGATGCCATCTGCCTCACAATGTTATGATCAATTTTACATTGGCTGATTGGAATATTTTTTTCTCCCAATAAATATTCAATTGCACTCTTTACTGCATCACGCTTCACCTGTTGGATGATGTTATCTTCCATGCAATGATCTTTATCCTTTTTGCCAAAAAACCATTCTTTTGACATTAATTTCTCTGCAGCAAGACTTGCGTATTTATCTGGTACGTTTCTTAAAGGCCTCCACATCCGAGCTGTCATCTCTTTTTTCTCAATCTTCTTTGCCTTCTCTTTAATCAATGATGGAGCCTCATATGTAACATCTCCTTTCTCACATGCAAGACACACGTCTTTGATCTGATGAAAAACTTCATCACTACGGAAAAGTATGCTTGTGTAGTCTTGATACCTATCCCTTACTGTCTTGAAGCTTGTAATCACCTCAGCTCTTTCCTGCTTTCCCCTTGGTACAATGGCACTCAAGCATGTGTAGAAGTCAACAAGATTATCCGCTTCCACTTTAGTTGCAGTTCTTTTGAGAGTGGTCAAAGGAGAATTAAAAGTTTTCCATATGGTCCTAGCTTTGAGCAACATCTCTGAAGTGGAGGTGATTTTTCGTAGTGCATAAATGTCATGATTAAGTCTTTCCGACTCAATCAAATATTTCTTCTCGTTCTTGAAGATACAGATGCATGCAGAATAGTAGTGAAATTGAGGCACACTCGCGAAAGTTTGATAAGTAATTTCTCCTTTCTTGTATGCATCTCTAGAGCGCTCATTACAAGCATAGGCATAGTGCTGACCATCTATTGCCTCAAATGTACAATGAGCTAAGAAATTTCTCTTGGCATCCCTTATATGTCGTTCTGGATCATTCACTGAACTCTGTCCTTCTTGAAGTGAGGGAACTTGTTTTCCGAGGAACTTAGTGAATTGCATCTCAAAATCTATAGGCTGAGAGAAATTGATGGATTGACTATAATCTCCCATGACTGGCCAAAATGTTCTTGGACGGAGTACCAAATTAGAAACAACTGGTTTTTTTCCATCAATCAAAGCCTGAAAAATCTTTTCAGCATAGGCTGTATCTAAGGTCCTGCTGTTGGTGAAGACACTTGCTTTGACCACTGTTGAAGCATGTATAACTTGAGTCTTCTGGCCCCATATATATCCTGGATCCTCATCTGTCACAGCCTCATTCAAGCGAAGATTTAGGTTCTTCATTGATAACATTTCTGCTTCTAGATCTGACTCCATTTCAAGACCCTCCGCATCCTCTTCATGTTCTTCCTCTTCTCTTCTTTGCCCTTTCTTTGTATATGAACGACCTCTTTTTCCAGTTATAGGACTTGGAACTGTAGCTCGTGAAGTACTTGCCTTTTGCATTTGACGTCGAGGTTTATTTTTTAGGGGCTCAATGTGAACTGCTTTAGATCGCCCTACTTCTTCTTCTATTGCCTCAACTTCAGGTATACTTAAGGGCTTCACTTGTTCTGTTATTCCATCAACTTTATGAGTTACACCATCTAAGTGAGTAATACCATGAACAAGAGATGTGTGTGCATGTCCTGTCTTATCTGATGCATGTCGTGTCTCACTCAATTCAATTTCTGTCTGAGATGCATGTGCATGTCCGGTCTCCACCAATTCAATTCCTGTCTCAGATGTAGATCCCTTGTAAGCATCCACGTGTACAAGACCCTCATCCATTGCTACAATGTGTTCTGTCTCATCCACTCCACTTCCTCTCTCATTTGTATTACCATGAACCAAATCTACATGGCGTGTCTCATCACTTCCTTTCTCATGTGTGGATTCTTGCACCTTAGGTCCCTCCAATGAAGTTGAACCTTGTTGGATGACACCCTGAAAGTATTCAAGGATAATCTTTGACTGCATTTTTCTTGCTTCCTCAATGGGAAATTCCTCCCACACATGTTGAAGGATCTCCAATGCAGGAACCAATTCAGGAAATCTAGGTGCTTTTGGCGGCGGCATCACAAAGTGCATTGCATCTTTCTTAGAAAGAAGAAACGATCTGTTGCTCATTCTTGACTTTGTGTAAATCATCATTGTAGTGCTGTCTTTTTCAATTTTTATTCCTACTAAGGTGCCCCCTTGAATCAAATTGCTCTTGGAGAAAGATACATTTGATGCGCACTCATCTTTCTCCAACTCTCTCTTTGTCATCACTAGAATGAGATTTCCTTTACTTAAGACCAAGAACCATGCTTTCTTTGTTGTGTCAACAACTGTCCAGTTTGTGAAGTCCTTTGGGGCATAAATTCTTCCATTGTATTTCAGTGTCATACCATTGACAAATGCTGTAGCCTCAAGATCCATCCTGTATTCAAGCACAACACAAATTTTAAGTACTTTGATAAACTACAATTACTTTGAAAAATCAAAAGTACAATGAGTCCCATTAATACACCTCCAGTTTGTATTCTTCCCAATCATATAAGTATCAATTTCATGCTTTGGGAATAGCCTAAAAGGCTTTACAAGGCTTAGAGCATAAATGCTTTGGGAATAGCCTAAAAGGCTTTACAAGGCTTAGAGCATAAATGTGAAAAAAAATAAGGATTTACAATGATCTCTGAATACAAATTTGAAGTTTGTCAAATATAAGTACAAAATGCTCTGTCAACTCCCGCAACTGATATAAGTGTAAAATGCTCTGTCAACTTCCACAACTGTAATCTGTCATGTCCACTGATACAACTTTCAATCATCTTGAAAGTTTAAAAACCTTAATCGTTGCTTAAATGGTAGGGTTGTTGTGACTGTGAAACCGAATGTGAATGTGAACGAATGGACTGACTCCGATTAGGAACTAGTCGGGAAATTTTGAGCATGGCTTTGATTGGTTTTTTTGGAGTTCTCTCCTCTAAGGACAAACTAATCTATGCTAATCTAGACTACACCAACCGTCGAAGCGAAGAAAAGCAAGAAATAATTTCTTTTCCATTGTTCTTTTTAATATCCTTAGGTTGCTAATTAAAAGCAAAAAATAATCTTTCCATTATTCTTTTTAATACACTAAGGTTGTGAGTTTAAAAAAGATAAAATTTATATTTTATCTTTTTTAAACTCACACCCCTTTCTCTCTCTCTCTCCCCCCCTTCTCTCTCGCTGCCGCCCTCATCCTCCCACCCCACCTTCCCCATTCTCACTCCCACGCCCACGTCCATTCTTTCACCTTCCCCATTCCCACTCCCATCCTCCCACCCCTTTCTCTCTCTCTCCCCCCCCATTCTCTCTCGCTGCCGCGGTAGCGACCCCCCCTTCTCTCTCTCTCTCTTCTCCTTCTCATTTTAAAAAAGATAAAATTTATATTTTCAAAAACTAATTTACTTACAACTCATAAGAATTGAACATTCACATTATCCTCCCACCCCTTTCTCTCTCTCTCCCCCCCCATTCTCTCTCGCTGCCGCGGCAGCGACCCCCCCTTCTCTCTCTCTCTCTTCTCCTTCTCATTTTAAAAAAGATAAAATTTATATTTTCAAAAACTAATTTACTTACAACTCATAAGAATTGAACATTCACATTAATAAGAAGTTAAAATCTTAATAAATTTGAATTTATATAATAAAAACTATAAAGTAGTTTAACTTAAAGTTTATGAAAAAATAACGTAAAATAAAGAAAACAAGACTTAAAATTAAAAATTTAATATTTACCTAGAAGAATATATTAATTCTCCCTAAAAAGAAATAAATTAAAGTAATAATAACGAATATTCTCCCTAAAAAGAAATAAATTAAAGTAATAATAACGAATGTAAGTTAAACTACTTTTAAAATTTTAATTTAAAATGTAATAAAATTAAAATTATACTCTTTATATTCCAAAACAAAATGCATTATAGTCTAAATTAAACTAGTAAATTAAAAATGAAAGTGAAACTCATTTTAAATTCAAAAACAAAGAAAAATTTAAAATTGAAGTTTCTACAAGTTTTGCTTTTAGCATACATTTGTCTTTTCACATCCAGGGGTTTGTCTTTTGAAACACAAGGTTGTCTTTTATCACAATTTTCACATCCACGCGTTTGTCTTTTGAAACACAAGGTTGTCTTTTATCACAATTTTCACATCCACGCGTTTGTCTTTTGAAACACAAGGTTGTCTTTTATCACAATTTTCAAGTTTTCACACGTTTGTCTTTTCAAACACAAGGATTCAAGTGAGAAATTTTGAAATTCTAGTTTCCACACGTTTCTCTTTTCAAACACCAAGGTTTGTCTTTTCAAACACAAGGATTCATAGTTTAAAAAAAGGCGGGAAATTTTGAAATTCTAGTTTCCACACGTTTCTTTTTCAAACACCAAGGTTTATAGTTTTGTTTGTTTAAGTTTCGACTAAATCACACACCAATCTTCTCTAATATGCCTCATTGATCGTAGCTCTCAAATTCTTCCATCAAAACATCTCTCCTTTATCTCTTCTTGATCGTCGCCCACTCATTTTTTCTCCTCATTGGTAAGATTTTTTATCTCGATCGTACTTTCTCTTGTGCCCTTCCTCTCTAAATTTTCATCAAACACCAAGGTTTATAGTTTTGTTTGTTTAAGTTTAGACTAAATCACATACCAATCTCCTCTCATATGCCTCATTGATCGTAGCTTCTTCATCTTGTCTCGATCGTCGCCCACTCATTTCTCCTCTTCATTGGTAAGATTTTCTATCTCGATCTCTTCATTTTGTCTCGATCGTCGCCCACTCATTTCTCCTCTTCATTGGTAAGATTTTCTATCTCGATCGTACTTTCTCGTGTCCTCCCTCTCTAAATTTTCATCTCTCTCACTCTTCTCTCTCTCTCTTTCCTCTCCGCTCTAGTCTACGTTTCCTCTCATCTTAGTCTACTCTCTCCCCTCCTCTTCATTTCCCCTCTCTCTCTCTCTCTTCCTTTCTCCTCACCTTTTTCCTCTCTCTCACTTGCGCTCCCCACTCTCCTCTCCACTCTCTCTCTCACTTGCCGCGATCTCCCCCCCCATCCCCTCTCTCTCTCTCTCTCCACCCCTCCCTCTCTTTCGCTGCCGCGGCAGCGGCCCCTCCCCTCCTCTCTCTCTCTCCCTCCCCCTCTCTCTCGCATCTCCCCCCTACTCTCTCTCCCCCCCCCTCCTCTCTCGCTGCCGCGGCAGCGGCTCCCCCTCTCTCTTCCCTCTCCCCACCCCTTCCCTCTCCCCCTCTCCCCCTCTCTCTCTCCCTCCCCTCTCTCTCGCTACCCCCCCTTCTCTCTCTCCCCCCCCCCTCTCTCGCTGCCACGGCAGCGGCCGCGGCCCCCCCCCTTCTCTCTCTCTCCCCCTCCCCTCTCTCGCTCCCTCCACCCCCTCCCCCCTTCCCTCTCCCCCCCCTCCCCCTATCTCGCTGCCGCGGTAGCGGCCGTGGCCCCCCCCCTTCTCTCTCTCTTCCCCTTCCCTCTCTCTCGCTGCCCCCAGCCCCTCCCCCCTTCCCTCTCCCCCCCCTCCCCCTCTCTCGCTGCCGTGGCAGCGGCCGCGGCCCCCCCCCCTTCCCTCTCCCCCCTTCCCTCTCGCTCCCCCCTTCCCTCTCCCCCCCCTCCCCCTCTCTCGCTGCCGCGGCAGCGGCCGCGGCCCCCCCCTTTCCCTCTCCCCCCTCTCTCGCTCCCCCGGCCCCCCCCCTTCTCTCTCTCTCCCCCTTCCCTCTCTCTCGCTGCCCCCGGCCTCTCCCCCCTTCCCTCTCCCCCCCCTCCCCCTCTCTCGCTGCCGTGGCAGTGGCCGCGGCCCCCCCCCTTCCCTCTCCCCCCTCTCTCGCTCCCCCCTTCCCTCTCCCCCCCCCCCTCTCTCGCTGCCGCGGCAGCGGCCGCGGCGGCCCCCCCCTTCCCTCTCCCCCCTCTCTCGCTCCCCCCTTCCCTCTCCCCCCCCTCCCCCTCTCTCGCTGCCGCGGCAGCGGCCGCGGCCCCCCCCTTTCTCTCTCTCCTCGCCTCCCTCCCCCCCCCCCCTTCTCTCTCCCCTCCCCTCCCTCTCTCGCTGCCGCTGTCGCGGCAGCGGCCCCCCCCTCTCTCTCTCTTCCCCCCCTTCCCTCTCTCCTCCCCTCCCTTTCCCCCCCCCTTCTCTCTCCCCTCCCCTCCCTCTCTCGCTGCCGCTGCCGCGGCAGCGGCCCCCCCCCTCTCTCTCTCTTCCCCCCCCTTCCCTCTCGCTGCCCCCTCTCTCCCCCCTTCCCTCTCCCCCCCCTCCCCCTCTCTCGCTGCCGCTGCCGCGGCAGCGGCCCCCTCCCTCCCCTCTCCCCCCTCCCCCTCTCTCGCTGCCGCGGCAGCGGCAGCGGCCCCCTCCCCTCCCTCTCCCTCCTCCCTCTCACCGCCCCCCTTCTCTCTCCCCCCCCTTGCCCCCCCCCCCTCCCTCTCCCTCTCCCCCCCTCCCCCTCTCTCGCTGCCGCTGCCGCGGCAGCGGCCCCCTCCCCTCCCTCTCCCCCCTCGCCTCCCCTCCCTCTTCCCCCTCTCTATCCCCGCCCCCCCCTCCCTCTCTCGCCGCCCCCCCTCCCTCTCCCCTCCCCTCCCTCCCCCCCTCTGCGTTGCCGCGGCAGCGGCCTCCCCCTCCCCTCTCTCTCTCCCCCCCCTCGCTGCTTCTCCCCTCTCTCCCCTCTCTTTCCCCCTTCCCCCTTCTCTCCCCCCTCCCTTTCTCTCCCCTCTCTTTCCCCCCCCTTCTCTCGTCTCTCTCCCTCTCTCTTTCTTTCTCTCTTTTGCTACCGAGGCAGCAAGACTCTCTCTCTTCTTTTCTCTCTCTAAAAATCTTTCCTTCACTTTTCTCTCTTTATAATAAAATTTCAAAGAATACAAATTTTAAAAACAGTACCTGGAAAAAAGTTGAAATCGATGCTTGTGCTTGCTTGTGCTTGCTTTTGCTCTTCCTCCTCTTTTTGCTTCTCCTCTTGCTCTTCCTTGTTGAAATGAGAGAAACAATGAGAGAAGGACAGTATATATAAGAAAAACTAGGGTTTTGAGTGCTTCTCTCTCATTGGTCCTTCTATAACATTATCTCCTCTCCCATTGGCCTCTCTATTAGATTATCTTCTCTCTCTCTCCCACCCACTCCCATCCTCCCACCCCACTCCCACTCCCATCCTCCCACCCCACCTCCCCCATTCTCACTCCCACGCCCACGCCCATTCTTTCACCTTCCCCATTTCCACTCCCTCTCCCACTCCCATCCTCCCACCCCACCCCTCCCACTCCCACCCTCACTCCACCCCCACCTCCCCCATTCCCACTCCCACTCCCACTCCCACTCCCATTCTCCCACCCACTCACATCCTCCCACCTACACGTCTCACTCCCACTCCCATCCTCCCACCCCCACCCCTCCCCCCCCATTCCCACTCCCACTCCCATTCTCCTACCCTTATCCTCCCACCTCACCCCTCCCACTCCCATCCTCCCACTCCCATTTTCCCACCCCCCCACCTCCCCCATTCCCACTCCCACTCCCATTTTCCCACCCCCCCCACCTCCCCCACTCCCACTCCCTCCCCCATCCTCCCACCCCACCCCTCCCACTTCCACCCCCACCTCCCCCATTCCCACTCCCATCCTCCCACCTCACCCCTCCCACTTCCACCCCCACCTCCCCCATTCCCACTCCCTCTCCCACTCCCATCCTCCCACTCCCACTCCCCACCCCACCCCTTCCACTCCCACTCCCATCCTCCCATCCTCCCACCCTCACCCCACCCCCACCTCCCCCATTCCCACTCCCACTCCCACTCCCACTCCCATTCTCCCACCCCCACCTCCCCCATTCCCACTCCCTCTCCCACTCCCACTCCCATCCTCCCACCCCCACCCCCACCGCCCCCATTCCCACTCCCTCTCCCACTCTCCCTTTCTCCCACTACCACCCTCCCACACTCCCTTTCTCCACTTTCCCACTCTCCCTTTCTCCCACTACCACCCTCCCAACTATCAATTCCACTATTACTTATAAATTCTAATTAAAACTATTACTTAAATAAATGATATTACTTGAAAACACTCATAGGATTTAAGGTTTAGGATTTCGTGGTTTGGGTTTAGGATTTGGGGTTTGGTGAGTTAGGGTTTAGGGTTTAGGGTTCAAGGTTTAAGGGTTAGGGTTTGGGGGTTAGGGTTTAGAGTTTGGTGGTTTAGGGTTTAGGGGTTAGGGTTTAGGATTTAGGGTTTGGGGGTTAGGGTTTAGGGTTTGGGGTTTAGGGTTTAGGGTTTGGGGTTTAGGGTTTGGGAGTTAGGGTTTAGGGTTTGGGAGTTAGGGTTTAGGGTTTAGGGTTCAGGGTTTGGGGTTTAGGGTTTGGGTTTTGGGAGTTAGGGTTTAGGGTTTAGGGTTTGGGATTTAGGGTTTAGGGTTTAGGATTTGGGAGTTAGGGTTTAGGGTTTAGGGTTTAGGGTTTGGGTGTTAGGGTTTGGGGTTTGGGGGTTAGGGTTTGGGGGTTAGGGTTAAGGGCTTAGGGTTTAGGATCTAGGGTTTAGGAGTTAGGGTTTAGAGTTTAGGGTTTGGGGGTTAGGGTTAAGGGTTTAGGGTTTAGGGTTTCGGGTTTTGGGTTTGGGAGTTAAGGTTTGGGGTTTGGGGTTTGGGGTTTGGGAGTTAGGGTTTAGGGTTTAGGGTTTAGGGTTTAGGGTTTGGGAGTTAGGGTTTAGGGTTTAGGGTTTAGGAGTTAGGGTTTAGGGTTTGGGGTTTAGGGTTTAGGGTTTGGGAGTTAGGGTTTGGGGTTTGGGGGTTACGGTTTAGGGTTTGGGGTTTGGGGGTTAGGGTTTAGGGTTTAGGGTTTAGGGTTGTTATTGGTTAGGATTTAGGGTTGTTTTGGTTTACGGTTTAGGGTTTAGGGTTTATGGTTGTTATTGGTTAGTGTCTAATTAAATTTTCAAACACGTTCTGGATTTTTAAATCATTAATAAAGTAGATTATTGAGAAGAGACTAATGTTCTTTATAATGGTTGTTACAGCTTGTTTGCAGAGGAAACTCACAAAGGAGATGGCTACAAAATTTATTCCGGGGATGGAGGTGATTTTATGTTGCAAAAGAGAAGTAGTTGCATTTGCTACAATCCATGAAAGTGATCCGAATTCTATTTGTCACTTTAGAAGAATTGGCGAAGATAAGGTAGCGGTTATCGTATCAAGGATTCTTAGTGCACATGTTGAGCTAAAGCATAAGTGTGGGGATATGGAAATCCTTGGAGATGTTATGCCCTATAATACTTCCAACAAAGCATTTATTGCATGGGATAGAGATGAGACTTATCCAACACATGTCATCAGGAATACAAAGTGCATATCTTTGGATTTTAGAGTGGGAGATATTTTACAAATGTTATCATTTACAAATAAGTATGTAGCAGAAGGTCAAGTCTTGGGATTTGAACAAGTTGAACACTGGACATTTGCGCAGATGAGAATTCAAAAAGTTACTGATGATGGTATGGATGATAACTCAATGTCATTGGATGGTCCCTACTATGAGGTAGGTAAGGATTTGAGATGGAGCATGCAATTTTTAAAGATTGGAAAGACTCGGCATGTGGTTTTTAATGATAAACATAATGTATACTACAACATCAAAGAATTGAAAGAATATGCTAATGTACCAAGCTCTATTCCTTCAGAGATGGATGATTCCAATGCACTCAACTATAGCACTGACGTCTTATCAGAAGTCGATGAGTTCATTGGTACCGAGAAAGAAAAATATTTCACAAGTGATGCCTTATCCGGGGTGGATGAGTTCATGCACATTGAGAACTTGGGCAAAGATGTGAAAAGTGTTATATCTTCAAGCATGGATGGCTTCATGGATACTGATAAAGTTCTTGGAGTCAAAGCAGGTAACTATGGAATTATGGAAATCATGCACGATAGTATAATGAGTGATGTTCTCTCTGGAGTAGAGGAGTTTCAAGACTATGGAGTTATGAAATCCATAGAAAGTGCATCAATGAGCGATGTTCTCTCAGGAATAGATGAGTTTGAAGATCATTCTGGACAGTCTATCACCACTGACTATGGAGTTATGAAATCCATAGAAAGTGCATCAATGAGTGATGTTCTCTCAGGAATAGATGAGTTTGAAGATCATTCGGGACACTCTAATGCCATTGTGACAAGTGGTTCTACGATTGTATCAAAAGTAGGGATGAGATCAACAAAGGACTATTCGGTGTTTGACTTTGATTGTGAACTTGTAAATGTTACAAATGGTTTGACGAATGTATCAAAAGCAAGGATGACATCAACAAAGGAATATTCAGTATTTGACTGTCAGAGTGATAAGATCAAGGATGCAACATCTCATGAAAACAACGTGACAAATAAATCTTACAAGGAGAACTACACAAATCCAAATAAGAATGAACAGAAGGTCCCAAAACGGACATACAGATGCATGAAAAGACAATGAGTGCAGGCAGATCCAGAAAAGCAACCAAAGAGAATAAGAGTAATGAATGAAGATGTTATGCTAAAAGCAACGCGATCTACATGCTGTAAGCATACATGTATGCGATCCATTAACTTACATGACATCAAGGGTTGTAGAGAACATGTATGGCAAAGGAAAGGAAGCAGAAGAAATGAATACCTACTCACGAGATTGTCTTGCTTTCTTGTAAATGATAAGAGAAGGCGAAGTTCAGGACATCAAATAAGGCCTCTTATAAATGGAAAAAGTATATGCAATAATGCATATCGCATTATTACAGGATTATCACATGGCACATATTGGAATTTGGCTAATAAAGCAAAGTATGGAGTTAAATTTAACATTCATGGAAACATAGGAAGGCCCAAAACAAGAGCCTCAACGGTTGCGGCAACATCAATTTTGAAAGATTACATTTATGAAAATGCTTTACCACAACCCCACCTATCAGAAATGCATCTTCCGATAGGTTTGACCAAAAAAGAAGTATTTAACTCTATTGGAGAAACACAGAGGCAAAGAGGGCATGCACCGGCATCTTTTCATACTTTGTATACTCTTTGGAAAAAAAGCTTTGGACATGTTAAAATCCCAAAGAGGCAAAAAATGTCAAAGTGCAACGACTGTGATGATCTAAAGCGAGCACTTGAGAGTGCAACATCTCCAGAACAAAAAGAAGCTTACAAAAGAAAGAGAGAATTTCATCATGGACTTGTTCGACATTCTAGAATAAAATATGCATTTTGGAAGGAGCAAGCTATTTCTCACCCAAATGAGTACATGTGCATTATTGTAGATGGTATGGATCAAAATACAACAACATTACCTTGATTCGTTAACACTCCACCTAAGCTACAAGGCAAATACTTTTTAAAGACACATCTATGTGGAGTGTTAGTGCACGGATTTAAGTTTTTTGCAGACATATGGATTGATTCCTTGCATCTACACGATAGCAATCAAGTTGTAACATCCGTTATGAAGGCAATTCACAATGTACATGCAGAAAAAGGTCGCCTACCAGCAACTTTGAGAATACAAGCAGACAATTGTGGACGAGAGAATAAGAATGTACTCTTCTTTGCATTTTGCTCAATGCTAATCGCTCATAGAATCTTCAATGAGATTGAAGTTGGGTTTTTGTTGGTTGGGCACACACATGAGGATATCGATCAGGTATTTAGCACAGTTTCAAGAGAACTAAAACACAAGGACATGGAGACAATGGATGACTTGATAAGAAAATGCGGGAGGCAAGTTGGTGGCCGTAAGGAAGGAACAATATGCTCAATGGTTGAGAGGATGTATGATTGGAAGAGCTTTATTCTACCTTTCATACAAAAAGGTGGTGATGCCCTGATTGGTCATAGCGCTCCACACTATTTTCGATTTTTCTTAAAGGATGAAAAACCAGTGATGCAATGGCAACACTATTCTCTTGATACAAAATGGGAACCTGAAGAACCTTACTCTCTCTTAACTTCAATCCCGAGCAAAGAAATGCATCCAACATGGGCTCCTATAAAAGAATTCAGCGAGAAATCCAAAGGTGAAATAGAAGGCTTAAAAGCTTTTATTGCATACAAAGAGGAAATGCTCCGGAGATTTCCTGATTGGAAGCCCTCTTGGAAGGAACACACTACTGTTGTAATTAGCAAGACCTACCAATTGATAAAGGACCTTGCAAAAATGCGAGAAGATGATATTAAGGCAGAACGGCCTTTATTTTGGCCAAATGTTGGTAATGACTTGCGTCCAGCATGTGGTCTCTTTGAAAATGAGTTTGAATCGTTGCTCCCACGTCCATATTGTGGACCCAAGAAGAGAGAGTTTATGCCACAAATAGACATAGATGTCCATTGTTTTGTTGCAGTTCGACCATCGGATGATGAACATGAGAACGTGAAGTTTTGGGTTGCAAAAGTAGTTGACGTGAGCATGGATGACCGAGGGAGAGCTACAACATTTACAGCGGTATGGTATGAGCCAAGGGGCAGGAAGGAGAACCAAGATAACAGTACATTGTATAGTAGTTGTTTGAAAAGGGAATGGGTCCCAAACCATGAAGCAATTTCAAGACTTTCCACAGAGACAGTCATAGTATCCTGGAAATCAAGGTCAAAGAAAACAAAGAAGCACATGGGGTATGATGTAGAAGACAAAATAAAATTACCGCAACCAATTATTACGCACATTACAGAGTTCACAAAGATGCTCGCCCGGGAGGAAGTAGAAGGAGATAGCGCAAATGAAGAATGCCCATGATAACACCATTCAAATATCGAGAAAGAGTGAAGGTGGTGGTGGTTGTCAGATGAGAGTGAATGAAGATGGCACCCAAGCGACAAGTGACGACAGAAAGGACATTCTGAACAAGCAAATGTTTGGATCGCTCATTTCTGTGATCATGATAGAAAAGGACATTCAAACAAGCAAATGTTTGGATCGCCCATTTGTACTAAACTCATTGTAAAGGAAAAATTAAATTATTGAAAAGGCCACAGGAGATCCTTTGTACAAAGACTCATCCAGAGCAATATTTGTTGTAAAACTTATGACATGATAATGTAAAATTGCAAGCATAGCTATTGCTACTTTTTGGAGTACAAAAGAGGCTTCCATCATGTCTCATGTGTATATAAACCTTTTAATTTCTTGAATATTCAAGAGTGTTATAGTTTTCTGCATTGAAAGTAAAAAGAGTCTTACAGGTCTCTTATGTATACATTTTTAAAATGTTGTGAATCCTCAATAGCATGGTTTTTCATGGATTTAAACTAATAACTCAGATTTTTTATTTTAAGAATATGATTCTTATAAACAAGAAATAGAAATTTAGGATTTAATAGTAGTTTTTGCATTATTTGTACAACATTGTAGAGAGATATTTTGAAATGTCTTATGTGAAAATGATAGTGCCAGAAAGTAAACTTTTGATTCTCGAATGACAGTTTCATAAAGTAAACTTTTCAGTTGGGAAGGATTTTAAGGAATAGCCCAAAAGTAGACATATGAGTCCAAAATTAATGAAATAAGTGTTCTCTGCTTTCTCCATTTCATCAAGTAGCCAATCCACATGAATATCCTTTGGAAGTGCTCTTAGATACTGAGGGTATGGCACACGAGATCCATGGTATGTACGAAAGAGGGCTCTTTCTTCTTGTCTTCTTGCCTTTGCATCCTCGTATCTTGTCACCCATCTTTTCATCACATCACTATTAAACACGCAAAAGAGGTTGATACTATTATTCAACTCTGTGTCTATTACTTTGTTGCACCCTTTTCATTGAGGCACAATAGAGGTCATCCTTAGGTCTTCATCATCTCTCCATAGTCGTGGGAGAGAGCTATCCACATCAACAAGAAACTCAGAAATATATACAAGTGACTCTTGTACCAACTAACCCTCGGCCATGCTACCTTTGGGTCTTGCATTTTGTCTCACGAAGCCCTTCAAGGTCTTCATGAAGCGCTCGAGGAAGAACAACCGTGCATGTATAGTACCACATATAGCAATCTCATCCACCAAATGCACTATGAGATGTAGTTGGCTTGTGAGAATAGCACGTGGAAATGTCTCCTCCACTAAACAAACTGCCTCCACTGACATAACTCGAGCATTCTCAAGCGTGGTGGGATCTATTTCCTTTGAGCTCACATACCTAGAAATGAAAAAGTATAGCATATTAGCAATATGCATTCAAACTTGCATGGAGCATTGATACGCATCATATTTTGTATCATGTAAAGTACCTCACAAGCTCGCCCATCTTGTAAATACAATCTTTCACATCCTTCGATGCACTACATGAAATTCTAGTAGGTAGTATGAACTAAACCCATGAGGAACCGTCCCAAATTCTCATCCAATCTCCTGTGGTGAGTGATTGTGGGAGGACTTCATTCTAAGGGGCAACATATCTAGGATGATCAGGTGGGAGAAATCAATGGTGATTCTCATAGATGACCTTATTCAATGCGTGTGCCCGTGAGGCAACTAGCGAAGGACCACAAATAGGACATGCATGGTAACCCGATGTAGTGAGACCTGAACAATATGAGCAATTAAGAGTTGAAGGTGGGTTTAGGGTGCCACATCCTTTGCCTATTCATAATTAGAAGTGCAATGCTTACTTGAACACTCACCATAGCCTGGGAAGTCATGCATCGTCCACATCAAGACTGCTTTGCAGTTGAAGTCTCGTGATGAGGGAGGCCTGCTCACATCATGCACCTCGATACCTCTCCAAAGTATAGCTCTTCAATCAAAGGCTCCAAATAAACATCAAGGTTTTTGACTTTATGTTTCCCTGGAATTAGAAGGGACAGCATAACATGTTCTTTCTTAATAGCCATAGAGGGTGGAAGATTGTAATTCACCAATATCACTGGCCATACACTGTAAGACATGCTTTTGAGACCAAATGGGTTCACACCGTCCATACCCAATCCAAGTCTCAAGCTCCTAGGTTCTCCCTTGAAGCTTGGCCATGTGTCTTCAATATGCTTCCACGTAGGAGAGTCCGCGAGAGTTCTCCACTTGCCATCGGTTGATCGATGGGAGGAATGCCATGACATGAGCTCTGCAATAGATTTGCACTTGAACATATGTTGGATGCGAGGGATTATGGGAAAATGTCGCAGAACCTTACGAGGCACATCCAAGGTTTTGAGATCTGCTCTATATCTTGCCTCTCCACAAGTAGGACACTCTCTTGCATCCTTATGTAGTCCACGAAACAAAACGCAATCGTTGACACATGCATGGATGCGCTTGTAATCTAATCCTCCAAGAGAGATCACATGTTGCCTTGCCATATCTCTTGAGGTCGGTAGTTTATTCTCCCTTGGAAGCATTTTACACAATAGCCTGCACGTGAAGACCATAAATGAGGAAAAGCATTTGAGTAATTGACCCACTAGCATAATTCACCATGTTTGCAAAATAGACTTTAAAGCTTACTTGAGTAATGCATTCAAACTTGCATTGCTCCATCCATAGATAGTTTGCAAGTTTAGTAACTCAAGGGAGGCACGTAGAATAGAGAATATGCACCTCTCAAATAGTGGAGTCGATGCTGCAGTAAAAAGATCATCCTGCTCCATGCTATCATCCCTCCCTTGATGGACATATAAATCCCGCACCATATCATCAAACACCTCCTCCTCCACAGCTTCATGAGGTAATGGTGGAGGGCTACTATCACCATCACTCCATGCATCCGTAACGGTCCCTCCTGAAGATCCCACCTCATATCGCCGACGCTTCGCCTCCTCACGGTGAGCATAGGGCAACATATGCGGGTGTGGCACTGCATCCTGTATCAAATTAAAATGGGATCATATCTCAAACATATGAACACCCATAGGTATCTCAATCAACCTTAACTTACAAACCCTTACCCTGTTTATGGTCACATCCCATTCTCCATACTTTGAGATATGATTGAGTGTAATCCTGCATGCACGATACATGTTTCCTCGACATCGATCACACAGACATTTGGTTTTTTGCTCCAACCACATTTCGCGATGGTGGATACGGAGGGATTCATCCTCACTGGAGCTACTTGTTGAAGATGAAGACATCCTACAAACAAACAACCCACCAAATTTGCTCTTCTTCACATGTTTAATTTTAAACTCTGTGGCGTGTCTAAAGGCGCATCTACAGTTGCATCTAAAAGCGCATCTATAGGCGTGTCTACAGTCGCGTCTAAAAGCGCGTCTACTCTGTGTATTTAGACGCTCCTATAGACGTGATTATAGATGCTGCTTTTAAACCTGCTTTTAGCGTGCTCGCTCGCTTTGCTTTTCTTCACATTACTTATACTTCGCGCAACTTCCTTCCTTCCTTATTAGCATCTCCACAGTTTCGACGCTTAAGAGGAAGGCTCCCATACTTACTTCCAAGCTTACACTTAAGAGAAAAGCACCCACACTTACTTCCAAGCTTAAAGGAGAGGAGGACGAACAAAGAGGAGAAGCAACTTTGAAAAAGAAGAAGAACCTTCCATACCTCTTTCCAAGGTAAGTCCTTTTGCAGTTGATCTTGTTTGGAAGTTTGCTTTCTTTAGATTTGTACTTTCTCGTATCCAAGACTTTCTCGTATCCAAGAAACGCATGATCTGGGTATCAGTGTCACGTTTGTGTGTCGGGTGCAATGTCCTTTTCTACTTTTTCAAAATCTCGTCTATCGGAGTGCGTCTAAAGGTGCATCTCAGAGCGCGTCTAAATGCGCATCTATAGGCACGTCTAAACGCGCGTCTACCTGTTTGCAGACATAGACGCTCTGTTAGATGCTCTGTTAGACGTGTCTATAGATGCGCTAATCAAACGTGTCTATAGACGCGTTCCGACAGTAAGCCTCTCTTCCCTTCCCCTTTCTTCTCAGCTCATCAATAATAGATTTTTTTTCTTTTTTCCAGTTCAACATGTGGCCAGGAAGCGCTTCTAGCTCACCTGATCCCCGGGAATCTATTTGGAAGGACTTATATAACCTTTTAGGGCACCCTCCTAGTCTTGCGGAGTTATACGGGTATATGATGGGTACTTTAAACACTCCCCAGGAGTTGGCACTACAGACTCCAAACCACCCCACACCGCCTGAGATCACCCCAGTGGAGTCAGCATAGCCGTCTTATGCCCCTTCTTATGCCCCTTCCCCCATTCTATCTTATGCCCCTTCTGCCATCCCGTCTTATGCCCCTTTCCCCATGCCGTCAGGAGGTCCTGCTGTCTCGTAGAGCCGTCGACATACTCCTGTGCCATCGAGACTCGGTTCTCCAGCTATGAGTGGTCAGCGTAGTCCCGTGCAGTCTCCAGCTACGAGTGGCCAGCATACGAGCTCGACATGACATGGTAGCAGGCGTAGTAGCAGGGAGAGCGGTGGTGGGGGATGCATGGCATAGTGCTTTGGGAGGGGTGGTGGTGGGGACGATGATGATTTAGATGATTTAGACGTGCCTCCGGGTGATGGTACGATATTCTATGACATCACTCAGACAGGAGGCATCTTGATGGATGCGCGGGAGAAGGACATCATGGCCTTCATGCGCTCTGTAATTGCTAACAATTACAGAGATTGCTTTATCCACTTCAAAGACCAGCCAAAGAGGTTGGCTACTGAGACCATCGTTGCTGTTCGCTCTAGGTATCCTAACCCCCCCAATCGCCAGTTCACAGATAAATGGGCCAAGTCAAATATTGTTACGATACTTGGCAATAAAAGATCTTCCCTTAAGAGGCAGGCACTAGCGGAGCTTGCCGGGCTTGAGGGTGGTTAACCACCAAGGGGCCCGCCCCACACCGCTCACATTAACGTGAGTGGAAGAAAGCAATGAAGTCAGCGAGGGAGGACCCCAGTCTGCAACACATGGAGGCACGGAGAATCCAGATGGAGGAATATGAAAGTGCGCATTTTGGAGCAGGGGGTGTTGAATCATGGGAGGCCCAATTTGTAAGTATCGATCTCAAATTATATTGCTTATGTAGTTTATTAGGAGGTTGTTTCTTTGTACTAATCCCTCTGCAAAGTGTGTCGTCTTGCAGCTTGAGATCGTGGGCAGATACCCTACTCCTTGGAGATAGCCTACCACCGTCACCATCGCAGAGGAGATATTTGGAGGCACTTCTATGATGATGGGTTGATTACTGAGGAGCAGTATACCCGGGCTACTGGAGTGGCCCCCGAGGTATTTGAAAGTAATTAAATAATGCTAAAATTATAAGTAAACATTTGATTTTTCATACATTGATATATGTTGTCCCTTGTTTACAGCCCCGTGCACAAGACGACGAGGAAGACGAGAAAGGAGGCAAAGAAGGGAGCGTAGAAGGGAGCACAGAAGGGAGCGTGGAAGGGAGTGAGGACGTGGAGAACTTAGATTAGTCGTAGAAGTAGTGCTAGCTACTCTTTTTTGTACTTAAAGCCACTGGCTTGGCTTCGTGCCTCTTGTATATACATTCCTCTTATTTTTTGTACTTGAAGCCACATGACGTGGCTTAGCTTCCTTATTTTTTGTACTTGAAGCCACATGACGTGGCTTAGCTTCGTGCTATATGTATATACAAGCACATTTTGAGCTTTCAATTTTATTGCATTTTGGAGTTGTAATGTTTTATTTGGAATTGTAATTAAAATGCGGTTGGCTGTAAGAATTGAATTACACAATGTGGATATGGGATTCTTGTAACTATATAGCATACACAACATACACAACATTCTGTAAATTTTTGCATCTACAAATGCATTTATAAGTGCATCTATTTACATGTTTATGTGCGCGTCTATATGTGCATGTGTCTAATATATAGACGCGCTGTTAGACGCGGGTCTCTAGACGTAAAAATAGACGCGCAAATAGACGCACCCATAAGTTTTTTATTTAGTTCAGTAAACGCGTCTGTGTGCACGTCTATGGATGCTTTGTCTTGTTGTGATTGGTGATGTTGATTTCGATGAGCACATGAGTAGCACAAGTAGTGGTGGGTTGAATGTATTTGTAGATCTGAACACTGGTTTGGATTCTGAAGCAGATAGTTTAGCAAGGGTTGATCTCATTGAGGATGAGATTGAATCGTAGCCCATCATTGATATTGGCAAAACTATTTTACCTATTGTCTCATTCTCATCACCTCACTTAATTTTTGTATATGTGAGTTTGCCAAAAGGCATTGATATTTTTGTTAAAATTACGTGCTTTGGTAATCATGGGCAATGTTTGGAAAGCAGTGATGTACATTTATCAGCCTGCACCAAAATCTCACTTTCTATATTCTCTGTTTTGCATCTAAATTCGTGTTTAATTCACTAATAGATGCAAAAATAGATGCACTAGATGTGCTATTAGATGCACCTAGTGCTATTTTGCCCGTTTATAGTTGCTTTGTCTTGTTGTGTGAGCTCTATAAAAAATACTCAATCAACTCATGATGTTGCAGTTTCACATCAACCCTATGCCAATCTTGTTGGTTGCCTACAGTTTGTTGGGTCAAACACTCGACCATATATTCTTTTTACAGGCAATTTTCTAGGTCAATATATGGCTGCTCCCTCAATGCAAAATTGGTCTGTAGCAAAACGTGTTCTAAAGCATTTGAAAGGCGCGTCTGATTTTGGATTAGTTTATTGATGTTATATAGAATCATCTTCTGTGATGTCTCTTGATCTTTTGGGATATATAGATGCAGATTGGGCAAGCTCTCACTTCTCTAGACATGCAGGCACATCTGGATTATTTATTAAGTACTTGTTTGGATGTGGCACATATGGGCTACTTATTGAGTTCTCCTTTGGACGTGATCACGGTGATTGTTGCTTCTTGTTTCTCCTAGTGATCATGAATGCCCATTTTCTTGGCTAATTTTGGATGTTCTTTGTAATCTCGGATGCTTGTCTTCTTAGTTGTTCAGTACTTTCGGATGCGAGGAGGTTGTTATGTCATTCCCACTATGCCTCTTGTCATACGTGTGGCTTATGCCCATTGTATTTTTGGTTGTTTGATACTTTCAGATTCTCGTCTTCCCGATTGTTTGGTACTTTCAGATGCAAAGAGGTTGTTTCATTCCCGCTATGATTATGTAAGCTGTGTCTATTCCACACCAGCCTGGCTCTTGTCATACATGTGTGGCTTATGCTCATTGCATTTCCGATTGTTCGATACTTTCATAGGCCTAATTGTGTGGTACTTTTGGATGCCCAAATGTTCGATACTTCTGGATGCTCAGATGCTCGTTGTGTTTCTAGATTATTGCTTCTTGATTTATAGGATCTTTATGGGCCTTCTTATTGTGTTGCTATGGCTTTCTTACACTACACAAGCGACATTTCAGACCTAGCTTTGTGGATATCTCAAATCGCCCACGCATACTCATCATCTTTGGAGTGGCTGAAGCAATTTCCTCATACATTCATTCCTTGTACAATAGAAAAGGACACTTGAATATTTACCGTGTTCATATACACCACATGAAACTGATTATTTTAAGTGGATGAATTGTGGAAAACATGAAGGCATGATTAAAAAGGTTTGAGAAGGTTTGACCAGATTGAACTTGGAGACGACAAGCTCTCTTATTGAGATGAAGAGCTCAAACATCAAACTTGAAGATCTCAAGCCCAGATTATGCATCATCACTATGTCAAACAAGTCAAGCAAAGTTTTTTATTTTCCACATAGTTTGCACTATATAATGCATACTATAGACAAGTACTTGTCTTATGCCTTTGTACTATCCACATGCACTTTGCACTCTATCATCCAACATTACACTGTATCATTCAAACTGACCTATGGCCATCCTTTGTATATATATTTTCACATAGATATATATATAGTGACTCATGTTTTTTCCTTGTACTCCCCAAGGATTTTTTCATCCATAGCTAGAGGACCTAGTTTAAGTAAGAGTGTTAGAGCTATACATAGATTGCCCTACTCAACCTGATCCTCAACTATATATATATCTATCAGTAGAATCACTTCCTTGGCAGCAACTCTTGTGTCCGTCTCTCTCCTCTTTCTCTTCCTCTCAACATGTTGAGGAACCAAAGGAAGTCATGCAAGTAATGTGAGCAATTAACATATCTTTCCAAGACATAGTGGTCCAAATACTAGAAGGCAGACTGCCTCTCTAGATCTTTAGCTCTTAGATTTGTTTCAATGTCTTAGCTAATTTGCAATAAAGTTATTGTTCGCTTTAGAGAAGAGTTCCTTAAAGGAATCTCAAGGCTCCTTTTTTCTTATTCCACTCCTCTTAATAAGCGTACAACTTGTAAGAGCAATGAAGTTATGTTTCTTGAAAATTTTGCAAGGTGATCATATGCACTACACGTTATAAATACTACCCAACATACTAGAACTTTAGATATTCGTTGCAAGACACCATCTTCCGATATCTATGCAGGCAATCAAGTTTTGAACAATGACAACCAGCTCAAGTGGGTGACCCCCTAAACTTCTTGAGGTGGTGTTGCTCTCCAGTATTTGAGAGTTTCGATGCCTAGCTTTCGAAAAATGCGCAATGATTTCAAACTTTTTAAAAATTTGAATGCACATTTCCATTCACATAACACAGCAAATTTGAATTCACATTTCCATTTGAATAAATAAGGCGAGGGAAAAGAGTTCTCCATGAGATGTCTGGTGAGTGTAAGCAGCCAGACTCTCAAAACAAAACAAAAAATCAACATTAATGAAAATTTCAATTCACACAAGAGATCTATGAGACAACGTAACAATGAGATCGTGTTTCAAGGATATACAATTTGGGGGAGAGGCTAGAGCCATGGCCTCAAGAGCTAGAAGCCTGGCCACACTGCATCGCCACAAGCTGCTGCTGGTCGGCCAAAGATTAACGGCCTCTGCGTCCCTGACTTCAGTCGTTGCAGTTCCTCCCGTAGCGCTTCGTTCAAAGCTGCTCAAAAGACATGGTTTTAGTTTCAACACAGGGTCACAGCAGTACTCGGCTTGGGGCTGGTCGTGGCCGTGCAAGGAATGCATCAGAAAGAATTTCTATGGAGAAGTTAAGAATAAGCTTTCGATTATCAGGTACAACACTGTCGCCAGAAGTCGAATCTAATCTCTGAGGCAGGCTTAATTTCTTTGTAGAGGGAAACTGAGACTTCTATGCGGGAAAAGAGGAAGAAAAACTTTAAAAGCGTGAACACGAATTAGAACGTTTGATTTCAATTATGTTATGTGATCGTAAAGAAAAGAGGAAACGCCACAAAATCCAGAGATCGGGGTTCGTTTTTTTTTTTTTTGACAAGAAAGGTAGGGAGGGGAATGGAAATGAAACAGCACATCGGCACTTAGAACAAACGGGTACTAGTATCTTTTTTTTATTTGGTCAAGAAGGTTCAGTTACCTTTTGTGAGGCACAAGAAAACACAGCAAAAGGGGGAATGTAAATGAAACAGCACATACAAGGCACTTAGAACAAACGGGTACCATCTCGGAGAAGATTACCATCTCGGAGCTGCGACTGTTGCTCCAAAGCCTGCAATCGGAGCTTGAGCGTACAATTTTCTGAACTGAGTCCAGTGGAGTTCCTCTAACAAGACATTGCATAGCCTCAGAGATTAGAGGAATCTCAAGACATTGCAAGCATCTAGAGATTAAAGCAGTTTGGCGTCAAGGAACTTAGTGATGGGACCTAGGTTTTAAGCTCAATCACCTGCAACACGTCGAGTTCAGCAGACAGTTTGGCCGCCTCGGTCTGCAGCATCTGGACTCGACGCTCAAGCTCCATTATGTATAGCAGTTTCCTCTCTTTCGATCGCGCCGCGGACTGTCTGTTTGCCAGGATTCTGGAAACATGAAAAAGATTCAGAATGGTTTAATTGGCAATCTTACGGTGCAGAAGCCAAGTACGGTCGTTGTACTGTACACAAAAAAAAATCGCTGCGCAGCACCTTTTGACTCGTTTTGGATCGACGAGAGCGGTTTCCATGAGCTTATCATTGGTCAGTATCTTCTTCACCTCTGCATCATCGAACTCGTCAATAACTGGCAGCAGCAAATCAAGGCTCTGGTTTCCATCCATGGAACAGCCATCGAGACGGCCTCTTGACGGATTATTTGTACTGGCTTCTTTCTTGTGCAAGGCTGCATCACGACTGCACGTGATCTCAGCGTCCAGTGAGACACGTCGGAAATGACGAGAGCTTGTGCAAGTTCCGTTATTATCCTTAACATTCCTGCCTTTGTCTTCGCTAACGGTGTGTAATCGGTGTTCTTGCACCCTAGCTTCAGCTTCGACAATACTCTGTTGATCCCCACTCTCTGGCCCAATCCTGAACATCTCCCCAGAACCAAGTCGGCGGATCTTCACAAATCCATTTGGTTCCCTCGTATGTTGTGCTTCAACACTCCTCTGCATGCTTCCTGAAACTATGTCTTTATTCTGTCCTTCGTCCAAGGTTCTCCGGACATTCAAGTCTTGGAGGGCGCTCAAACTGCTATTGTCCTCCAATAATTGTGTAGGACCTAATGTATCGAGCCTCTTTTTCAGACCCCTAGGAATAGCGTTATCGAAGCTGTTATTTTGTTCGACATCAATGTAGAGCGAAAATAGGTCTTCGTTCCCTTCAAACTCTCTCCTCACAGTTTCTGAGCTATTCTCACCTGCTACTCTTTCGAGGGAGAGGGGTTTCGCTCTGTCTTTTTTAGAAAGTTCGTGTCTGATATCCAATTCTTGAAGTATTCCAATGTCACCTGCCAAATACAAATTTTGCCGTAGAAGAAGTTCCGATGATTTGTCTTCTCGTGTTAGGCTAAAGGGTATGTCACTGAGAGCCCGCCTGTGACTCCGTTTGCGAGACTGAGCTTCAATAACGACGTCGTTCATGTCTGAGCTAAACTTACGGACCATATTGTGGAACAGATTCGAAGAATAGTGAGATGCTGGGGTCGGTGGATGTGGAGGGATACTCCCGCGACTTTGTCTCCTCTGTTCCTCTAGCGACGTTCCCCCATCGTCCATTGTAGTATCAGGATCGTGCGTGGAGTCGAAGGTAGCAGAGCTGGAAGCGTCCGATACCGGAGGCGACGTAACTTGTTTGATGGGCAAAGTTTGGGAGCTGTCTAGAGCCGGCAAACTCCTCAAGATCGCTTGGTAGGACATGTTCAGGGGTGACAGAGAAGGTTGTGATGAAAGTGCACCGTCTAGCTCCATGACAGAAGGCCGCAATGAAGAATGCGAGTGGTAGATTTGTGGGGGCCTGCAAGAAAGGGATGAGGCATAGAACTGTTGAGAGAGGCTGCCGGAGGCTGGATAGGATTGATGTTCGGCTAGACGTGGGGCGAGTACTCCGTTGCTGGACGGCTTGCTACCCGGGAGGGACGAGACATCAAGGATTCTTGAGTTCCTTGTAGCAATTTGCAGGTCCCTCGCTCCTCATAATCTGATCAGATGGGACTCCAGGCGTTGCTAGGTCTGGGGAACTTTTATCTCAGGATAGATTCACAGAGATGGTTGAAAAGATTCAACTGCATTATGAGCCAAGAAAGTTGAACAAAGAGCAGAGAAATCCATCACCATGGGAAAGTGCAGACCGAGACCTTGACGAACCTGGCCTAACGGAACGTCACAAATGCCTGATCTGGGAAGTGGTTGCTGATCTGCGAAAGAAAGCCGCAGCTCGATCAATCGAAGCAGCTGGACCACCAAGGTCGTGTACCCGCATATTTCATCAATCCTTCAACGCAGCACCCTCTCCTCCTTCACAATTGTTGAGGCCACCCAGAGTCTTGCAGGCACCTCCTCCTTCGTCATATCCGCCATTTTTTGCTTAGCTTTCCACGCGTTTTGCGAATCGAAGTTCGGAGGAGGAACAGAGGCAAAACGCAAACTTCAAGTGATTCAAAGGTCGGTGATGCGAATATTTAGTGTTCTTGGAAAAACCGCAGCCTACCTCCAACACGTAAAAGCCGTCCCGCCTGATCAACGGCCCACATTCATTGCATGCACACGATCCACGGTGCGTACTTCCGTATCATTTCAGGGACCCCCTCGCCACGTGGGTCTCCCACTTTCCACGTACTACCCCTCCTAGTCCGCCACGTGTTCCGCATTCCACGCACGAACGTGCCCCAAGATTCGTGCTCTTTGAACAAGTACGCCCACTTCCCTTAAACCTCTCTTTTTTAAAGACAAAGATAAAGATTCCGTGTCGTTTTTCCGTTTGAACTTTGCATCTGATTTTATGAGTTTACACATGGTCCAATGACTCGGATCTAGTCAAATGGAACTCATCTTTTAAGAGTAGAGGTTCCACACCTTGGTAAAGTCCTATTCTCAAGCATAAAGTTGCTTAGGTTATTTAAAAAGATGTGACATCCCTCACTATGTGGTATAACTAGTTATTCTGGAGGAGCTATTGATTTAGCCATTTCTAGTCCTCATTCATCATGTGTTTACCTATTTCAGGTTCTGTTGATTCTATAACCAAAACTTCCAACACATGCGGACCTAGAAATGCTAGGAAAGAGGGAAAAGAGTCTACTGGAAGTAAGTGTTCCGGCAACCCTATATAAAACATAGTTGAGAAATGCTTCGAATTTTGAGTTCTTTTTAAAAGGGTAGAGGACCCAATACTCCCACACCCTTGGGTTTTCTCTAAACAAGGCTTGCAAGGTGGGAACCAATCTTGCAAGTATTTAAAGCATCTTACTCAATATTGTTACATTCTCGAGTAGGATTGGCATGGGCCTATGGTGACAATGACATCACCTATTGATATGAAGTGTTCATGATGAGCATAGTGACTAGTTATATTTTATGAATTCAAACATATTTATTGCTACACCTCAATGGTTTTGTATTCTATAGGATTGAAATTGAACGAAACTCTATAGGGTTGAGACTCAAAGAAACTCTATCTCCTAGTAGCAATAGTCATGGGGGTCCAATGCCTTTGTTCTAGGACCCACTTACTTATTAGCACCATAAATGTTAGTGGGTAGAGAGACCCATGGATTTGGGAGGGATTTAAAATGGTTGTTTTAATTCTGTGAATTAAAACCTTTTAAACGTTTTTTTGGGATCCCTAGAGAAATTTAAACCGCTCCATGAATGATTTTTTACTGGCACCAGCTGCAACGAGTTACCACGTGGTAAAACAATACACCACACGATAACATGAAGAAAATACTGTGCCAGTATGTTATGTAAGGTGACAACCAATCTTGCAAGTGTTTAAAGCATCTTACTCATTATTGTTACATTCTTGAGGAGGATTGGCATGGGCCTATGGTGAAAATGACATCACCTATTGATATGAAGTGTTCATGATGAGCATAGTGACTAGTTATATTTACGAATTCAAACATATCTAATGCTACACCTCAATAGTTTTGTATTGTATCAGGTTGACATTGAACAAAACTCTATAGGGTTGAGACTGAAAGAAACTCTATCTCCTGGTAGCAATAGTTATGGGGGTCCAATGCCTTTGTTCTAGGACCCAATTACTTATTAGCACCATAAATGTTAGTTGGTAGAGACCCATGGATTTGGGAGGGATTTAAAACAGCTGTTTTAATTCAACGAAAAGGTTTTCTTGGGATCCTTGGAGCGATTCAAACCACTCCATGGACGATTTTTTGTTGAGATATCGAGCTCCATTCGTGATATGCCAAGGTGACCGTTGTGCATTTATGTCACCGACTTGTTAGCTGCAGATGTGGTTGGTACACCGCCCATGAATAATAGCTGGATGACAACTATCCTTATGTACTCTAGTTCGTGGCTCAGTTAGTATGCCACCTTTGTTAGCTGAGTTTGGTTTGAGACCCACATATAGGGTTCTTCTATTTCTTTGTACTAGAGTTCTTTTGGCTTTCACAACTAAGAAGAGAAAAACTGTTTTTAGCCTCCACCTTTGTGTGTATTCCCCCATTCACTACAAGGCACAGGCCATTTTCCGACGAAAATACCGATGCTTTTTACATTAAATTTTTTTTTTCACGGGCGCAAACGTCGCTATAAAAGTCGCTAAAAGCGTGGGAAAAGGATCGTCGCTATAAATCGTCGCTATATAGCGACACTGGCAATCGTCGCTATATAGCGACGATGCAAACGTCGCTATATAGCGACACAAAAAACGTCGCTATATAGCGACACTGCAACGATTAACAGAAGTAAAAAAAAAGGATTAATGGGGCTAAACAGGGCTTCCTTTTCCCCACTAATCCTTTTTTTTTTTTGGTAGTTACAAAAGAAAGTTTTTTATAACAAAATTTCCCTTGCTTGCAGGGTGATACAAAATTGTTCTTGTGAAATGATGAGTAACAAATGCATATACAAGTCGGACATATACAACAGTGTTTGTAACAAAATTACCCTTTCAAAAGGGCGATACAAAATTGCTCAAATGAGCAGATATATAAGATGCTACTACCACTACTACTCATCCGAATCCGAATCCGAATCATCTTGAGCTTGTTGGCCTGTTCCTTGGTCCTCGACACCTACGTCTTCTCCCTCGTCGTCGGCACCTGCATCTGATCCTTGGCCCTATTGATCGCTCGCCTCCGATGATGGGACGCTTGAGCTTTGACCCTAAGAGTGAACCATATAAATCGAAAATTAGATTGGAACTTAAATTAAAAAGTGAGATTACAAGTAGGAGTAAACTTATACCGTGCGAGCAGCCACCTCAGCCCAATCGACCGTGGCTCCCATTGCCTCTTGCTCAATGAACCACGGCTTTGTTCCTATCCGAAATGCGCATCGCGTCTCTGCATCTGTAGGAATACGGCCCATCGCAGCTTGCTGTGGATCCAATTTACGAGAGTTAGAGTTAGCTAAAGTGCATGTAATATATAAGTAAAACAAATAGAACAATACATTAAATGAGAAGAAGTAGACTTACCACGATTGCTTCGAACGCATAACGTCCGCCTGCTCCAAAGTGCGAAGTACCTACGACATCCAGCCATCTCGTCGCAGCCCTCCTCTGACCCTCGAACATTTCGGGATGGTCCCTATGTTGCTTCTTGAAGTACTTCCAATCAGCTTTGTCTGCCCAGCTGGGTTTAGCCAACCCCTTTGTGATGGAAGTACACAAGGTTGATCTACGATGCTTCAGGACCAAACCCATGCGATCTCGCATATAATTGTCATTAAACTCCACATTTGGCGGATTAGGGTATCTTTGTTTTGACTCATCGATCACCGCCTGCTTCTTTTGGGCATCTTGATACCGCCAATCGGTATTTATGCCGCTCTTGAAGTGATGACTCATCAACCTCCTCATGGTAGCCATCACTTCTTTGCCCTTTTTATCTTCTATTATCTCTCCAACAGATGTGATTTGATAGAAAAGATCCCCTGATGAGTAAGGGGGACTGACGGTAGCAGAGTCTGAAGGAGTGGAACGTGCGCGAGCGCTTCCGGAGCGAGGAGTAGCAGTGGGACTAGGAGAGGGAAAGGGACCTGACTGATACTGTGTCTCCGGACCAAGTGGAGACCTAAAGGAGCGTGAGTGTGCTGACTCGTCTACATCTCCGGAGTTAGCACAACATGAGCCACCCGTCCTACTCTTCCTTCCCTTGCGAGAGGCATGCACAGGTGATGATCCCGCGGTCGAAGGGGTGCGAGGGGATGGCTGGGCAGTACGTCCACCCGTCGGTGTAGGGGAAGGAATTGCTGAGGTCCTCTGAGAGAGAAGAGAGAAGAATCTCGCTGCCTCCTCATCGCTCATCTGCACTACAAACTCGTTGGGACTCCCGACAAAGCCATGCGCGGCTAGCAAAGGAGTTCTCGGAGGGGTCGTCGCAGTGCTACGTGGAAGAGGAGTCAGACCAGGGGTAGTCGTAGTGCTAGGTTTGAGAGGAGTCGGACCAGGGGTAGTCCTCGGGGTAGCCGCATGAGATGAATCAAAGTCCTCTGGAGCATATAGCTCATGAGCTCTCCTCCTGCGAGGCTATCCGTACTCGTCGGATGAGCGGCGTGATCCCATGTCTAACATATACACAAACACAAAAACAGAAAACAAAAAAACAAACATAAGCATAGGCATAGGCATAGGCAAGAAGAAAGAAGAGGGAAAGGAAAGAAGAGGGAAAGAAGAGGGAAAGGAAAGAAGAGGGAAAGGAAAGAGAAGAGGAAGAAAAGGGAAATAGAGAATAAGAGTTGGAGAGAATAAGCTCATGCTTATGCATGAGCTTAAATAGAGAATGAGAGAAGGGGGAAATAGAGAAGGGGAAAGAGATGAGAGGGAATGAGAGAACCATAACCATAAGCTTATGCAGAAATAGAGAATGAGAGAAGCATGCTTCTCTCATTCTCTATTTCCGCATAAGCATGAGCTTATGCGGAAACTCATTCTCTATTTCCGCACAAGCTCCTTCTCTATTTCCGCACAAGCTCCTTCTCTATTTCTGCATAAGCTCATGCTTATGCGTATGAGCATAAGCATGAGCTTATGCGGAAACTCATTCTCTATTTCCGCACAAGCTCCTTCTCTATTTCCGCACAAGCTCCTTCTCTATTTCCGCATAAGCTCATGCTGAGCTTGTGCGGAAATAGAGAATGAGTTTCCGCATAAGCTCATGCTTATGCTCATACGGAAGTAGAGAAGGAGCTTATGCGGAAATAGAGAATGAGTTTCCGCATAAGCTTCTCTCATTCTCTATTTCCGCACAAGCTCAGCGGAAACTTAAGCATAAGCTCATGCGCATGCGGAAATAGAGAAGGAGCTTGTGCGGAAATAGAGAATGAGTTTCCACATAAGCTCATGCTTATGCTCATGCGGAAATAGAGAAGGAGCTTGTGCGGAAATAGAGAAGGAGTTTCCGCATAAGCTCATGCTTATGCTCATGCGGAAATAGAGAAGGAGCTTGTGCGGAAATAGAGAAGGAGTTTCCGCATAAGCTCATGCTTATGCTCATGCGGAAGTAGAGAAGGCGCTTATGCGGAAATAGAGAATGAGTTTCCGCAGAAGCTCATGCGGAAGTAGAGAAGGAGATTATGCGGAAATAGAGAATGAGTTTCCGCATAAGCTTCTTTCATTCTCTATTTCCGCATAAGCTCATGAGCTTATGCGGAAACTCATGCTCATGCTTGTGCGGAAATAGAGAATGAGTTTCCGCATAAGCTTCTCTCATTCTCTATTTCCGCATAAGCTTATGAGCTTATGCGGAAACTCATGCTTATGCTCATGTGGAAGTAGAGAAGGAGCTTATGCTTATGCTTATGCATAAGCATGCATGAGCATAAGCATAAGCTCATGCTTATGCTCATGCATGCTCATGCTTATGCTCATGCGGAAGTAGAGAAGGAGCTTATGCGTGAGCATGAGCTTATGCGAATGAGAGAAGGGGAAAATAGAGAAGGGGGAAAGCATAAGCATAAGCATAAGCTCATGCTTATGCTCATGCGGAAGTAGAGAAGGAGCTTATGCGTGAGCATGAGCTTATGCAAAAATAGAGAAGGAGCTTGTGCAGAAATAGAGAATGAGTTTCCGCATAAGCTCATGCTTGTGCTCATGCGGAAGTAGAGAAGGAGCTTATGCGGAAATAGAGAATGAGTTTCCGCATAAGCTTATCTCATTCTCTATTTCCGCATAAGCTCATGAGCTTATGCGGAAACTCATGCTTATGCTCATGCGGAAGTAGAGAAGGAGCTTATGCTTATGCTTATGCATAAGCATGCATGAGCATAAGCATAAGATCATGCTTATGCTCATGCATGCTCATGCTTATACTCATGCGGAAGTAGAGAAGGGGCTTATGTGTGAGCATGAGCTTATGCGAATGAGAGAAGGGGAAAATAGAGAAGGGGGAAAGCATAAGCATAAGCATAAGCTCATGCTTATGCTCATGCGGAAGTAGAGAAGGAGCTTATGCGTGAGCATGAGCTTATGCGGAAATAGAGAAGGAGCTTGTGCGGAAATAGAGAATGAGTTTCCACATAAGCTCATGCTTATGCTCATGCGGAAGTAGAGAAGGAGCTTATGCGGAAAGTTTCCGCATAAGCTTCTCTCATTCTCTATTTCCGCATAAGCTCATGAGCTTATGCGGAAACTCATGCTTATGTGGAAATAGAGAATGAGTTTCCGCATAAGCTTCTCTCATTCTCTATTTCCGCATAAGCTCATGAGCTTATGCGGAAACTCATGCTTATGCTCATGCGGAAGTAGAGAAGGAGCTTATGCTTATGCTTATGCATAAGCATGCATGAGCATAAGCATAAGCTCATGCTTATGCTCATGTGGAAGTAGAGAAGGAGCTTATGCGTGAGCATGAGCTTATGCGAATGAGAGAAGGGGAAAATAGAGAAGGGGGAAAGCATAAGCATAAGCATAAGCTCATGCTTATGCTCATGCGAAAGTAGAGAAGGAGCTTATGCGTGAGCATGAGCTTATGCGGAAATAGAGAAGGAGCTTGTGCGGAAATAGAGAATGAGTTTCCGCATAAGCTCATGCGGAAGTAGAGAAGGAGCTTATGCGGAAATAGAGAATGAGTTTCCGCATAAGCTTCTCTCATTCTCTATTTCCACATAAGCTCATGAGCTTATGCGGAAACTCATGCTCATGCTCATGCGGAAGTAGAGAAGGAGCTTATGCTTATGCTTATGCATAAGCATGCAGGAGCATAAGCATAAGCTCATGCTTATGCTCATGCGGAAGTAGAGAAGGAGCTTATGCGTGAGCATGAGCTTATGCGAATGAGAGAAGGGGAAAATAGAGAAGGGGGAAAGAGAGAAGGGGGAATGAGAGAAGCATAAGCATAAGAGAATAAGAGGGAAAGGAAAGAGAGAAGGGAAAAGAGATGAGGGGGAAATAGAGAAGGGGGAAAGAGAGAATAAGAGAAGAGGGAAAAAAGAGAAGGGGGAAAAAAGAGAATAAGAGAAGGGGAAAGAAGGAAAGAGTGGGAGGGGAAGAGAGGGTTCCTACGCCCATCACTCCAGCTAGCGCTTAAGGCGCTAGCTACAGGCCAATGCAAATAACAAAAATAATAAATGGAAAAAAGAGGAAGCACTTACCTGAAATAGTATGTCCCGCTCGGTGTAGTGGACTGGACCTACAAAAGAGAGAAAACAACCCATTTTTTCAAACAAGATGTTAGTGGAAGGAGGAGATTACAAAAGCAACTTCTTGAAGGGAGGAGATTAAGGAGACAAGGAAAGGAGGAGATTGAGGAGACAAGGAGAAAGAGAAGGAAGAGAAATACAGAAAAAAGAGGTGAGTTTTCTTTCTTTCTTGAAATCTCGTTTTTTGTTTCAATCCTTTCAAAACAAGCATGAAAACTAGTTTACAGGTTTAGCAATACAAGAAGAAACACTCACAAAACTAAAGCTAACAAACAAACAACCTACATTGTTGAAACAAACTCACCTCTTGAAGAACTTTCTTTCAAGAAACCAAATAGGGAAAAAGGATAGAGAGGGAGTACAAGAGGTAGGAGAAGGGTGAGGAGTGGAAAATAGAGTGGGAGGTTGCTTGGAATAGATGGGAGGTCATCGAAAATAGGTGGGAGGAGATTTTGGGTTGCTTATTTGAGAGATTAGGGAATGGATTGAGCAAAACGCCACGCGTTTCGGCGTTTCGGGTTTTAACCCATACCGTCGCTATATAGCGATGCTAATCTGTCGCTATATAGCGACAGAACAGAGGAATGCGTCGCTATATAGCGACGCTTACTGTCATTTTTTTAATATGGCATCAAGAGAAGCTCTTACATGCTTTTTTGTAATTGTCAATATGTCCTCCTCATGCTTATGTTGTGATTTTATAAGTGTAGATGGAAGGGATTTATATGGCATCAAGAGAAGCTCAAACATGCTTTTTTATAATTGTCAATATGTCCTCCTCATGCTTATGTTATGATTTTATAAGTGTAGATGGAAGGGACGAGTGGAAGCTCGTCCGATGATGCACCAACGCCCGGGAGCACGAAGTGGCTTACGGAAAGGTTATACTGTCATTGCACTCATTGCAAGCGAGAAGTATGACATCAACGTCATATTATCATGCACCACTTGCAGATGTATGGGGAGGAACCGGAACCAGTACCCCTGTTGGTGTTGCACATGTTGATGGCTCATCGGTAAGTCAAAGCTACCAGGAAATGGAAGATCTTATATTTACACGAAATCTTAAAACAGGATGAGGAGGGTGACGAGGGTACACATATATCTTCTCACTTTCAACAAGACCATAGTCTCTCAGATGACGATGAGGGTATGGTCGACATGATGGATTCCATTTTTAGGGGCACTACATCCCACGTACACATGATGTCAGAGTCTGAGGTCAAAATGCGAGAGTTGCAATCAACACAATTGTACGAGGGTGCTAGGATGTCTAAACTACGTGCTTGTCTCTCAATCTTGAATCTACAAGTACAGTATGGGTGGTCAGATACAAGTGTCTCGGCCTTAATGAGGTTAGCCCTTGCATTGATTTGACTCATTATTTGTATATTGTTTGTTTTAAGAATCATCATTTGGATATTGTCTTTGTCATAGGTTGCTCCAGAAGATGTTGCCTACACCAAATACCATGCCCGCATCAAGAGATGAAGCGAAAAAGATGCTAACAACGGTGGGTATGGATTATGATACCATCCATGCTTGCCGTAATGATTGTATTCTCTTTCGTCGTGAGCATGGAGATTTGGCTAGTTGTCCAAAGTGTGGGGAACAATGATATAGAGATGACTTGCAGGGTGAGCGGATACCGGTAAAGGTCTTGAGACACTTTCCCATCATTGCAAGAATACAACACATGTTTCGATGCAAATCCATAGCCGAGTTGATGACATGGCATGCATCTCATCGGTCCACTGATGACACATTGAGGATTCCCGCAGATTGTGCAGCTTGGAAGCACATAGATAATCAGTGGCTGGACTTTGCGAGGGAGCCACGCAACTTACATCTTGGGCTAGCCATGGACGGCGTGAATCCTTTCGGGTTACGCTCGACATCTTGGTCGACATGGCCCATAGTCATGGTGAATTACAATATCCCACCATGGCTAACAATAAAAAAGGGACACCTCATGCTTGCACTACTTGTGCCAGGAAAGTACAAGGCAAAAAACATGGATGTGTACATGGCACCTTTGATAGAGGAGTTACAGATATTATGGAGAGGAGTGCAGGTCTTTGATATTTCCAGAGCTCCTAGACATACCAATGATATTTTGGTCAGGGGTATCTTGATGTGGACCATGCATGACTACCCAGGATATGGAGAGTGCGCAGGTACGTGGTTGTGTCTTTACATGTACAATGAGGGATTATGCTTTTTTTACTCTCTTTTGCACGCATGTCTTGTACTAACACATTCATGCACGCATGCAGGACTTGTTACAAGTGGGTACCATGCTTGTCCTGTTTGTGGACCGGCTCTGAAATCGCTTGCATGCTACTCTAAACATATGAAGAAAAATGTTTATGAAGGTCATGCTCGATACCTTCCACTCGACCATCTAGCACGTGGAGGTCAGCTTGATCCACCACCATCATATTTGAAGGCAAGTGATTGGATTCAAGCTTGCAGGAGGGCGAATGGAGAGGAACCTCCTCCTGGTATGAAGAGGCTATCGATCTTTCACGAGCTTCCTTATTGGGGTCAGTTACAAATCAATCATCTCTTCGATCCCATGCATATCTTCAAGAATGTGGGGGCTACTATTTGGGCACACTTGGTTGGTTCCAAGGACTCGAGAGGAGTGCGAGAAGACTTGCGTGCTATGAATAGGATGTCTCATTTGTGGCCCCAAGTGCATGCTTCGGGAAAAGTTATCCTCCCGAAAGCAACGTGGATCCTCTCTACGAGGGAGGAGGCAGCGGTCAAGGCAGACATTGCCTCTTTTCAAACACCGACAGGGTACATGCGTTGCTTGAAAGGAGAATTTTCAAAGGACAATAAGATTAGTGGCCTCAAGTCCCATGATTGGCACAAGGTCTTACAGGTATTCTAAGTAGAATTAGTGTACCGATAATAGTGATGCGTTAGCGTAATTATTATTATGTTATATTGTTGACATGACTTCATTGTTGCTTTGATAGTTCATCCTCCCAATTACAATAAAAGGGTGCTTACAAGAAGATGTTAGAAATGCTATATTCAAGATCTGTGGTATTGTGAGTTATGCTTACTATCAAATCGCATTATGTATTTTCTTCATGGACATGTGAAATAGGTGGATATCTCAATATCTTACATATTCATGGACATGTGAAATAGGTGGATATCTCAAAAAGAGATCTCTATATCGAGCATCGAGAAGGCTAGGGTGGAATCCATCGAAGCCGTATGCTTGCTTGAGAAGCACTTTCCCTCGAGCATTATGACAACTCAAGTCCACTTGCTTGTGCACATAGTTGATGAGGTGGCTATAGCAGGTACCGTTCATAGTCGATGGATGTTTTTTCTCGAGCGGTTTATGAAAACTTTAAAGGGGTTTGTAAGACAAAGAGCAAGACCGGAAGCAAGCATGGCAGAGGGATGGCTTGTGCAAGAGTCATTAGTATATATCACAGAGTTTCTTGCATCCACGGATCCTGATATGCCACAAGCTTGGCACAACAAGGATGATGATCGCATCGTTGGCGAGGTTCCCCAAGGAAAAGGGATTGAAAGAAAGATGAGCGAAGAGCAAATGGAGAAATTCAATAAGTTTTGTATCCTCAATAGCCCTGAGATGCAGAAGTGGATTGAGAGATATGAAGTGGCCAAAGCAGAAAGAATAAATGCAAGGACGAGATTTAGAGTAATGTACAGGCGATCACAACCATATCCACGAGATCTAGCTCTTCTCCCTACTCACATGTCACTTGATTGGCTACAACTGGCTCTACGTAAAGCCGAATGTGATGGAGAGACAATAAGCGAGCACGAGCAAGAGTTATCATCTGAATGTATGGTGCATGTAAGTTTCTTATCTCTTGACGTAATTAACTAATTATTTGTGGCAATATATGCTATAAAATAGGTGCATCTTCATTGTTTTAATGATGCTCTTTTACAATACA
Organism: Dipteris shenzhenensis; assembly: GCF_047967505.1. Taxonomy (NCBI): domain Eukaryota; kingdom Viridiplantae; phylum Streptophyta; class Polypodiopsida; order Gleicheniales; family Dipteridaceae; genus Dipteris; species Dipteris shenzhenensis. The sequence continues at coordinate 23,421,997 of NC_141606.1, forward strand.
AAAAGTATAGTGCATTATGGTCATATGGATGACATTTTCACGTGGAACGCATCGATTCAAAGAGTGTGGAGTCATGGCTAACTTCACACAAGATAGCCGAGCAAGTGCTTCAGATACCAATCTTTTCTCCTCACAGTTGGATTATTGTGGAACCATACGCAACATCTATGAAATTGATTTCAGACAATTTACTATTTTCATTCTTGATGTAAAATGGTTTAGAACTACTTACAACGGTCCCCATGCGACAGTGAGAAAAGATAGTAGCGGTCTCTTTGCAATAGACTCCACCAAACATTGGACCAATGAAAGTGATACTTTTGTTCTTCGCGAGCACTGTGAGCAGGTACATACTAATGATTTAATTATTCGAAGCTATAGTTTTTAAAGTCCATTGATATATATATAATTGACGACGTTTGGCACCCATCTTCAATATAGGTGGTTTTTCATCCGGATCGTTCTGATCCAAGATGGTGGTACGTGATCCAACTTGCACCACGAAGTAAGCAAATTTTTGAAGATCGAGATGTGGATATGGAAATGCCACTACCAATGCCGGATCCAATTGATGAATCTAGCGAAGAAGATGTAGATCACCATATGAGCCAAGAGGAAGATGCGGATAATGACATCGCACGGGAGGAGGATGGAGATCACGATATTGACGAAGAAGACAACAATCATCAAGATCAATCACCACACTTCAGCTTTATTGAGCGCTAAGCGAGCGCTAAACGTCGGTATGTAAACGTCACAATTATAGGATCCGTGTGTAGTAGTGATTGTGTATGTGAGAAAGCCACAAGTGAGACTCCTTCCTTCTCTCCCACAAGTGAGCCTGGTTGGTGGTAAGGAGCTCAAGAAAGCAAACCAAGTTCACAGTGTCCTGGTAAGAGGACCAGTGTTGCTTTCCTTTTTCGAGTTTGGGAGCAAATCTCTACAAGTAGCATAGCCGAAAAGTGCGAGAGTGCATTGTCTCAGATTGAGATGCCCTTTGCGGTGTGGCGAGAGGGCAATATATGCTGTGGGAAAGGCGAAGCCCTTGGTGACTTTTTTTTTTTTATTCGAGGCCATTTCAGGGCCCGTTTTGGAGGCAGAAGTTCTCCGCAAGCACTAAGAAAAAGGCCTTGTTTTCACTGTGCGACCACTGCTCTACATGTCGATGAAAAGTTGTCGCAGAAATTGCATCGTACGCCTATGCGTAGAGATACTGGGAGTTACAGAATCATCCTTATTTCTTGTTGATGCAAAATCGTCACTAGGAAGTGACTGTGTGGTCAAATACCACTTTCGTCAGTTTTGCAGATTTGCCCGTGTGAGGCAGAAGCTGTGCTTTTTGTAGTGACAGAATATTTTGTAGTGTTCTGTAATGGCGTCTGATTCTCTTTCACAGATTGTCACTGAAAAGCTTGACAAGAACAACTTCCAAGCATGGAAGTTTAGAATGACGAATTTCCTTATGGGAAAAGGCTATTGGGAGTTCATTACAGGAAATGAAGAAGAACCAGTTCTTCCTAATGTTCCCAATCAACAGGAAATGTAGGCATTTAAAGGATGGCATGAGAGAGCCAGAAAAGTTATGTACTGGCTTTCTATCAGTATTTCAGATTCAATGATTGTGCATATTCAGGATGCAAGTACGCCAAAGGAGGCATGGGATACTTTGGCAAAAATGTACAACACAAATATGCAAGCTAGGAAAACGCAGCTCAAGTAGGAGTTGCACAATGTGCAGAGAGAAAATATGAGCATCAATGACTACCACATGAAGGTGAAGAAAATTGTAGATGCACTTGCTTCCATTGGGTCGCCAGTGGAAGATGAAGATCTAGTTTCTGTGACCTTGAATGGTCTAGGAAAGGATTATGCATAGTTCTGGACATCCATTGCCACCCATGAAAAATTTCCTAATTTTGAGGAGTTGTTTGCTCTTCTAATTTCTGAAGAGCAGAGAAATGGTGGTGCATCTTCTTCAGGAGGAACTTCAAAAGAAACTATCTTCTACTCAAATGCTGGAAGAGGTAGAGGCAGAGGTAGAGGAGGCCGATCTGGAGGCCATGGTAGAAATCAGAATATGCAGCAAACTCAAGAAAACCAATCCTTTGGAGGAGGACATGGTAACTCTAAAGGTAGGGGGAGCCAAAGAGGTTGTGGTGGATGGCAGAGAGGCCGAAATGCAAATAGCAATGTTGAATGCTACTATTGTGGTAAAATGGGTCATATGGCTAAAGACTGCTACAAAAAGCATAATGACATTACGAATGGAAAATTGCAGCAAGGCAATTATGCATCCTCTAGTAGACAGGGTGATGACAGAAATGAGCATTTGTTTATGGTGCAACACATGACCAATTCTATGACAAGTACAAAAGAAAGGAATGATGTGTGGTATGTTGACTCAGGTGCATCAAACCACATGATAGGTCATGAAAAATGGATGCAGGATGCAAGGAAAATGGAAAGACTAGGATTTGTGGAGACGAGTGATGATACTGCACATCCTATTGTGCAGATTGGTAAAATTGCTTTGTCTATGTAGGAAGGGAAAAAGAAATACCTTTCTGATGTATTTCATGTCCCGAATATCACCAAGAACCTAGTTTCTGTTGGTCAAATGGTTGAGCAGGGCTTGCAGGTCAGATTTAATCCTCATGGATACTTTATTGAGGATATGTAAAATAACGGTCGCTTGATAGCAAAAGGAAAGAAGAAGGGCGGGATGTTTACGTTGGATGCGGACATGCCTGAATTGAGTGCAACAATGTTTGCACTGCATGGGACTGGTGTAGTTGCAAATATTGATATCTGGCATAAGCGCATTGGTCATGTTAATGTACAGTGACTTAAATCAATGCAGGCCCAAAATATTGTTGTAGGATTGCCAAAATTCAAGGTTGCAGAAATGCATAAGGTATGTGAAGCCTGTCAATTTGGAAAACAGGCAAGGAAATCATTTCCTAGACATGTTCAAGAGAGTAAGAAGCCATTGGAATTAATCCACTCTGATGTGTGGACTACTAAAGCTGCATCTATTGGAGGCTGTCATTATTTTGTCACTTTTATTGATGACTACAGCAAAAAAGTTTGGGTGTATTTTATGAAAAAGAAAAGTGAAGTGTTTGGGCGTTTCAAATTAGCTTTTAAAGCTATGGTTGAAAAAGAAATAGGCCTACAAATAAAATGCCTAATGTCAGATGGAGGGGGAGAGTACCTCTCAAATGAGTTTGCAAGGTTCCTGCAGGAGCATGGCATAAAGCAGCAATATTCATGCAATCATACCCCACAACAAAATGGACTTGCAGAAAGGAAAAACAGGCATATTGGAGAGGTATCTCGGGCCATGCTAAATGAAAAAGACCTACCAGATTATTATTGGACTAAAGCAGTTGCTATAGCAGTTTACATAATGAACAAGACTCCTACTACAGCAATACATGGCATGATGCCAGAGGAGATGTATACTGGTAGGAAACCAAATATTTCTCATTTGAAAAACAGAGAAAGGTATTATGCTACTTATCATTTATGTTGATGATTTGATCATCGCACGTGATAGTGATGAAGATATCCTTCATGTGAAAATGCTATTGAAGCAGAAGTTTGAGATGAAGGATTTGGGAGAGTTGCGTTATTTCTTGGGCATTGAGGTGATTAGATCACCAAGTGGGATACAGCTCTTGCAGAGGCAGTATGGATTGGACATGCTGTCCAAATATGGGATGACAGCCTGTAAGCCTATTTCAGTTCCTTTGGAGTAGAATGTGAAGCTGAGCACAGATGCAGGTGAGCTTCTGGAAGACCCTACTATGTACAGACGCATAGTAGGAAGTCTGATTTATATGACTATTACCAAGCCAGATTTGAGCTATGCTGTTGGAATGGTAAGTCAGTTTATGCAGGCTCTAAGGAAACCACATTTGGATGCGGCTAGATGCATACTCAAGTATGTGAAGTCCACATTGCAGTATGGACTATTTTATGAGGCTAGGGTTCAGATACAGTTGCATGGATACACTGATGCTGATTGGGCTAGTAGTATTTCTGATAGACAATCTACCAGTGGATATGTGTTCTCCTTTGGGAGTGCTGCAGTCACTTGGAGCAACAAGAAACAGCCTACAGTTGCCTTGTCGAGCACAGAGGCTCAGCACAAGGGTGCAGCAATGGCTGCATGTGAGGTAGCTTGGTTGCATAAGCTACTTTATGATATGCATCAGTCTACAGATGGGCCAATCAGTCTACAGATGGGCCAATCATCAGTATACACTTAGCAAACAACCCAGTCTATCATGCTAGAACAAAGCACATTGAGGTGCATTATCACTATGTGCAGGAGAAGGTTTTACTAGGTCTTATTGATCTAGTTTATGTCAGTACAGAGGATCAGGTAGCTGACATATTCACGAAGCCATTAGATGCAGAGAAGCTACGCAAGTTCGAAGACCTGCTTGGTGTGCAGGAATTGGGATTGAGCTCGAGGGGGAGTGTTGAGATATCGAGCTCCACTCGTGATATGCCAAAGTGACCGTTGTGCATTTATGTCACTGACTTGTTAGCTGGAGATGCAGTTGGTACACCGCCCATGAATAATGCCTGGATGACAGCTATCCTTATGTACTCTAGTTCGTGGCTCAGTTAGTATGTACTTCTATATACTTCACTGATATGTTATGTACCGCACAGTAAGTTGAAATTACCGCACGGGATTACACTAACTACGGCAGAGTATTGTTAAGTTACCGTGGGATATGATTGATTACATATAACTATGTTCCCATAACATACAGTTTGCATTCCTAAGATTCTAGAACTACTTGGAGTCTCGATAAAAACAAAAAAGGATAAGCAAAAGGATAAACATTTGTAAGTTTTTTTACCCTTTTAAAAAGTGTCCAGTGTCAGTGGTTGGTGGGCTCGCTTAGGCTGCTAATATCTACCCACGCTAGGATGCAAAATGGATAAATGCAAAACTCTTAGGTTACAATTTATCATTTGAGATTTGAAAATAGGGATTGGGGAGGTCTTTAAAACGGCTATAATTCTAAATCAGTGAATTAATACATTTCTAAAGTTTTTATGGCTCCTTGGAGCGACTTAAATTGGTCTAGTCACGACCTTTTACTAGCACACTACACGACACGGGTCACTTTTCGATGTTCATACTGACGCTAAATGCATTTTTCTAAATTATAAAACAAGTGAAAAGTGTTAGAATGTATGTCGATGTGTACATCGTAGAGAAAGCAGCGCTGTGAGCATTGGTATGGGCATCGATAAGTTATACTTATCAGTGTCGGTATAGTCGTCGGTGTGAACATCGATATATACCAACAAAGCAGTATCAATATAGACGTCGGTGTATACCAACGTTTTAACAGAATTTTTAAAAAATTGTGGGGCAGGATGGGACTTGTTTCATCCTACCCCACAATTTTTTTTTCATTAGACTCATGATAAAATGTTACAAAAGAGGTTCTACAAAATCCTTGGAGTCTCAATAAAAACAAAAAAGGATAAGGAAAAGGATAAACATTTGTAAGTTTTTTTATCGCTTTAAAAAGTGTCCAATGTAAGTGGTTGGTGGGCTCGCTTAGGCTAGCTGATATCTACCCATGCTAGGATGCAAAATGGATAAATGCAAAACTCTTAGGTTACAATTTATCATTGAGATTTGAAAATAGGGATTGGGAGGTATTTAAAATGGCTGTTCTAAATTAATACATTTCTAAAGTTCTTATGGCTCCTTAGAGCAACTTAAACTAGTCTAGTCACAACTTTTTACCAGCACACTACCACAACAAGACAAAGCACCCACAGACGCGCACACAGACATGTTTATTGAACTTTAAAAAAAACTTATAGGCACGTCTATTTACATGTCTATTTTTGCGTCTAGAGACCTGTGTCTAACAGCGTGTCTATATAGCAGACAGATGCACATATAGATGCACATCTACATGTCTAAATAGACGCCCTGCTAAAAAATTAAAAAAACAAATAAACGCATCGTTAAACGCGTGTATAGATGCATTTATAAACAGTCTTATAGATGCGTTTATAGATGCACAAATAATCGCTTCTCGAACAGACAGACACGTGTATAGATGCGTTTATAGATGCACTGATAGACGCGCTTTATAATATATTTTTTTAAATTTACAGAATGCTGTATATGTTGTGTATGCTATATAGTTACAAGAATCCCATTTCCACATTGTAATTCAATTCTTATAGCCAACCACATTTTAATTACAATTGCAAATAAAATATTACAACTCCAAAATGCAATAAAATTGAAAGCTCAAAAAGTGCTCATATGTACAAATAGCATGAAGCTCAGCCACGTCATGTGGCTTCAAGTATAAAAAATAAGAGGAGTGTATATACAAGAGGCATGAAGCCAAGCCAATGGCTTTAAGTACAAAAAAGAGTAGCTAGCACTACTTCTACGACTAATCCTCACTCCCTTCCATGCTCCCTTCTGCGCTCCCTTCTCCACCTCCTTCCTCATCTTCTTTCTCGTCTTCTTGTGCAAGGACCTGTAAACAAGGGACAACATATATCAATGTATGAAAAATCAAATCTTTACTTGTAATATTGACATTATTTAATTACTTTCAAATACCTCGGGGGCCGATCCAGTAGCCTGGATATACTACTCCTCAGTAATCAACCATCATGATAGAAGTGCCTCCATGTATCTCCTCTGCGATGCTGGTGGTGGTAGGCTGTCTCGACAGGGGTAGGGTATCTGCCCACGATATCAAGCTGCAAGACGACACAATTTGTAATTAACTACATAAGCAATATAATTTGAGATCGATACTTACAAATTGGGCCTCCCATGAATCAACACCCCCTACTCTAAAATGCATGCTTCCATATTGCTCCATCTGGATCCTTCGTGCCTCCACGTGCTGTAGACTGGGGTCCTCCCTCGCTGACTTCATTGCTTTCTTCCACTCACGCTTGTGAGCGGTGTGGAACGGGCCCCTTGGTGGTTGACCTCCCTCAAGCCTGGCAAGTTCTGCTAGTGCCTGCCTCTTAAGCGAAGATCTTTTATTGCCAAGTATCATAGCAATCTTTGACTTGGCCCATTCATTTGTGAACTAACGATTGGGGGGGTTAGGATACCTAGAGCGAACAGTAGCGAGGGTCTCATCAGCCAATCTCTTTGGCTGGTCTTTGTAGTGGATAAAGCAATCTCTGTAATTGTTAGCAATTACAGAGTGCATGAAGGCCATGATGTCCTTCCCCCGCGCATCCATCAAGATGCCTCCTGTCTAAGTGATGTCATAGAATATCGTACCATCACCCGGAGGCACGTCTAAATCATCTGAGTCATCAGCGTTCCCACCACCACCCCTCCCAAAGCACTGTGCCTGGGAGATGGGCCCGTGCTCTGTAGCCGGTTGGGCTGTGCTGACTCCGTTTGGGTAATCTCAGCTGGTGTGAGGTGGTTTGGAGTCTGTAGTGCCGACTCCTAGGGGGGGTTTAGAGTACCCATCATATACCTGTATAACTCCACAGGATTAGGAGGGTGCCCTAAAAGGTTATATAAGTCCCTAAAAATAGACTCTCGGAGATCAGGTGAGCCCGAAGAGCTTCCTGGCCACATGATGAACTGGAAGAAAGAAAAAAAGACAATTATTGATGAGCTGAGAAGAAAGGGGAAGGGAAGAAAAGATTATTGTTGGAGCGCTTCTATAGATGCATTTAAGAAGTGCATCTATTTTTGCGTATAACAATGCATCTATAGACGCGGCTGTCTATGTCTGCACACAAGCTAGATGCGCATCTAGATGCACCTGTAGATGCGGTTTTAGATGCGCTTTGAGACGCGCCTATAGACGTGCTCGGACAGACGAACTTTTCTAAAAAGTAGAAAAGGACATGCACCTGACACAAAAACGTAACACTGATACCAAAATCATGTGTTTCTTGGATACGAGAAAGTACAAATCCAAAGAGAGCAAACTTCCAAAAAAGATCAACTACAAAAAGACACCTTGGATAGAGGTATGGAAGGTTCTTCTCCTTTTTCAAAGTTGCTTCTCTTCCTTGTTCACCCTCTTCTCCTTTAAGCTTGGAAGTAAGTGTGGGTGCCTTCCTCTTAAGTGTAAGCTTGGAAGTAAGTGTGGGTGCCTTCCTCTGAAGTGTCGAAACTACGGATCTGCTAATAGCAAAGCAAGCAAGCCACACGAAGTATAAGTAATGTGAAGAAAAGAAAAGCGAGCGCGCTAAAAGCATATTTAAAAGCCGCATCTATAGGCATGTCTAATAGTGTGTCTAAATACACAGAGTAGAGGCGGTTTTAGACATGCTTGTAGATGCACACCACAGAATAGATAGAATCCGTTTTAGACACGCTTATGGACGCACACCACAGAATAGACAGACGCGCCTTTAGATGTGCCACAGAGTTTAAAATTAAATATTTGAAGAAAAGCAAAATTTTTTGGGTTGTTTGTTTGTAGGATGTCTTCATCTTCAAGAAGTAGCTCCAGTGAGGATGAATCCCTCCATATCCACCATCACGAAATGTGGTTGGGGCAAAAAATCAAATGTATGTGTGATCGATGTTGAGGAAACATGTATTGTGCACACAGGATTACACTCAATCACATCTCAAAGTATGGAGAATGGGATGCGACCGTAAACATGGTAAGTGTTAAAGAGTTAAGGTTGATTGAGATACCTATGGGTGTTCATATGTTTGAGTTATGGATGCAATGCCACATTAGCATATGTTGCCCTATGCTCACCGCGAGAAGAAGCGTTGGCAGTATGAGATGGGATCTTCAAGAGGGACCGTTACGGATGCATGGAGTGATGGTGATAGTAGCCCTCTGCCATTACCTTATGAAGTCGTGGAGGAGGAGGCGTTTGATGATATGGTGTGGGATTTATATGTCCATCAAGGGAGGGATCATAGCATGGAGTAGGATGATCTTTTTACTGCAGCATCGACTCCACTGTTTGAGGGGTGCACATTCTCTGTTCTACGTGCCTCCCTTGAGTTACAAAACTTACAAACCATCTATGGATGGAGAAATGCAAGTTTGAATGCATTGCTCAAGTAAGGTTTAAAGTCTATTTTGCAAACATGGTGAATTAAGCTAGTGGGTCAATTACTCGAATGTTTTTCCTCATTTATGGTCTTCACGTGCAAGCTATTGTGTAAAATGCTTTCAAGGGAGAATAAATTACCGACCTCAAGAGATATGGCAAGGCAACATGTGACCTCTCTTGGAGGATTAGATTACAAGCGCATCCATGCATGTGTCAATGATTGCGTTTTGTTTCGTGGACTACATAAGGATGCAAGAGAGTGCCCTGCTTTTGGAGAGGCAAGATATAGAGCAGATCTCAAAACTTTGGACGTGCCTCGTAAGGTTCTGTGACATTTTCCCATAATCCCTCACATCCAACATATGTTCAAGTGCAAATCCATTGCAGAGCTCATGTCATGGCATTCCTCCCATCGATCAAGTGATGGCAAGTGGAGAACTCTTGGAGACTCTCCTACGTGTAAGCATATTGAAGACACATGGCCAAGCTTCAAGGAAGAACCTAGGAGCTTGAGACTTGGATTGGGTATGGACGGTGTGAACCCATTTGGTCTCAAAAGCACCTCTTACAATGTATGGCCAGTGATATTGGTGAATTATAATCTTCCACCCTCTATGGCTATTAAGAAAGGACATGTTATGCTGTCCCTCCTAATTCTAGGGAAACATAAAGTCAAAAATCCTGATGTTTATTTGGAGCCTTTGATTGATGAGCTAGAGATACTTTGGAGAGGTATCGAGGTGCATGATGTGAGCAAGCCTCCCTCATCATGAGACTTCAACTGCAAAGCAGTCTTGATGTGAACGATGCATGACTTCCCAGGCTATGGTGAGTGTTCAGGTAAGCATTGCACTTCTAATTATGAACAGGCAAAGGATGTGCCACCCTAAACCCACCTTCAATTCTTAATTGCATCTATTGTTTAGGTCTCACTACATCGGGTTACCATGCATGTCCTGTTTGTGGTCCTTTGCTAGTTGCCTCACGAGTAGACGCATTGAATAAGGTCATTTATGAGAATTACCATCAATTTCTCCGACCTGATCATCCTAGATATGTTGCCCCTTGGAATGAATTCCTCCCACAATTACTCACCGCGGGAGATTGGATGAGAATTTGGGATAGTTCCACAACTCCTCCACTACTTGGCATGAGCTGGTAAGGGTTTGTAGCTATTGTGTGCTATATTGGCTAGAAATAAAGATTGCCCGCTAACACTTTATTTTGTTTAGATACTCCATCTTTTATTGTTTGCCATATTGGTCCCACCTCAAGATCAATCACCTGCTTGATCCCATGCATATCTTCAAGAATGTGGCATCTACCATTTGGGAGCATTTAAATGGGACACAAGATTTCGTAGGGATAAGGGAGGATCTACATACCACAGGGAGGATGCATGAAGATTGGCCACAAGAGAGATCAAATGGGCATGTTGTTTTACCTCGTGCACTGTGGAGGTTATCAAAGCTAGAGATGGCGGCAGTGAAGCACGCTATTACTACAATTCGTACTCCCACTAGATGCATGAGGTGTTTAAATTTAGGAGCCTTTACAAAGAGCAAGAAAAGAGGTGTAGAGCAATTATATGGCTTGAAATCTCATGATTGGCACAAGATGCTCCAAGTAAGTATTTTACATGCATAATATCTTTTTCCTTTCAAATTTGTGAGTGAATAATTATAAGCAAGTAATCAACCCCCTACTCATGGGTTCAGTTCATACTACCTACTAGCATTTCACGTAGTGCATCAAAGGACGTGAAAGATTGTATTTACAAGATGGGCGAGCTTGTGAGGTACTTTGCATGATACAAAATATGATGCGTATCAATGCTCCATGCAAGGTGTTCATATTGCTAATATGGTGTACTTTTTCATTTCTAGGTATGTGAGCTCAAAGGAAATAGATCCCACCATGCTTGAGAATGCTTAAGTTATGTCAGTGGAGGTGGTTTGTTTAGTGGAGGAGACATTTCCATGTTCTATTCTCGCAAGCCAACTACATCTTATAGTGCATTTGGTGGATGAGATTGCTATATGTGGTACTATACATGCACAATGGTTGTTCTTCCTCGAGCGCTTCATGAAGACCTTGAAGGGCTTCGTGAGACAAAATGCAAGACCTGAAGGTAGCATGGTCGAGGGTTGGTTGGTACAAGAGTCACTTGTATATATTTCTGAGTTTCTTGTTGATGTGGATAGCTCTCTCCCAGGACTATGGAGAGATGATAAAGACCTAAGGATGACCTCTATTATGCCTCAAGGGAAACGACGCAACAAAGCAATAAACACGGAGTTGCATAATAGTATCAACCTCTATTGCATGCTTAATAGTGATGCGATGAAATGATGGGTGACAAGATACGAGGATGCAAAGGCAAGAAGACAAGAAGAAAGGGCCCTCTTTCGTACACACCGCAGATCTCGCGTGCCATACCCTCAGTATCTAAGAGCACTTCCAAAGTATATTCATGTGGATTGGCTACTTGATGAAATGGAGAAAGCAGAGAAAGACAAGGGGATGCATATCACAATGGAAGAATGGGAGTATGCTAGGGGATGCATGAGCAAGGTCGGTATATAGAATGTTATGCATAAGTTAGGAGCTTTTAATAATTTAGATTGCTTATTTAATTGATTTTTTCTTGGTGTAGTGCACTATGCTCAATGCTATATGGTGTGAAGGCAAGCATTTTTGAACACAACAGATTGATGATAAGAGAAACACACAAGATTGCAGCGTCATTGCTGGCTTTGAGGGAGCCAATGGAGCCATGGATGATTATTGTGGCATAATCCAAGATATTATTAAGCTTGACTTTCGATGCTTCTTTGTGTATGTTTTGGATGTAAAGTGGTTTAAGGAAGTGGTGGAAAGAGGCCCTAGTGCAACAATCAAACGCCATGCAAGTGGCTTTGTAACTATTGATTCCACAAAGTTTTAGCAAAGTAGGAAGGACACACTAGTACTACCGCAACAATGTGAATAGGTACTGTGCACACATATAAAAATACACGCTTTTAAATATTTGATGCAAGGAAAATAACATGATTGTATTTGTGTTTGAATTAGGTTGTCTATCAATCAATGGTGGATAATAATAGATGGTGGCATGTCATACCTATTATGCCACATTCCAAAGTGATGTGTAGTACATTTACTAATATGGAGCGTATGGAGGATGATCATGGCCATGGACGTGATGATGACCGTGATACGAGAGAGGAGGATGATCATGAGATAGGAGATACAGATATTGAGGCCATTACCTGTGAGTACGAGCCTACCATTGGTGATGCTGATTTCGATGAGCACATTAGTAGCACAAGTAGTAGTGGGTTGAATGTATTTGTAGATCTAAACACTTGTTTGGATTTTGAAGTAGATAGTTTGGCAAGGGTTGATCTCATTGAGGATGAGATTACCATCATTGATATTGGCAAAACTATTTTACATATTGTCTCATTCTCCTCACCTCACTTAATTCTTGTATATGTGGGCTTGCAAAAAAGCATTGATGTTTTTGTTAAAATTATGTGCAATCATGGGCAATGTTTGGAAAGCAATGATGTACACCAAAATCTCACTTTCTGTATTCTCTATATTGTGTCTAAATACACATCTAATTCTCAGTATAAACGTGCCAATAGATGCGCTAATACATGCACTAATAGACGCGTTGATAAATGCAATGTTAGACGGACCCATATTTTCTCAGTGTAGACACACAAATAGATGTGTTAATACACGCACAAATAGGCACTAACCAGTAGTTAAAGAAATTATGTGTTGCACTATCATCAACCATCACTCTTACTCTTTGCCCCTTAATGAAAAAAAAATTTGTGGGGTAGGATGGGATTGAAACAAGTCCCATCCTGCCCCACAATTTTTAAAATTTTTTTTTGAAACATTGGTATACATTGACGTCTATACTGACACTACTGTGTTGGTATATATTATCGATGTCCACATTGATGACTAGACCAACACTAATAAGTATCACTCATCAACACCCATACCGACGCTCACAACGGTGCTTTCTCTACGACGTACACATCGACATACATTTTGACACTTTTCACTTGCTTTATAATTTAAAAAAAATGTATTTAGCATCAGTATTTGCATCGAAAAGCGACTCGTGTCATGTATACAACCACACAAAGCAACTATAGATGCACTTGGTAGACGTGCAAAATAGCGAGCGCATCTATAGGCATTGCTTGAATAGAGAAGTTACGAGCGTTTTGCAAAACTATTTTAAATAGTCCCTTATGTATATTTATTTCTGTAAATTTTAGAAATAAAAAAAATCCTTCTGTTGAACTCACGTGATAGGGTTACATATGATGAGTGACCCCCCCGAGATTCAACCTACCTTCTTCTTTCTCTATTTTGGACGCTTCTCCTTCAATTCTCGCAACTTCCTCTCTCATATGAGATTCTCCCACGATCTGAAATCATTTCATTTCGGTAGACAAGGCAATTAATGTTCTGAGCGAGCCATGAATGATGCAAGGTGTATGGAGCTTAAAAGAAGCTACTAGACGAGATTCTTTGAGAAAGAATCAAAGAAGATTGACTTTCAGACATTGCAGTTGCTGATGCATGAGAATCAATATTTCTTTTGCCCATCTCTCAATACTAGTTACTTTCCTTGCTGCAATCTCTAAGGGTGCATGATTTCGAACCATTTGTGAAGGTTTAGAGTCCATCCAAACAGCCTTCAAATCGTGTATGAAAAGAAAAAAACAAAATTTGGACTCAAAAAGGGCCTTGTAAGGGAGCCCTTGGGCTGGTGAGATTGAAGAATAAGGTGAATAAGACCCAATAGAATATTGGCTGGTGGAGGGGAACAGAATATTGGAAGTGGCCTGACTTCTCTATTTCTTTATTCAATGGCTGAGATAATGAGGTGGAGCACCCACTTGGTACCTCAACTCTCCTATCACGTTTTTTAACTGTAACCAAACTGAGAAACCTATTTTCTCAACCAAACTTGTACCATTTGACCTGAAACCAAATCGTCCCATCCAACTACCACACTCCTTTCATTCTCTCTCATTCCTCTTGCTTCCCCCTCATTTCTGAGCACCATTTCAAATTCTTCTTTGCTCCAGCACTCTTTTCAAATTTCTTGCTAGCTCTTGAATGGGAAGCTTCTTTCTCTATTCTCCCTCTCACGGGATGGACTCTCACACCAAAATCTCATTACTTCTCTTCTCTACCTACATTTCCCTACCATTTCACTCTAATTCTTTCAAAACGTACAAGATTTTTAAATGAGATTCAACCTACCTTCTTCTTTCTCTATTTTGAATGCTTCTCCTTCAATTCTCGCAACTTCCTCTCTCATATGAGATTCTCCCATGATCTGAAATCATTTCATTCCGACAGACAAGGCAATTAATGTTCTGAGCGAGCCATGAATGATGCAAGGTGTTTGGAGCTTAAAAGGAGCTACTAGACGAGATTCTTTGAGAAAGAATCAAAGAAGATTGACTTTCAGGCATTGCAGTTGCTGATGCATGAGAATCAATCTTTCTTTTGCCCATCTCTCAATACTAGTTACTTTCCCTACTACAATCTCTAAGGGTGCATGATTTCGAACCATTTGTGAAGGTTTAGGGTCCATCCAAACAGCTTGTATGGAGGTTCAGGTGAGAAAATATTTGGAACAATGCAACATAGTGATTATGACGATATTTGTTTGTTAATGATGTAACTTTGAAGAGACAGTTAGTTCGTAGTTCATTTTGTGTAGTTGTGTCGTTTTGTTTTATTTCATGGTTTGAAAACGTTGAAAATTTCGTTTGTTTTGTAAGAAATTCCATGAGAAATAAGTCTTTTTCACTCTTACTATCAAAGGTTTTCTGTATAATATTGCTTGAAATAGATTTTGAGATGTTTGGGAGCATATAATTTGTTTTGAAGCAAGAACCATCAACTTCATCAAGCCTAGAACACATTTGGGACCACTGGGAGGGACAAGTAGTTTGATCACATTTTTCTTTCAAAGAACCTTGCTCCAAGAATATTGTTCATTTATGTAGTTTTCGAATATTTTAAGTTTTCAACTCAAATCAAGGTCTATCACAGCAACTTGCATGGAGATTCAGGTGAGAAAACCTTTAGAACAATGCAAGACAATGAAAATAATGAGATAATTTTATGCAACAACTTTGAAGAAGCAGTTAATTTGTAGTTTGTTTTGGTAATTTGGTTGTTTTCTTTTAATACACGATTTGATTTCATGCACTTTCCACCTAATATAATATAACATTAACATCAACAAATAATATCCAAACACGACATGTTTCTCATTTTTGCTTGGTTTGATACTTTTCTGAAACATGTCATGTTTGTATATTATTTGTTGATGTCAATGTTATATTATATTAGGTGGAAAGTGCATGAAATCATGCAAGCCACTTGGAATTAAAAAAAGGTGGATATCCATGTTCAAATAGATGCAAAGAATGCACCATTTTTAAAGAGGAATGAATCCGCCTTAGCAAGTGAAAGTGATTTAGTAGCTCTTTAAAATCAAGGAAAAGCACATACGGATTTGTGGTTAGAAGGGAAAATATATCCAGTAGATTCACAAACTTGTCAAACTCCTCAATTCCATGGATTGACTAGCTTGATAAAGTTCCTATATAAGGGTGAGAATGTAAGCCAAGCTTTGGTGGTGTCAAGGCTTTAAAATTCATTCTGCAAAGAAGAAGAATGACAAGCTCAAACGTGCTAATGAGTTTGGTGTATGGAGAAAGTTACACAATGCATGTTGTGAACGAGGGGGGAAGGGACAAAAAAGATTAGTAAGGTGCGAGTGTGGTTAGCTCTTAATAGCTTGGTACCTTTACTACAAAAGAAAAGATTTGAAGAAGATGATGCACAGTGTTTCATCAATGCTGTGAATGACTTTAGTCGGAATATCGAGATAGCTTGGGGAAAGAATCATTTCACATAGTACATGGTAATCTCTAACTTGGACATTGAGATGTGCATATTGAATGGTCCTATATTTACTGATTTTTGTTCTATTTGGTAGCACATTTTATATGCTCATGCACCATACATGGCATGGAATTATGGAAGCATCGGAGTGTGGTCCACTCAGGGCATGGAAAGATCACATTGGCAAGCACACTGTGCTTATAATAGAGCGACCCAACACGAGGGTCGTAGAACTAAGTCCAGCCCAATGGTTCAATTGGTTCAATGGTGGTACAGGCGTATCAAAATAAGAGCAGCTGCAACACTAGCATTCACACAGTCCTTAGTGTCTCATGCAGTGCAAGATGTTAACGCGGAACATTGAACAAGAATATACAACTCATCGAATGCAAGACAGAATCATGCAAGGTGGCATGCTACCCGTCATAGACAAGGGTGCATATGGGTGGAGACAGACGAAAATGATGGTATAGACTCTTCCAATGTGGATGCCCATGCATAAGTTTTAAAATTTCTTTGTAATTTTAGTTATGTGACAGTGCAGTAAAGCCGATGTATAATAGACATGAGTTGCATTATAAATGAGAAATTTTGTGTTATTGGATGTTAATTATAAGTATTTAGCTCAAGGTTGCACTAATTTTACTTTTTTAATGGTTTTTATTGAAACAAGTATTTTTAAAAATTAGGATTTTGGGCCCTATATAAAAGAATGCACCCTCATTTTCATTTCATTGTTTAAAGAGCTCTCTAGTTCCACACCACCTCCCACTTGCCCCTAACATTTCCACCCTACCTCTTGCACCCTCATCCTTTCTCTCACACACTCTCTCCATCCCCCATGGCCAAGCCCAAGATTAAGGCACCATGGAGACTGGCACAGCCAGACCCACCTAAAAAAACTTAGACATAGAGAGTGATAGCCTTCCCCCCTCTCCCCCCAATGATCCCTGTCGAAGGGAGAAACTACCAATCCAGAAGCCAGATAGGGAGGAAGAGGGATAGAGGAAGACACAAGAGGAGGGACAGAGGAAGGCACAAGAGGAGGAATAGAGCCCTCTCTCCTCATCTCCACTCTTCTCCTCTCCCCTCTTCATATTTTGTCATCCCTCTCTCTCTCTCTCTCTCTCTCTCTCTCTCTCTCTCTCTCTCTCTCTCTCTCTCTCTCTCTCTCTTTGTCTCTCTCTCTCTCTCATTGCCCTTAGCTATCTCCCTCTCTCTCTCTCTCTCTCTCTCTCTCTCTCTCTCTCTCTCTCTCTCTCATAGACCAACAAGGTCTTTCGAGGATGTTAATATATCTTTCTTTCTTTCCCTTCCTTTTTGTCCCTCATGAATGCGTCCACCAACATGTCAAACATTCAGTGCAACTACTATCACAAGTTTGGACACTATGAAAGAGATTGCCATAAGAAGCAGTACAACCAAGGCAGTCAATCCAGTAGCAATCAAGGGAATTTCCGAGCCAATTCAATGGGTAATGGCTTCTATTCCATACAGTAGTTGGAATGGTGTAAACCCAATAGCTAGCTTGTGTGTGGTTCTGTAAGCCCATAAAACTTCTGCCAAGTGCCTATTCCAATGCCTTTTCTTGGTGTCTACAAGCTTTCCCATTGAATTGCACAACAATCCATTTGTTTTCTCAGCCAAGCCATTACATTGGGGATAGTATGGCATGGACATGCTATGATTTATCTTTAGCTTATGCACCACATCTTCAATTAGTTCATTTCTAAAAGAGGTTCCTCCATCAGTGAGAATTTCCAAAGGACAACCAAAGTGTGAACAAATTTGATCAAAGAGAAATTTTGCAACTGTGCTTGCCTTGCTATTGACTGTGGCCTTGGTCTCTACCCACCGAGTCGCATAATCTGTGGCCACCAATAAATAATGCTTGCCCTGAGATGAGCAAGGGAGTGGTCCCACAAAGTCCAACTCCCACCTCTCAAATGGTCCATAGGCTGGAATAGGCTTCAAGGGCCTAGGAATCAACTGTCGCCTTCCAAACTTTTGGCATACTTTACAACTTTGACACCATTCATATACATCCTTATGGAGGCATGGCCAGAAGTAACCTGCATTAAGAATTCTCCTAGCTGTGCTTGCTGAAGCAAAATGACCAGAGCATTCATGACACATTTCTAGGATTCTCCTAGTCTCCATAAGATGAACCACCCAACGGAGCACCTTGTCTTTTCTTAATTTATAAAGAATGTCATCAACAATAGTATAGGGACAAGCCTTCCTTACCAATCTTTGCTTTTGTTGTGGAGTGAACCCTCGAGGAAACATGCCTTCTTCCACATATTGCTGAACATCTTGCAGTTCTAGCCATCGAGTGTCTAGCAAAGAAACCACCCCCTAGTCTTGTACTACAATGGCTTGAGTAGCTAACTCATCTGCCCTTTGATTTTCTTTTCTATTTATATGAACAAACTTGCAAAAATCAAATTGACTACATAGTGCCATATCCTTTTGATTAAGCTCCT
This sequence comes from Dipteris shenzhenensis, assembly GCF_047967505.1. NCBI lineage: Eukaryota > Viridiplantae > Streptophyta > Polypodiopsida > Gleicheniales > Dipteridaceae > Dipteris > Dipteris shenzhenensis. The sequence goes on from NC_141606.1 coordinate 23,440,524, forward strand.
TCAAATGAGGACTTCTTGTCTTGTAATGCCCTTGCATTTGCTTTATAATAAGCTAAGAATCTCCTCTTACTTCCGATTCTTTAACTTGACTTTGAAGACAACCCTCCAGACCATTGTTAGTTGTGATACCTGGAAGCTCTTGTCCTCTTGCCCATACGTCTTGACCTTTAGAATTCATAAAGACCATTCCCCTGGCTCCTTGTTGGCGTGAAGGACTAAAAGCCCCATCAAAATACAAAACAAAAGCTATTGGTGGTATATCTCTTTCATCTTTAATGTTCTCCTTACATTTCTTTTCTTCTCCTAGATCCTCCCATCCTGTGAGCAAATCTGCCATAGTGGACCTAGTGGTATTTTCAATGACAAAAGAGAAAGAGAAATCTTGAAGCTCTGACAACCATTTTGCAAATCTCCCCCTAGGATTAGGCTTGTGATCTAGATATGCTAATACAAACTGAGAGGTAAGGAAGAAAAATGGTCAAGGTAATAAGTAGGAGCAAAACTTTCGGACTGAAAACACCAAAGAGAGAGCTTGCTGCTCCATTTCTTCATACCTTTTTTCCACATCTGTAAGCTGTCAGCTGGCCTAATAGATGGGTTGCATTCTACCTGCCTCTCCTTTTTGTAGCAATACAGCACCAACTGAATGCAAAGATACACTTGGATTTACATAAAAGTCTTGAGACCAATCAGGGGGCTTCAATATTGGACCCTTACTCATGGCCTCCTTAAGTTGCTGGAAAGACTCTTGTTGGTCCACACCCCATTGATAAGAAACTCCTTTTCTTGTCAACAAGTTCATAGGATGCACTATCTCTATGAAATCATCACAAAAGCGTTGATAATACTTGCTCTTTCCTAGAATTCTGTGAGCACCAGTGACACTCTCAAGACTTGGCAATGCCATGATTGCTTGAACCTTGTTAGGATCCATTTGCAGACCTTCTTCAGACACAATATGCCCCAACAAGACTACTTTTATTTGAGCCAAATGACACTTGCTAGGATTTAGACACCCTTTTGCTTCATCAATCCTAGCTAAGGCCATCTTTAACTTCTCCATGTGATCTATGCGCCGAGAATAAATGCAAAACTCATCCAAAAACACCCTTATGAACTTTGCCAAGTAAGGCTCAAGGACTTAACTCATAAACCTGTGAAATGTAGCTGGTGCATTGGTCAACGCAAAAGGCATCAGTCTGTAAGAAAAAACTCGGTGCATTGGTCAACGCAAAAGGCATCAGTCTGTAAGAAAAAACTCCCCAAGGTGTGACAAATGATGTTTCCTTTTGATCTTCCTCCTGAATACAAATTTGAAAGTACCCAGAATAACCATCACATATAGAATACATCTCATGCCCTACTACTTGGTCTAGTATTTCATCTTGGAATGGCAAAAGAAAATGATCCCTCTTAGTGCATGCATTCTCAAAGGAGGAAAGTCCACACAAACCCACCACTTATTTCCTTTCTTTGGTGTGACAACTACAGGAGATATTGATTTTGAATCATCAACAGGAAAGATGAATCCCGCCTCAAGTCGTTGTGTTACCTCTTTCTTTAGTGCCTCAGCTTGGATCACCCCCAATCGCCTCAAGCATTGCACAACTGGCTTGCTTTCTGGCTTCAACTCAATCTTGTGCTCCACAAGAGGGATCGGTCGAACCTGTGAATAGCTTGTTGCAAAGAGACATGGAAAATCATCTAACATATCCAAGTACTGGAGCTTCTCACTACCTGATAGAGAATCACCAAGAAGCTCTTCATTGCATTGGCATCATTTAGTGTGCTCCACATCCTCCACATGAAGTGTCTCTACAGGATCTTCTTGCACCACCATCGTGTTCCTTCCTGACTCATCCCGATCAGCACCAAGACAAAGACCAAAGGCCACTCCTTCCACCTCACCCTTTGAGTTGGACTCCTTGGAGCTACACCCTGTCTCTTCTTCTTCATCAGTTAAGTTAGAGCTTGAACTCTCTAATGTTGAAGATGACTCCTTGACAACTTCCTTTTTGCGGCTTCTGATGTTGTAGCGCACCTTCTTATCATTTCCCTGCAAAATCAATTCTCCAATATCCCACTTTTGAATAGCCTTCACCTTGCGTAGCCAAGGCCTTCCCAAAATCAATGTATAGGCATGTGCATCTAGATTGGTAGGGATCACCTGAAAAGTAGTCGGCACAGAAATTCCACATACATCCACTTCTAGATTCTTCACAATTCCCAAGGTCTTAACCCTAGTGTTGTCATCCAATTTGATGCAATAAGGAGAGGTGGTACTAGAGTATTTTAAATTAGCATCTATCATGGTCTTCTCACTCATGACATTAATCAATGCACCTCCATCAATGTACACATTAGAAATCACTTGACCATCAATGATCACATCAACCACAAGTACATCATCACCAACCTATCTTCAAATATAAGTGACCAACCAGCACCATGAAAACATTGTGTATACATGCATTCCAGAATCACCCTTCTCACAATAGGAAGTGCACATAAAAGCTTCAAGATATTGTAATCTTCATGATTTGCATAGCAAAAGAAGTTGAAAGCATTGAGAATCACCATTCCATTGTTATAGTCAAAAACTACCCAAAGACTGAAGTCTTCTTCACACCAAGCTGCCAGTGCATGGAACAATCCCCAATCTATCATTTTGCCTGTTGCCAGCATTGTGGATTCACCAACATATTCAACAGTGAGAACATAAAGGATATGATCATGGTGACTGTGCGAATAGCTTGAGCATCACCTTCACAATCTTCAAGTTCTCTTAAACGGGATGCAATCTCTTATAACGGAGTTCTTCTAAGCATCTTCTTTATCTCATCAAAACACATGCCTATACTAGGCATAACATGCAATCAAGTACACCCAAGACCATTTAGTAAGGTGGTATGAATCTAATCCGGCGTCTCCACCAAAAGATGTGACATGAAGTTGGGGGTAATAAACTTCACGCACCTCTTCACTTCCTGCTGCTTTCAAACTGACTGACAAAGATATTTATCATTGAGAAAAGGACATTAAAAAGAAGCTTTTATGCCAAGATACCACACCATACTTTTCTCCCTCAAATGAGAATGAAGATGGTAACATCTCAAGTGATGTTGTAATCAAGCATAGGGGGAAGGAAGGGATCAACAGAGGCCATAATCTCAGCGAGCCAGTCTGCACCAAAGAGAAGAGCGATACGTTGTTAAAAGAAGATCTTTCGGCTCAACATGACATGAACTGATATATATCGAGGAGTTGAAAGGGGCTAATTGGGTCAAATAGGTAGATTACAAGGAAACATTGCACCTCCTTTACAGACACCTTTACACAGCTCAAAACACTCTACAAACTGTCATTAGACATAGAGGCCTATAACCTTCAGTAGACACATGATATCAGAGATTCAAACACACAAAGAGATATCTGATTCAAGATCTATGCACATAGGGACATGCGCCTTAAAGAGACTTTGCACTAATATATGTTTTGTAAGAAACAGAGAAGCGGCCAAAAAGTTATGGACAGTTTATTAGAAGGGGGTAAAATCTATCATGAAAACAGACTGTCAGACACAAAAACTCATAACTTTTTGCAGCAGTATCTAATTCAAGATCTAATCACAAAAGACATGCTCTTAAAGAGAGCTTCGTGTTAATATAAATTTCATTAAAATCGGACTAGCGAGCAGAAAGTTATGAGCAAAACACTAACACGGGGTGAAACTGTCATGAAAACTGCCCTCCACCCATGCTAATTTCGCCTGAGCAGGATGCTCCCTCAAGACTCCACCTTCATCAACGATCCCCCCATCATAGATTTCACCTAGAAGAGGGAAAAAAGTTTGCATGGTGGCTTGGGAAACAAATGGACAATGTGTGCACAGTAAGCGGCCGAATAGAAAGAACTTTTAAGGCTTTGAAAGAAAGAAAAGGGAAGAGACACTCAAGAGAGAGACAACTTGAAGTGACCTTCATTACCAATAGAGTGAGACTCCACTCCAATGCAACTTAAAACAGTACAAACACCAGGGAGAAGAAGAGGTTTCATACATACAAGAGGGAGCGGAAGCTCCAAGACTACTCATAGAGAGAGAATAAACTAGAGAGAGATGGCCTCAAGAGTCTACATAAGAGAATATCTACAAAAGGAAGAGAAGGCTCATGGAAGAGGCTTGAGGAGACTAGAGCTACAGCAACATGAGACCTAATGGTGAAAGAGATTGATGAACAAGGGAGAGGAGGGCTCGTTTTATAGAGATTTTATCACCCTCCTTCACCCATTTAGAATTGCTGCATCTAGATTCCTTTCCCCATCAATCGCATAAGCACGTATGTCACCATCCATGTCCTTTTTGGCTACTCTTGCCATGTGTCCCGTTACAAGATGCTCAAGACTCTTAAAATATTGAGAAAGTCAAGAGTCTTCCCACATGGAGCCCATAGGGACCCTCTCTTTTCCACATGTCCACATCCTCCTTATTGCACATAGGAATTCTAAAAGGATTTCTCTTGACTTCACACTCCTCCACATGCCTTCCACACGCTTGGCATGTGGCCTCTCTTATATTATTGGAACACATGGAATGAGCCCACCTCTTTATATGACTCACTCTTCCTATTTTCTAAAAAACTCCATAATATTCCATACACAAATAACTCTCACCCCATACCAAGGTATTTATAATTCATACCTATGGTATTTACAATGAGCCATTCCACTCATCCTCTCAATCCCATACAATATCATAGAAAATAGAAATAAGTGAGAGCCGCTAGGCTATCACTTGATACTCAAACTCTTATCAAACATAGAGAAAAACAATACCAACGCCAAATTAAAAATATCAATTTTTGGCGTCACAATACTACAACTTGAAGACAAGTTTGTCGAATTCCGTTGAGCAATGCATTAGTTATGGTTCATGCAATATGAATATATATACAAAAAAGTCCCTAAACCTCACCAAAAATTGATACACCCAAGCAAACAATGACCCTAAATGTCAGCAAGAATGAGGAAGATATATAAAATGGCAAACAATCCATTTACGCCATGTGTAAGATGCTAGATTGTGGTATGCCTCTTGGAGAGAGGAAGCTATTTTCCATGTCAAAAAGCCCATGTGCATCACTATTGATGGCACATATGTCTAGATGTAACCCAACACCTTTGAGGGTAAACATGGACTAAAAACACATTTGTGTGGAGTATTAGTGCATGGATTTTGACTCTTTTGCAATGTATGGATTGATTTCTCACATGAACATGATATTAACCAAGTGGCAACATCCATGATGAAAGCAATACAAGAGGTCAAAGATGCACATGGATGTTTAGCTCACACCTTGCATATACATGAGGCTGATAAATATTGGAGAAAAAACAAGAATAGATGTATATTTGGTTTATGCTCTATGTTAGTTTTTGAAAATATTTGAAGAAGTAGAACTTGCTTTCTTCTTGTCGACCATACACACGAAGACATAGATCAAATATCTATTATTATCTCTGGCGAGTTGAAGTCAAGGGATGTTCTAACATTGGAGGAGATGAAATCTTGAATTGGGAAAAAAATTGGAGCTCTCAAAATGAGGAATCAAAAGTGGTTATCTTGGAGAGAATGATAGATTGGAGAGCATTCATAGAGCCACATTTAAAAGGGGGAGATGATGCAATAATAAAGCACACAAATCCATACTATTTCTAATTTAACATGCATAACTACATTCCAATGATGCAATGGATGTTGAGATATCGAGCTCCACTCGCGATATGCTAGGGTGACCGTTGTGTATTTACGTCACCGACTTGTTAGCTGGAGATGCGGTTGGTACACCGCCCACGAATAATAGCTGGATGACAGCTATCCTTATCTACTCTAGTTTGTGGCTCAGTTAGTATGCCACCTTAGTTAGTTGAGTTTGGTTTGAGACCCACATATAGGGTTCTTCTATTTCTTTGTACTAGAGTTCTTTTGGCTTTCACAACTAAGAAGAGGAAAATTGTATTCAGCCTCCACCTTTGTGTGTATTCCCCCATTGTGCATGTGAGAAAGCCGCAAGTGAGACTCCTTCCCTCTCTCCCACTATCTTCACATGGTATCAGAGCCTTGTTCGTGGTAAGGAGCTCAAGAAAGCAAGCCAACTTCGTGGTGTCCTGGTAAGAGGACGAGTGTTGCTTTCCTATTTCGAGTTTGGGAGCAAATCTCTGCAGGTAGCACATCCAGAAGTGCAAGAGTGCATTGTCTCAGATTGAGATGCCCTTCGCGGTGTGGCGAGAGTGCAGTATATGCTGCGGGGCCATTTTAGGGCCCGTTTTGAAGGCAGAAGTTCTTCGCAGGCACTCAGAAAAAGGCCCTATTTTGGCTGTGCGACCATTGCGCGGCTAGTCGGTGGAAAGTTGCCGCAAAAATTGCATCGTATGCCTGTGTGCAGAGATATTGGGAGTTGCAGATTCATGCTTGTTGCCTGTTGATGCAAAATCGTCACTAGGAAGTGACTGTGTGGTGAAATACCACTTTCGTCAGTTTTGCAGATCTGCCTGTGTGAGGCAAAGGCTGTGTTTTCTGCAGTGACAGAATATTTTGCAGTGTTCTGTAATGGCATCTGATTCTCTTTCACAGATTGTCACTGAAAAGCTTGACAAGAACAACTTCCAGGCATGGAAGTTTAGAATGATGAATTTCTTGATGGGAAAAGGCTATTGGGAGTTCATTATAGGAAATGAAGAAGAACCTGTTCTTCCTAATGTTCCCAATCAACAAGAAATGCAGGCATTCAAAGGATGGCATGAGAGAGCCAGGAAAGTTATGTACTGGCTGTCTATCAGTATTTCGGACTCCATGATTGTGCATATTCAGGATGCAAGTACACCAAAGGAGGCATGGGATACTTTGGCAAAAATGTACAGCACAAATACCCAAGCCAGGAAAATGCAGCTCAAACAGGAGTTGCACAATGTGCAGAGAGAAAATTTGAGCATAAACGACTACCACATGAAGGTGAAGAAAATTGCAGATGCACTTGCTTCCATTGGGTCACCAGTGGAAGATGATGATCTAGTTTCTATGACCTTGAATGGTTGAGCAGGGCTTGCAGGTTAGATTTAATCCTCATGGATGCTTTGTTGAGGATATGAAAAATAACGGTCGCTTGATAGCAAAAGGAAAGAAGAAGGGCAGGATGTTTACGTTGGATGCGGACATGCCTGAATTGAGTGCAGCAATGTTTGCACATGGGACCGCTGTAGTTGTAGATATTGATATCTGGCACAAACGCATTGGTCATGTTAATATACAGCGACTTAAATCAATGCAAGCCCAAAATATTGTTGCAGGATTGCCTAAATTCAACGTTGCAGAAATGCACAAGGTTTGTGAAGCCTGTCAATTTGGGAAACAGGCAAGGAAACCTTTTCCTAGGCATGTTCAAGAGAGTAAAAAGCCATTGGAATTAATCCACTCTGATGTGTGAACTACTAAAGCTGCATCTATTGGAGGCTGTCACTATTTTGTCACATTTATTGATGACTTCAGCAGAAAACTTTGGGTGTATTTTATGAAAAAGAAAAGTGAAGTGTTTGGGCACTTCAAAGCTTTTAAAGCTATGGTTGAAAAAGAAACAGGCCTGCAAATAAAATGCCTAAGGTCAGATGGAGGGGGAGAGTACCTCTCAAATGAGTTTGCAAGGTTCTTGTAGGAGCATGGTATAAAGCAGCAATATTCATGCAGTCATACCCCACAGCAAAATGGAATTGCATAAAGGAAAAATAGGCATATTGGAGAGGTATCTTGAGCTATGCTAAATGAAAAAGATCTACCAGATTATTATTGGGCTGAAGCAGTTGCTACAGTAGTTTATATAATGAACAGGACTCCCACTGCAGCAATACATGGCATGACGCCAGAGGAGATGTATACTAGTAGGAAACCATATATTTCTCATTTGAAAATTTTTGATTGCATTGCCTATGTCCATGTGTCAGATGAATTGAGGTCCAAGTTGGATCCAAAAGCTGAGAAGTGCGTCTTTATTGGTTATTCTCTGCAGCAAAAAGGGTATAGATGCTATAACCCTTCTACACGTAAGTTCACAGTGAGCAAAGATGTTGTTTTTGATGAGATGAGCAGCTGGTATAAACCAGTAAATGTGATGATTGATGTAGATGCACAAAATGGTAATGCTGCACAGGATTCACAGCAGCAATCACAAAATATTAGTGGACCTGGAGTGTCCTCTAGCAATGGTTCACATACTTCGCCATGGACAGGCAGATTGAGATCAGGAGAATCTCCTCAAAGCAATGCAGAGAGTGGTATGCAGGTATCACGAAAAGGAAAAGAGAAGGTAGATCAGCCCATGTTTAAAGTGAATGCAAGTCACTCTTGTGTGGATGGTGAATCCAGTGGCTCAGAACAGAGCATTGATGATGAGTTGGGTATTCCCTCTGTTGTTACACCTGGAGTAAGGAAGACCAGGGATGTTTTGAGAGCACCTGGAAGTGAGCCTATTTTGCGCAGGTCTACTAGGGTTAGGTATCTTGTGGATAGGCTGAAATATGATGGATTTACAGCCATTCACTATGCCTATATGGTCAAAGTGATACAGGAACCAGAACCCACTTCTTTTGAGCAAGCCATGGGAAATGAAAAATGGGAGAAAGCCATGGATGAAGAAATGGATGCCTTGGATGCAAACGCTACATGGGAATTGGTGCCTTTGCCTAAAGACAAGAATGCAATTGGCTGTAAGTGGGTTTATAAGATCAAGCACAATGCAGATGGTTCTGTGAATAGATACAAGGCAAGATTAGTTTTTAAGGGGTATGCACAGACATATGGCATTGATTATGAAGAAACTTTCAGCCCGGTTGCAAGGATGGCAACCGTAAGAGCAGCCATTGCTATGGCTGCATCAAAGGGATGGTCTTTACATCAGATGGATGTAAAGAATGCCTTCTTGCATGGTGATTTGCAAGAAGAGGTCTTTATGGAGCAGCCAACAGGTTATGTTCATGCTACTCATCCTGAGTTTGTTTGCAGGTTGAAGAAAGCCTTGTATGGCTTGAAGCAAGCACCTAGGGCATGGTCTGACAAGATAGGACAGTATCTTGTCACTATCGGCTTTCAGATTTCCAAGGTAGATTTCTCACTCTATGTGAGAAAAACAGAGAAAGGGATTATGCTGCTGGTCATTTATGTTGATGATTTGATCATCACAGGTGATAGTGATGAAGATATCCTTCATGTGAAAATGCTATTGAGGCAGAAGTTTGAGATGAAGGATTTGGGAGAGCTGCGTTATTTCTTGGGCATTGAGGTGATTAGATCACCAAGTGGGATACAGCTCTTGCAGAGGCAGTATGGATTGGACATGCTGTCCAAATATGGGATGATAGGCTATAAGCCTATTTCAGTTCCTTTGGAGCAGAATGTGAAGCTGAGCACAGATGCAGGTGAGCTTTTGGAAGACCCTACTATGTACAGACGCATAGTAGGAAGTTTGATTTGTATGACTATTACCAGGCCAGATCTAAGCTATGATGTTGGATTGGTAAGTCAGTTTATGCAGGCTCCAAGGAAACCGCATTTGGATGCGGCTAGACGCATACTCAGGTATGTGAAGTCCACATTGTAGTATGGACTATTTTATGAGGCTGGGGTTCAGATACAGTTGCATGGATACACTGATGCTGATTGGGCTGGTAGTATTTCTGATAGACGATCTACCAGTGGATATGTGTTCTCTTTTGGGAGTGCTGCAGTCACTTGGAGCAGCAAGAAACAGCCTACAGTTGCCTTGTCGAGCACAGAGGCTGAGTACAGGGGTGCAGCAATGGCTGCATGTGAGGTAGCTTGGTTGCATAAGCTACTCTATGATATGCATCAGTCTACAGATGGGCCAGTTGTCATTTATTGTGACAACATGAGCAGCATACACTTAGCAACGAACCCAGTCTTTCATGCTAGAACAAAGCACATTGAGGTGCATTATCACTATGTGCAAGAGAAGGTGTTACTAGGTCTTATTGATCTAGTTTATGTCAGCACAAAGGATCAGGTAGCTGACATATTCACGAAAGCATTGGGCGCAGAGAAGCTGCGCAAGTTCAGAGACCTGCTTGGTGTGCAGGAATTGGGATTGAGCTCGAGGGGGAGTGTTGAGATATCGAGCTCCACTCGCGATATGCTAGGGTAACCGTTGTGTATTTACGTCACCGACTTGTTAGCTGGAGATGCGGTTGGTACACCGCCCACGAATAATGGCTGGATGACAGCTATCCTTATCTACTCTAGTTTGTGGCTCAGTTAGTATGCCACCTTAGTTAGTTGAGTTTGGTTTGAGACCCACATATAGGGTTCTTCTATTTCTTTGTACTAGAGTTCTTTTGGCTTTCACAACTAAGAAGAGGAAAATTGTTTTCAGCCTCCACCTTTGTGTGTATTCCCCCATTGTGCATGTGAGAAAGCCGCAAGTGAGACTCCTTCCCTCTCTCCCACTATCTTCACAATGGATGCACTACTCAGTGGATAGAGATCATTTATGAAGTGAGCCATGTGCTTTAGTACATAGAATAACTCCATTGGAGGAAACTAGATTTGTTTTTGCAAATAACAAAGCATGTGACTTAGATGAAATGAAAGGCTTGGATGCTTTTATTAAACAAATTCAAAGTATGACGCAAAAATATCCTAAGTAGGCAATAAAGAATGGGGAGATAATCAAGTCAATTGAGGCACTTGTCAAATCTTTTCAAAAACAAGAAAATTTAATGAGCATTGAATACTTTGTATCTTTTTTACCAGAATAAGCTATGTCATCGTGATCCAAATTGGATAAAAATATGGCAATAGACAAGGAAGAAGCTGGGCAATTCTTTTTACCTTGGAAATATTGTGATAGGAAGGAGAATAAACCCTTAAAATCTAGAGTTTGTATCATTGGTGAGATTGAAGAGGATATGTTGTTGCAGTTTAGGCATCTGATGTAGATTCAAAGTTGGATGACCTTGGGGGGGTCACTCATCATATGTAACCCTATCACGTGAGTTCAACAGAATGATGTTTTTTATTTCTAAAATTTACATAAATAAATATACATAAGGGACTATTTAAAATAGTTTTGGAAAAAATTTATAGATTTGTATAGAAAAGGGGTACATTTTATTAATGAAAATTTTACATATAAGGAATTTTAAAAATAGGTGTTGAACACACGTGATATAGAGGGTTTATACATATTGACCCCCCTGAGTGGATGACCAAGGTGGCCCAATTTGGGCGGAAAAGGTTGCTCATATAGCAAGGGATGCAAAGGGAATGCCTATAACATTCATAGATTTATGGTATGATCCAAAGCCTTTAAAAGTCTCCAAAAGAAATATACAATGAAACAACTATATGAGGGTTGCTTGCAAAAGAAACATGAATGGATTCCAAATAAAGAGGTCTTGATAGAGGTGGAATTGAGTACCCATCAAGTGAAAATGCAAGCTACCAAAATTTCTCCAAAATTTGCTGACTTTAAATGAGATTTACAAGCATAGGATAATATATTGTATGCCTTGTTCCTGAAAATTGGTGTATCTTTACACCCCCTAAATAGTGAGTTTAACAAACTCTTTCCATACAATCAAATGGTGTATCTATACACCCCCTATATATTGAATTCCACAACTCTTTCCATTTATTGCAGATTGAGTGGAGGTGCACAACATTTTAAGGTTTATTAAAAACTGATCCATTTTTTTGCAAATTTACCCATAATGTATCGAGTAGAGGTCACCATTTACAACTTTGGGAAATTTTTAGGTTTATTATGTGAAACTTACACATCTAGCATTCTTAAAATAAACAATTTATGAGTCTATGAAGTGATAGTGAGTGGAGGTGACCAGTTCAAAAAAAAAGTCCAAATGAAGCGAGAAAGTCCAAATTTTTTGAATAGTATGCTGTCAGATACAAAATGATTCAAATTTGTGTGTAGAGGGCTTAAGCAGCAATGAGAAATCACTCGAATCCCTTTTTGCCATTGACTCAACCAAATTTTCGATAGCTTGGACTGCAAGTGTCCCAATTGTTGATGCATCTAATTAATTTTTCTCATGTTATTTTGCAACTAGATCACTTGTCGCAAAATGGCAAGTAAGTGACATGTCTTTACGGATGCTGACATCGAGGAAGGAATGCCCTCTATCATGGTAGATGACATGGAGGCAAGCACCTCCAACTCTCCTCCCCTACCCCATGAATTCGTGGCTATATAACCTTTAGAAGATAATTACTATTGAAACCTAGATGTGGGGGTTCTTTGGTGCAAACAACATAGAAGACTTAGCATATGATGAAAATGATGGTGCCAATGTGTTATTAAGGATAAAGACAAAGATTCATCTAAGGATTCGGACAACCGGCGATCGAAGTTATAAATTTTTATGATATACTCATCTTGTATACTATTCATGGATTATATTATGATTTAAATCTAGGTTCTATTATACTAAAGTTTTCACACACAAGTTACATGCAATAGACTATGAAAATTTTATCTTATTAAAGTGATGGAAAATTTTGTAAGGTTGCAATTTTAGAGTTTATTTTATATGCATTCTTGACAATTATTTTGACACTTATTTTGGCACTTATGTGCCACAAAGCTCTAGTGGGTGCTTTGGCATTTTGTCAACACTTGTCAATTTTGCTAGAAAAAGCATCAAAAAAGGTCTCAGAATTGAGTACTGAATTTTATCCCAATTGGAAGATTGCTGAATAATTCTCTTCATCGTGAAATAGAGCCAATCATAATTGGCTTGATTTTTAGTTGACGACCATTGTTTAAAAATGTGGTATAGAATGTAAAGGGAATGATTGCAAGGGCTTCTTTGGAGTATGTACAATGCTTACAGAGAGAGTGATTGCTAAGGCTCCAAAGGAGTATTTACATGTAAGAGAGGAATCATAAATTTAAAATACAAGAGGCTATAGGTGCATATACATTAGAGCTTTTATCAAAGAGAAGCTTTCCCTTTCTTTCTATGCATATACATTAGAGCTTTTATGATCGAAGAGAAGCTTTCACTTTCTTTCTATAAGTGACCTTTAGGATTTATGAGCCCATTTGTCAAGAACTCATATGGATCGAGCCAAGAATATAATCATCATATCTTTTTTTTTTTAATACAAACAAGGATATACAAATTTCTCTCATGATTATTAGCTAATTGAGCATGCAGGAATTTGCATAGGCAATAAGATAAATGCAATTGATAAGGGTTGCATGGATAATGGTTTTGTATTTTTTACCACTTGGGGGGTTAAAGTAGGTATCTCTCCTTGGGTTGTCACTTCCAATGGTACTCCATTTAAGAGGCTAGTTTGGCTATGAAGGTCTCCATCCTTTGGCGTGAGATGATACTCCTCTCTTGTTGTGATCTCAAGTGAAGGTTGTACCAATAGAGATATTGTGTAGGTTGTTTGATTGCTTAGATTGAGTAGCACAACTGTAGCTCCATCCTGCATGCACATTATCATCATTTGACATATTCATCAAAATACCTTTTATTAAGCTTCTCACAAATCATCTTGCAAATCATTAAGCTTCTTCCAAATCATCTTGCACCATTGCATGTTGAATTGTATCACTTTTCTAGATCTCTTAGATGGCTAAAAGTAGCAAGATTAAGGCAACAATAGAGAGAAAATTTCAAGCGTAGATTGGCAAAAGTACTTTCCTTCCCTTGGTTATATTCGATAATGATAGACTAGCAATAGTAGAAGAGGAGCACTATTGCATAGATTCCAAAGCTAACTTGAAAGATACTTTATACTTTGAGGAAGAAAGGTGAAATACATACAATGCCCTTGGAACAATGTGCATAGGCTCGCAAAAAGGGTGAGCCCATTGATGTTGTCATGAGAACTTTGGCACCCATCAAACGGTGCCATAAGAGTGCACTGAAAAGCATCATACCCAACAATGTTAATGATTTTGCCAATAGTCAACTAATAATCTACTAGACAAGGTAGGTTGCCTGTAAATAATCTACTATGAGTCTACTGCTCATCCCTGAATCCTACCAAGTAAATATAGAGAATAAAGACTATTATGGCTCACAAAAACGGGGAGAACAATCCTTGCACTCTTACTTATAATAATCAGGATTGGGAACGAATGTGCTTGTATTGAGAAGCCCATAGTTGCCACCAATCAAGGATTGGCGACAATAACATTTTGTACCAAAATGTGAAGCAATCCCAAGTTGGTCCAAATACCTACAAAAAGAATGTTTGTTACGACTTAGAGATCAAAGTAATAGTAGAGCTATGGAACTATTTGACCGTTGGAACTTGAATATAAGGAACATAATGAAATACCCTTTTGTATGTAATCAATAATGCCATACAAATTGGCTCTTATAATCTATTTCTTTGTATGCATCATGTCACAAATTATAGGCTAGGTGTGGGAACATTGAAAAGTACCAAAAACCAGAAATAAATGCATCTGTAACGAAAGGTTGGCCACTATTGTATGCTCCTCCTGCTTCTCCAACCCAAGCTTGTGTCCATGGACCATATTGTTGTAGCGTAGCTTGTAGGCCTGTAAATGTGGCATTTTGTAGATCCAAAAAAGAGGGATCGAGAATCTTTTGCACCAAATCAGTGTCATTCCCTACAAAAAGATAGAATTAGCGTGCCCATTTTGACATTTTTGACCTTGCTATGTTGAGAAAAAAGTATGGACATCTCTAGACATTAACTGAAAACATGTTAGCATAGTTAATGATCCAAAGGTACAATCCTTTAAGGGCTAGTTTATTGTCGACGTATTCTCTACTATTGAGCCTCCTTATGGGGGGACCAAACCTAATGACTCTTACCTATTTCTATGTCTATACTTCCCATCTACCTATTTTAACGGCCCTTAATGTCAACAAAGGTAGTACCCAATTGAGCTAAAATCTTGAAAGAGATAGCTTCAAAATTTCGTGCTTGAACTCACTCTTACCACTAGACTACATGAATATATATTGTCCCAATTAAGCTAAGGTCAAAGAGAGCTTCAAATTTTCATGCAAAGGGGGGGACTTGCACTCGAAACCTCCAAATGTTACTCTTGATGTCGTAGCACTAGGCTATATGAAGAGAACAAGAGAGTAAGGGTTACGATTCATGAAGATATTTTAAAAGAACGAGAGAGAGGGTTATGATTCATGAATTCTTTTGAGGGAAGGGGCTCCTCTCCTCATGGATAGAGGAAAGTCCTCATTATCCCCCCTTGCCGTTCCACCATTCCTCTCTTACCTTTCTAATACATTTTTTAATTCTTTTCAATTCGGGGAACCTTGGTTAGCACTTTCAGCTCGAGGTGTGGTTTGCTATTTTACAACTTTGTGTACTAAAGCCACTGAGCCCGCGCCCAAGCTGCGTCATAACATCCTATCTAGTGGTAGAGAGAAACGACCAAACTGTATAGGTGGGAGATAAAAACGAGGTCTGAGGTTAACTTACCTGCGCCCAAGCTGTATAGGTGCTGTGTGATAACATTCACGCTATAGTTTGAAGAGTCTTGCAGGAAGTATTGTGTCCACCATGGAAAAAAGTCACTATCTGGAGCTGCCAGCAACGGTTTAATAAACCGATCTGCATAAATTTGCTCTACTATCGCTGAAAGCTCCTTCATATTGGCAGCATACTGCTGTGGATCGATATATCCCGCTAATTCATTCCCTGCAAAACACAATATATAAGATCGCACAGAAATGTCTTATGCTGTTTTTGCAAGACGCTGTTGCATCACTCATGAAATGCATGAGATAAACTGAGCCGTGTCCAATGGTGTAATGTATAATCGGTTTTCCTGCTCGCACCTAATTCCCAAGAACTTATATTGTAACCCCGGTCATGACTATACTGAATCAAGTCACGTGCGTTGCTTGAATTCCATACTCCACCAAAGCTGCTGTTCTCATGGCTCCCATACAACACGTTCAATCCAAAAGCGACCTCGCATCTGCACACAACCCATTACCCAATCGGTATTGCTATCGCCGCACTGTGAATTATGCTGTTATCAAAAGATATTATCGAAGTCTCAATGGGATAATCATCCTAGTATCGATTTTTAGAGTCATCAGGAGGTTAAAGGATTACTCTACGCTTTGGAAGAATGTGTTAAGATCATCCCAACGCCACAGAGGCAGACACCCGCCAGAATATCCGAACACGGCCGAATAATTGTATACAAATGGCAAGCATGGCTCGACAGTTTGCCCGATCTCGTAAATTACTCTGTCTTGCAAAGTTCCTCCCATTCTAATCTTCAGAGGGGAAAACGCTGCAAAATGCGTCGACCATAAAATTTGGGTGGCCGGTGGAAATCCCGGGTAGCTTGATCGCACACGGACTTATATGTTTGAATTTAGGTATCGCACACGCCAGGCTATCTAAGTCGCTAGAACCGAGTTTATACCTTTGACAGCATTGTGTAGCAGAGGGTTGGACAGATTCTGCCAAAGGCAAGCAAAGGAATATATCAGAAAACATGGGAAAAAGGAAGTAAAAGAGTGTATAAGATTCGAGAAAGCATGATGAGTGTGGGTGGACTGCGGACGAATTTTGTCACAAATTTTGGTTTCTATTTTATTTGCATTCGGTCGGGTTTCAGAGTGTACCAAGTTGAGAAGAGATGCTTGTCCCCAACTGCAGGTACCGTAGTTACAGTGGTCTGAAGGCCACCAGTCCAAGGTAGCGCAAATGAAAGCAGTTTCATCAACGACGGCAAAAGGAGTCCGCCCGTCAACTGTCACAGTGATATTGGCAGCTTCGGAGCTAGCCGCCATGGATATCGTAGCACTGGCCCAATGTCCATAATGCCACCCCAGGGAGCAAGAGAGCAGAGCAAGAAGGGCAAAGGCCCCAGTAGAGAAGACAACATGAGCCATTTAACAATTTCTTCGATCGACGGGGCGGACTCCAAAATCGATACGTCGGATGAAAGATTTGAAGGAGCAGCTCGCTGGACGCCGAGGACTTTGTGGGCACAATCTGGATGAGGCAGGGGCTCGTGAAAGTGGAGCTATGGCGAATGGGATGAGTTATAAGGGCGGCAGGGACCTGAAACAGGTTGAAGACGACACAACGGATGGCCGGAAGGAGGCGAGGCCGACATTGAAACAAGAGAGAACGAGAAGGGATCAATACTCCACGTAAAGTTAATGGGAAGCAGAGAGAAAAATGCTAACGGGCAAGGAAGCTGATTAATGCGGAAGAGAGAGAAACACTGAAACGAGCGAAGGCGGAAGAGTGAGAAAGACTGAGAGAGAGAGAGAGAGAGAGCGAGCGCGCGCTTAACTTTTGAGCACATCGAGAGAGAGAGAGAGAGAGAAACTGAAACTAGCGGATACCGAAGAGCGAGAGTGTCGACCCAGCGAAGAGCCACAAAGACCCTTATATGAGACATCTAGAAAGACAGAGAGAGACCGTAAATTCAGCAAATATATAGAGAGAGATACACTGAAACTAGCCAACCCCGAAGAGAGAGAATGTTGTCCTGCGAAGAGCGAGAAAGTCCCTTGTTATAGGTAGAGAGAGATACAATGACACTAGCCAACTCCGAAGAGAGAGAGTGTCGATCCCAAAAACACGGAAGAGAGAGAAAGTCCTATATATATATATATGCAAATAAATAAGAACGGTCAACAAACCGTGAATAACCCCGCCCCATGCTACCACCCAACTTCGCGCCTTTTCATTAACAATCATTCCCCTTGTTTGGCCCTTAGTGTTCGATGTGCTCTAGATGAAAGCGGCTCATATAGCTCGTCCTTTAGTGCTCTCATACAAGAGACATAAATTATATTCGGAAAACATTCTACTCTATCAAAGAGCTCTTGCCTCGTGGAGTGTCATGAGAGAGCATATGAGTCCCCCATGGTTATGCTACACTAGTTTCGCACACACGTGGCAAAGCCACAAGAAGGGTATCTCAGAAACTCTTGTAGTCTTCGATTTTAGCAAAAGGAAACGATTGGGCGTCTAGATCATGTTGGAGGTGGTGGCCTTCACCCCTCGGCATGGTTAATTGATGAATTGTAGAGGGGTCCTGCGCGCTGTCAACAGGTGGATATATTGGGAAATAATCCCATATGCATATGTGCCCTCTTGGGGGCCGTGAATATAAAAGGCTTATGTGAAGACTCTCTCTAATCCCTCCCGGGACCTTTTTGGGGGAGAGAGAGGCATGCGTGGCTAGGAGGCGAGGGATTGGGACCCCCCGCACTCGATGCTCCATCTGCCACATGGCACACTCTGCGCGTGCCGACATGGTATTAGAGCAGGACTGAACCTGCGGACTGTCTAACGGACTGCGTGCGGCAGCAAAAAATGACTATTCGTGGTGGTGCATTGTTTGTAACCATGGATGATTATTTCCTATTAGTTTCGTTCAGAAGTGAAACTTTTATATTGGTGTCAAAAGTTTGTATGGCCTAATATAAAAAAAGGTTTGAAAATTTTGCCAAGATTTGAAACTTTTATGAGAAAACATTTAAAGTTTCACCAAGATTTACAACTTTTTCTTTAAAATTCAAAAGAAAATATATAAAATTATAATATGTCCTATGTCCTACAAATATTGTGAAACTAAAAAAACTAGCGCGATAAACTTTTGCCAAGATTTTATATTAATATATAAGCATAGCTTCGATAAAATATCCCTGTTTGTGACTATTACAGCAGTGGTGGTAGCTGCTCTTGAAGGCACTAACTGTGATTCGACTACCGTGGGCTTTGGCTACACACGCTACCCGTGTAGGCTGATCTTTGTTGGCTACATGGGCTTTGATTTGTCCCATGTGCCTTGTTTGGTTGGCCCCTCCTTACTTTGGTTGGGGGTCGCCTTTGGTTTGATCACTTGTACCTTGGGGTTTGTCCACAAGGGGGTGTTAGAGGTGGTGGCCTTCACCCCTCAGCATGGTTAATTCATGAATTGTAGAGGGGGTCTTGCGCATTGTCGACACGTGGATATATTGGGAAATAATCCCATATGCATATGTGCCCTCTTGGGGGCCGTGAATATAAAAGGCTTATTTGAAGTCTCTCTCTAATCCCTCCAAGGACTTTTTGGGGGGGGAGAGAGGCATGCATGGCTAGGAGGTGAGGGATTGGGACCCCCCGCACTCGATGCTTCATCTACCACATGGCATGCTCTCTGCGTGCCAACAGATCAATGCAAACCTAGCTCAATATTTTCCTACACAACGACCATCAATTTATTTGTCGTGCACAATGTCCCGAGTAACTTTCTTCTTGCTCATACTTTTTTAGAAGAAGATAGCATGAGTGCTCTTAAGCGCTCCACCTTTGTTTTAGATGGACGGATAGGAAAGAGAGAGAGAGAGAAAGAGAGAGAAGGGGGGGGCGGGGGCACTCTATGTGGTTCCAAAAGCACACACACAACACCCTTTTCCCCCCTTTGTAGTGAAATCACACACACACACATACACACACACAAAGAGAGAGAGAGAGAGAGACAGAGACACAGACAGAGAGAGAGAGGGGGGGGAGGGAGGGGGGGGGAAGGCAGGAAGGGTGGGGTGGGTGTTTGGAGGTAAGATAATTGAAAAAATATTGGAGAATCCCAAAATCACCATCCAAGTCCCTCTATGGGGGGAATGCTAATTCAAAAAACCCTTTTACATCCCAAAAATTCAAGTCTCCCCTATGGCACTTGTCTATACAACTACTGCTAGAAAGAATTAGGCATTTAAATCAACCTCTTTTGGATTTTAATATTGGCAATTGCTTTCAATTTCTTGTTATCTCAGACGACGATTCTTGATTGTTTCTTCATGATATGTCGACCCCTACCTTTTCATTTATTTCCATATGTCTCAAGAATCAATGGCACTCATTATGACCACCATAAAATATGATTTGAGTATGGCTCACTATGAACTGGCTGTTGCAAAGAATAGCTTTGAACTCAATATGAATCATGTGAATCTTTTAAGGCTATTGCTTGGTTGCAAATAAAATAAAATTTGAACTGATGGAAGGTAAATCCCTTTCTATAATGGACCTTCCCACATCGGGCCTGTGATTTTGACTTACATTTGCCTTCCCACATCGGGCCTATGATTTTGACTTGCATTTGTCTTTCTTGAAGCTATACCCAACTAATAAGTGCATTTTCTTGTGTTTAAGTCACTCTTTAAATGTTCATCTAGCAAAGGAAGTCATTAGAGATGTTGTGCTTTGTGAAATGAGTAATGATATTCAAAAGATCCTTTCTAATGGTACAATAACCAATTCATGGATGGAAAGTAACCAAAATTACTCCCAGCTTTTCACAAAAGCATACTTTTGAAATGGCACACACTTTCAAAATTACGTGCCACATGACATCATCAAGCTTCCTTTAATATAATAGGATTTAGCTGAACTGCCACTCACAATAGCTACATAAATGCGGACAAAAGTTGAAAGCAATAGTACTAAATTTTTTAAATGAATACATCCATAGATTCAATTAAATAGTTCACTGGGGCACTTTAATTTTAAATTTTAACCTAAGATACAAGGCCCCCTAATTACTGAATTAACATACTTCCTCCTCTTCTGCCTCGTCTCAGTGCACCCCTCGTGCATCTTTGATACTCTCTCATGCCTTCTCCCTTGTATCCTTCCCCCCCCACATCCCCTTGCATTTCTACTACCTTCTCATATTATCCAGTTCGCGTTTCCACCACGCCCAAGTAGCTTGCCCCCAAGTCATTGCTAACTTTGTGTAGTAACACCCCAAGATGTTTGCATGGCAACCAATCTTGAAGTGTAAGATGAAAAAGGTCCTGATTCCAACATAACATCAAATCACAGGCTTGAAAAAACACAATATGAACCCTACATTGGCTCATGAGTTGCCTTCTCTCCACTTAGGCCCCCACTCTTCCTTGTTGAAATTGTCACTCTCACTCTCACCCTCCCCCTCTCTACCTCTACTTAGGCTACGTCCCCCCCCCCTTCTCTCTCTAAGCTCATCCCCCCCTCTCTCACTGTCTCTCCCTTGTAAGCTACTTACTAGTTGTAACCTAAGAATCTATGTTAACTAGCCATATTATGACTCTAGATTAGTATTCGAAAATATGTTTAGCATACAATAGTTGCTTAGGATTTGAAGCAACACATATGCAAGATTGTCCCTATTTGGAATAGTTTTGGTTAACCAGATATCAACACATGGTGCAATTCTCTATGGTTGTCACATGTTGGATGTTGATTCTACAATAAAGTGTGTGTGTGTGTGTGTGTGTGTGTGTGTGTGTGTGTGTGTGTGTGTGTGTGTGTGTGTGTGTGTGTGTGTATTTTGGGTGTGTGTATATTGGGAGGATTTACTTTTGATAGGTTATCCACACAATGTACAAGAGAGAGAGAGAGAGAGAGAGAGAGAGAGTGTGTGTGTGTTTATTTTGGGAGGATTTACTTTTGATAGGTTATCCATACAATGTACAAGAGAAAGCTATAAGCACACGATTATTTGTAGAACTTTTGAGTTTAAACTGTAAGATTCTTTGCTATGGAAATTACTTCCACAATCAAGAGACTAACTTGGGTTGTTTGAATCAAAATTTCCAACCTAGGCCTTTCTTTACACATGCCCTTCACTCCCTTTGGTTGTTTACATCAAGGTTTCCACCTAGGCCTTTGTTTGTGCTTGCCTTTCTCTCATCTTGTAGCTCCTCTCTCAAGCTTCGATAAGTCATATTTTCCCAGCTTCAATGCCAAGCTCCCTCCCTGCAAGCAAGCAGATATCCTACCATTCCCTCTTTCTTTCTCTTCTCCTCCCTTCCTCCATCTTCTCTACCTCAAGAGCTCAAGCATTGCAATGTTTCAATGTGAAACCACTACATTGGAATTCTCTCTCTCTCTCTCTCTCTCTCTCTCTCTCTCTCTCTCTCTCTCTCTCTCTCTCTCTCTCTCTCTTTGCCCTAAGAAAATTTGTATTTCAAAAATATCTCCAATGTAAAGAATTATTTCATCCCATTTCAATGTGAAACGACTACATTGGAATTCTCTCTCTCTCTCTCTCTCTCTCCACCCTAAGAAAATTTGTATTTCAAAAATATCTCCAATGTAAAGAATTATTTCATCCCAATTCAATGTGAAAAGACTGCATTGGAATCCTCTCTCTCTCTCTCTCTCTCTCTCTCTCTCTCTCTCTCTCTCTCTCCCTCCCTCTTTCCCTGCCTCCCTCCCTCCCTGGACCTCTCTCTCTCTCTCTCTCTCTCTCTCTCTCTCTCTCTCTTCGCCCTAAGAAAATTTGTATTTCAAAAATATCTCCATTGTAAAGAATTATTTCATCCCATTTCTCTTACTTCTCGTTCCTTTCAAGAGGACCTAAAACACTGCCTAGGGAATCTCCAATATAATAGGGGCTAACAACCAAGGTTGGTGATTATACATCTCAGTGGGAACCATGTAGGTAGGCCAAGCATTGTAGAATCACTCTTTTATTTCAACATTTGCTCTTGATCTTAGAGTATTGTGCTCCCAAATATCACACAAAGTGAAGATAATGTCTTGCCAAATGACAACAAGGATAGCAGATCGAGTGACCTACTGACCTTCCAGTGTTAGATATGCTCAATGCCCACCCTCTTGGTAACCACCAGTGGTCCAAGGTGCTCAAGTTGTAAGGCACCCATATGAGGAGAAGCCATGTGTGAGCCCGCGACATTGGATGGATCCTGAGTTGCATGTCAGATGAGGTCTATCAATGAGACTGTTGATGGTAGAAAGGTGATTGTGTGGGAGCCCCTTATTCTTGCTAGGGCCTGGGGCCCAGCTGGCCCCCAGCTGGGGGATCCCAGGGGGGCCAGCGGCCCCCCCTATTGGGGGTTTGGGGGCAGGAGCCCCCGAGGCGATAGTATAGGGAATATTTTTTGAATATTCCATGGACGACTAGTCGGTTCCATCAAGTAGGTTGATTGGTCGGCTCCGCAGACTAGGTCTACTGGTTGACTCCATCAACTACGTTGATCTGACTACCGCCCTCATAGCTATAAAGAGGTGACCTCCCCAGTCCATTGCATTAGATTAGTTCAGATCAGATAGCAGCTCTTTACCTAGTATCTATCTAGATTGCCACCTAACCTCCACTCTGAGAGTGCACGGGTGGACGGAGCCATCATCTGTACTACATCAGTTTTGAAGGAAAAGTTTGTTCCTCTCCAATTTGCTGTGTACTCTCTATTCTTTATTCAGTTTCTGTTCCGCTGCACCATGTCATTTAACACCCAGCAGCTGATTGCACCACACAACCCATATGTTCCAGGTTGTTTACACGGGAAGTTGGCAATGCATCATCAGTCTCTATCAGAAGACCTGGTCACCATGGAATCTATACGTTGGAGACACTAGGTCAATTGACAAGGCATGCCCTCCCTCTGTGAGCCATGCAACTATCCCCCAAGTGAAGTCACACTATATCTACTACGTGTAGGCCACAATCCTGAAGGTCTCCAACTGAATCCTCTACATTGTAGGACATCCCCATAGGCAATGGGTATCTTCTCTGAAACTATGTATGTGCAGCAAAAGCATCAACTTGCATGGGCCAATAACTAGAACAAATTTGAGATCTTCCATGGCCTCGTGCTAGTCCAGAGAGGCCAAAACTGAGAGACAACCTCCTAAGGAACCTCTCGCTTAACCTGGTGGTGCTCCCTTGGCGGTATCCAAGCAACTGCCTCTAGCTAAAGACGATGGCCAATACAAGTTGCATACGAGAAAAAGGGAACCTTCTCTACTTTACTCTGGCTAGCCAAAACCACTCCCCTAGGTCCCATTGAAATATCAGGGAGGAGCTGGTCCTCCCAAAGCCACAAATGCCAAACTGATCCCTCAATCATCATAAGATTGTGTCTAGATCAATGTGCCATTTCTACTATCACTCTAGTACTTTATCTCATCTTCGCACCACCTGTTTTGCTTGTGGATATATGAAACAAAGAAAAGGCTTATCAACTACTCATATTTCTCATTCTTATTTAGGACTTATTACTTAAAGCTACATGGGTATCTTTCACTTTTTTGTTAGTCCTACAAAAGTGTGTGTGAGCGCGCATGCATGTGCATGTGTGTGTGTGTTTGTGTGTGTGTGTGTGCATGCATGCATGCTTGCATGTGTGCATGTATGTGTGCATGCATGCATGCATGTGTGTAGAGAGAGAGAGAGAGAGAGATTACCTGCCAATGCATATTTCGAGTGGAGTGAGAAGAGTGCTACACAATGTCGAATCTCTCAATCAAGTTTAGTGATCATACACATTTGGCCAGATTGTGAGGCCGAGACAAAGTGAGAGGTTGTGTTGGCAAAATTGCAACATGAAGAATATTGCACAATGTGGATGATAGTCACAAAGTCATAGCACTTATAAGAAATTGTTTTTGGTTCCATTTTGTAGTTTTAGATCACCCGAATCCAAAGATCCAAGAATAGGTAGGTTTTGAGATTTCTAAACATCCATAGAGAAGATATGGTTTTGGACTTCTCTCTAGAACTTAATAAGTAATAAGGAAAGTGGGCATGGAAATACAAATGCAAGAGAATGAATGTCTAAGAATTATAATGGAGAAGCCTCTATATCTCAAAGGATGCACTTGCAAGTTTCACTCCAAAGAGAGCAATTGCAAGAAAAAAATGAAAAAAGGAACAATAAAGTGGAAGGTCCACTAAGGGTGGAAGGTCTAGTCCAAATGGCATCTACAGAAGAAGAATCAGAGGTAGAAAGTCCAAAAATCAATTCAAGGTAATCCCAACATTACCTCTATTCTTGGTCTAGACAAATTGGATTCAAGAAGAATCAATCATAGATTACCTTTTAACCTTTCTTGAATCACTGAGGTAGATTATGAAGATATTCCACTAGATCTTCCAGCACTCAAAGAGCAAGAAAATGCCGTTATGAAAGATTTTGAGGAGGATGCGGAGAATTCAGTTTGTGAACATCGCACGAAAACAAGAAAACCCAAATGAAGCATCCAAAAAAAAGGAGCAAAAGAATCTAGACTAGAGATCCAAAGAACAAATAGAAGATTCAAACAAAAAATCTGATTCTGAAAATGAAGAAATTTTGGAATAAATTTTCGAGAAAGGTAAAGGAAATTTGGACATAGATTTGAGCAAGATGAAAAGACCTAGCTTTTCACACTCTACCTAATAGTCAGAGAGATGGAATTGCAAATCTAGAATCACCATTGTCCCTAACTCCACCACCGCCTAGACCACCATTGCCACAGTCTTGGGTACCTCCAATGACATACCCACAAGTCGCTAGTTTGAAATGCAAGTTCTGAGCATTGCATCTTTTTAGTCCTTGGTCTCTTGAGAGCCTTAGAACTTTTCACTCTGCATCTATTCTTGCTTTATTTTAGAGTCCGGAGTAGCTACAGCAATTTGCAATAATGCTTGTGGGAAAGGCAATGCGATGGTTGGAGTGGGACACTTTTGCATATATAAAGAGCTAAAGAAATCATTTTTGGAAAGGTTTTGGAAGGTGAAAACTCAAAGTGATGTCCAAAACAAGCTAAGAGAATTGAAGACAAAAAAGTTATCTGTCAACAATTATGCCTAGCAATTTCTAAATCTAAATGCAAAGTTGGCCCCAGCAGAAATACCGATCTTGGAGAGGATGGCAGAATATTTTTGTGAAGGACTACAACCAAAAATATGTACTTCAATGGGAGGCATAGCTCTTCCAGTGAAGATCATTCATTTTATTCCTTAATAGAGTCATCTAAGGAGGCAGAAAAGCTATCATGACAAAAGAAAGAATAAGAAGGTGGAGACAGATTTTGAGAATGATTCCAACATCGTTTGAGCCCTAGCAACTAGAGCAAATTTGGCTGCTATTGGCACACATGCACTAGAGGCTACTCAGCATGAGCAATAACAACAACAACAAGGAACCTGGGCACAACAAAGAAGCTAGAATCAAGAAAGGGATTGGAATAACCAAAATAGAAGTGGGTGGGATTCAAATAGTAAAGAGTGCAGCTATTGCATCGAAAAACATGGACACAAACCCGAACCAAATTGCACATTGCACATGGATCAAACACTGGTTGGAAAGTGGTCTAATAATTTTGAGATTTGGTAATAAACAGCCAAACTAGTAGCCTCCACAACCACCACCACAAGCCCATGTAGTGATCATACAGGAATTAGTCAGTCCAATGCAACGAAGTCTATGGTATACCATAATCAACATCATGATCCGCATGAACTTTGTGGCTGCTGTTCCAGATGCATGCTCATTGAGAACATCCTAGAGTGTTTAGAAAATTTTGATGTTCAAGGGCCCGATGAAGGAGAAGACTCTCAAGAAAAAGGACATAACATAGTATAACTTTATATATTTGCTTTAAATTTCTATCAAAAGCATGTAAATCTTGGCGAATCTTTTAACATTTTTACATAAAAGTTTCAAATCTTGGTGAATGTTTCAAATTTTTATTTTTATTAGGGCACATAAAGTTTTGATGCCAATATAAAAGTTTCACTTCTTAACGAAACTAACATGAAAAAATTGATCCATGCATCTGGTCCAACAATTAGTTCAATTTTGAAGACACAATCTGAAGGTCGAAACCATGATACAGGAAGCAAGAAGCCAAGCAAGCAAAATCTCTCTGCCAAACTATTCAAAGCTTTGAAACAAGCATCAATTAAGATCACATTGGATCAGCTCTGCTGTTGAGTTTGGCTTTAACATTTTGAAAAGAAGTTACTCCAACATTTTGAGAAGTTATTGACATTTCAAGACAAAGGTAATGAAGCAAATGACCAGGGACCTCTACAAGAACAAGAGGACAAATAGAGTTAAGAAGACCAATCGGGTTTGTAGGTGGAGCAAGATGATGTGGACTGCAAGGTGGAGCCAAATGATGTCAAGTCAGATGATGTGGAGTGCAAGGTCTCGACAATAAAATTGCATTGTAATGGCCAAGAGATATCAGGGACATTGTTTGATGGGGAATCTAGTGTGAATATCCTTCCCCAAAGTTTGAAAAGATGGGATTGATAGATCCAAATGAGGCCCCGTTTCAAGTATATATTGCAAATCAATGATGGACCATTGGCAGTGATTTAAAAAGTATATTTTTTTCAATAAAAATACGTACTTTTTTATTAAAGATCGTGGCCTAGTGCCCTAAATGCAAAAAAGTGCAGTTCTTTACACCGGCTGTCAACCGAAAGAATACCGTGTAGTGTATGCTCTTACCACATGGTACCATAACGTGAATACCGTGCAGTATCATTTGCCCCACATGGTCCTTCATTTCTACCACAAGATTTTTTTTAGGGCACCACAAGACACCACTACTAACCTACCTATACCACATGGTACATGTCCAATCGACACGTGTGACACCCTGGATCGTCGTCCCGATTGGAAAGGATAAGAAATCTTATACGTTGACATACCATGTGGTGTAGGATGGTACTGCTCGATGTCTATGAGAAATCCTATAAAATGAACTTGCTCCCACTCTTACCGCCTTGCCAAACCTATGGCATTCCACTGCACTTGTTGTTTTTTGCCTTTTGGTGAGATTCTAGAGCTTTTAGAGTCGGTCAGTCGGGCCAGGTGAATCATGATGACCAACCTCGGCCGGTCAAATTCACCTCGCCTAGCTAGCAATCAGTAGGCTATTTGAGAAAGGGAAAGAGAGGGATTGAGAGAGAGAGAGAGAGAGAGAGAGAGAGAGAGAGAGAGGAAAGAGAGGGAGGGAGAGTAAAAGAGAGAGAGGAAAGAGAGGGAGAGTAAAAGGGAGAGAGGAAAATAGAGAGAGGGAGAGTAAAAGAGAGAGAGGAAAATAGAGAGAGGGAGAGTAAAAGAGAGAGAGGGATATACGTTTGTTTATGTCTCAGTCAAGCCAGGAGATGATCTCCTTCAACCGATTGGATTCGCCTCACCTCAACTGATGTGTATAGTAGTAAATATCAAAGCCGAGCAATGGCACGCATCTGCCATTTAGCTCCCCCTGCTTTGATCTTCTTAGATATCATATCTATTTATGTACATAGGTGTCAATAGAGCTGAGTTTTATCCAGATGATGGCCTGCTTTTGCCAGTCGGTTCCTCCCAATAAAACTCTTCCCAACCAGATGTGTGATGGGAAGAGCTGATCTAGATCATCTTGGTTATGTGATGATGTTATATGTTTTTTGTTCTTACCTCCACTAATTGATAGATTGACACTCGATAGAAGTGACTTTATGGAATTCGCTCTATAATTGTAGAAGATCGCATAGTGATTGCTATAGTAGTGGATTATGTTGCGAGATCACAAATTACTTGACGTAATATACCATTACCTTGAAAAGTTAGTAGTTTATTTCTAAGGATCAAAATTTATTCAAAAACGTTAATGATGTTGCATGTTGCACATTGCTTTTGAGTGAAATTTAGTATACACCAGCATTGCAATTTTGCATGTGTATTTTGGATGTTCTTTCTTTTGAAGTTTGAGCGCTTACAAAACAATTGTTGCATGCACTAGATCACTACATTGTCTACACACCCATCTCTAATGGCAACACAAGAGCAGTTGAAGACTGAGATTCAGATGCTTACCCATAAGACAATGATCTAGTACTTGATAGGATTGAGTGATGAAGAAATCCGAGCCCATGTAGGCTCAAAATTTCTATGCAATCAAATGATATCCTGAATACTTGACCTTATTTACACGAGTTGGCCTGGCTACGGTCAAATGATACAGTCTTGGGGGATGCACTACTAAGAAACCCTATGTATCACATGCATTCGAAGGGTGTTTAAAAAAACCCTCAACCAAAATTCCTCCCACAATAAAAACACCCCTCTTTACTTATGAACTAAGTGATTTTTTCCAAATCTTGAATTATGAAACCCCTCCTATTATTGTAAGTTTGTTAAATTTTTTAAAAAATTTGGATTAAAATATCCCTCCTTTTGAATGCACGTGGTACACTAAAAAATTTTAAGGTGAACCCCCCGAGGACGCAATCGAACTTTTAAAGTGATACTTGATCAATTTATCCCTCAAGTGTTTGGAGATCCAATAGGACAATGGGAATGATACAAGAACGTAAGCAATGTAGCCTTGCCCGTCAATGGAGAGGTGAATCTTGCACTTTGGATGATTGAATGGAAGGCATCGCAGATATCTAAATTTAGAAAAAACGAGGAGAAAAGGTCCTTCAGAAAGTCAACAGCCAGTGCCCTGGTCCATATGACCAAGATGGCTAGTGGTCCAGAAGAAAATGCCGACTAGAACAAATAAAACTATGTACTACATTTGCCAACATGTCCTTCCACACAGTACACTTTCCATTGCAAGCATTGACCTTACATGAACCAGTGGGAAAGGGAGGAGAAGGGAAGATATTCAGGATACAAATTGTGGGTGTCCAAGGTCTTAGGCCAACATCGTGGTATGCTGGCAAGAGTAATAGAAATGATTCCCATGCTCATCTGGCACTAAAGAATGAGCTAGCAATGAAAGTTGTCCATAGAGCTATCTTCCGAGTATTGGGGTACTTGCACACCCAAGAGCTATGGGTTGTCACTCCCTTTTTTAATGGTGGAAGTGTGCATGATATGGTGATGTGTCTCCCACATCGATGTGGGACATATGCAACATGATGGGTTAAGACCACACATCCCAGAGAACAACCTTGCTTTGACTGGAAATCTCCACTCACCAAGTTGTGAGCAAGGTTATTTTGTCATCATGGATTGTCCATTGGCTGCTATTGCCAATGGTTTGAAAGCAATTCACAAACAAAGATATGCACACACTGATCTGCAAGCAACCAACTACATGCTGGACTTCACGACGTGACGGATGGCATGTCTGTCCGATTTGGGATTATTGATTGGGAAGAAGCCTCCACTGGACTGAAATTTGATATCCACAAGTCCTGGCTTTTTCTCCTCCTATTGAGAGGAAGAGAAAGAGGAGAGAGAGAAAGTGATAGACACAAGATTTGTGTTGAGAGGAAGAAAAAGAGAAGAGAGACAGACACAAGAGTTGCTCCCAAGGAAGTGATTCTATTCATAGATCATAGGCATATATATAGTTGAGGACTAGGTTGAGTTAGGGCAAAATATATATAGCTGTAACACCCCCACTCAAACTAGGCCCTCTACCTATGGATGAAAAAGTCCTTCGGGAGTACAAGGGAAAAACCCGAGCCATTATATGTATCTATGTGAAAATATATGTACACAGGATGGCCATATGCCAATTTGAATGATATAGTGTAATGTTGGATGATACGATGCAAATTGCATGTGGACAGTACAAAGGCATAAGACAAGCACTTGTCCATAGTACAATGCAAAGTATAGGCGCTATGTTTGGTGCATGATACAGTGCAAAAAATGTGTGAAAAATATAAAAATCTTCTTGGAAATGTCAACTTTTTTAATATAGTGATGATTCATAATCTAGGCTTGAGATCTTCAAGTTCGATGTTTGAGCTCTTCATATGACATAGTGATGATGCATAATCAGGGCTTGAGATCTTCAAGTTCAATGTTTGAGCTCTTCATCTGAATAGTAGAGCTTGTTGTCTCCAAGTTCAATCTGGTCAAACCTCCTCAAACCTTTATAATCCTGCCTTCATGTTTTGCACAATTCACCCACCTAAAATGACCGATTTCTATTAGAACATGAAGTCAAATGTCCTAGAGGCCTAGGGTGTCCTATAGTTGTGTGGGTGTGAAGGTGTCCTAGAGTTAGGTGAGCTAGGTGTGTGAGGTGGAGGTCTAGTGACCTCACCTATGATATCAAAAGAGAAGGCAGTCCAACCTATAAATGAGGCCCTATGTACTAGCTAAAGAATCAATCAACATAGAGTTCATTTTGCCTCAATCAAGTGTCCATCATGTGATTGTTGTCCACCTCTCTCCTTTCTCCCTGGTTCCAACATGTGGTATTAGAGCCACGGTACCCTTGTTGTGATGTTGCCCTCATCTTCCTCCTTCTAGAGATTATAGATGCAATCTAGCATGTTGCAATGCATTTTAATGATATGGTGTGGACATGGTGGAATCCATTCTTTGCATCCCAATATTTAATCAATGATCATATGAATGAGCCCCAAGTATATCATATTTTAGTTGGCTAGAACACATTGAAAGAAGTTCTGTAGATGCGCATATGAATGTTTCCTCAAAGAAGAACTATCTTGGGGAGGAGAGAGAAATTTATCTTAGAGAAAGAAAGTCCCAAAAAATTCTAGGAAAAGGGTTCAAGAAATGTGGAGTGGTGGCATCAAGGACTTGGCAGTTGAGTATGATGGTCATAGTGTTAGTAGAAGATGATCCTAGTGGATTTTCTTTTTAAATTGCTAAAGTTGTAAAAGTGGAAAGGGAAGGATCAAAGACTACATCAATAGAGGTGTATCATTTTTTCACCAAATCGATAGATGCTTTCACAAGTCCATATAACCCAGAGATGGTGGCGTAACAAGGAAGCATGGCCAAAAAGAAAAGAGGACGACAAATAATTGCCCAAGACTTGATACTCCATAGTTGGACTAGGTAGATATTTTGGTATATGCATTTGAATTAACACAAGAGGGGGAATTTCCAAAGGGGACACAATCCATTCATGGGGTGCAGTGCATAAATGGGAGCCAAGACACACCATGCCCGTGGCAACTCAAACTTGCACAGCTTAACTTAGAGAATGTGGCCTATTTTAGGACCGACCCCTAGTCGACCGTTTTGGGCAAACTGGGTCGATCACCCAATTGAGCCTAATCGACTATGGCTGGTGGCTATATAAGAACAAGCCCGTGAAGCCCATTTCATCACTGGCTACAGCAATCCTAATTCCTTAGCATCCAGCCTCTGTCTTCTACTATTTCCAGCATGCCATCGAAGCTTCTTTTATAGGATTGCACGATTGGGAGGCAGTGCCATCTATTGTATCAGTTCTACAGTAATCAAATTTTTTGATTCTCCATACTATCTTGTTTTCTCTCTTGCATACGAGATCCTGTTATCCGTTGAGCACAGACATTGTATTATTTTCTTATAGAAGAACTATTCTCAACCACTACATATACCCTATTGTCATCTTCTACCTCACCTCTTGGTCTCCTTCTAAAATTGGAATTAACAAGTTCATAAAAATTTGCAGATCTTTTCTTTGGGGAGGCAAGATAGCGAAGGTCAGATGGGACTTCTGTATCAAACCCAAGTAGGAAGGAGGCTTAGTTGTTATTGATATAGAGCAAGCTGCTCTGAAACTCTCCTCAACTTGGATAATTAAAGAAATCCTACACTCTCTTGAGGATTGGGCTTAAATCGTCCTAAGGAATGTCTACTCCCTAAGACCTCTAAGAGCTCCCAAGTGGAAAAAGTACCCCATGATGTTAGTTATTTGTAACCCTGAACCTTGCAAAGCTAAAGGTAGCCAGCTTTGGATCTCAATATGGATAGCCTTTGAAGGAATTAAAAGCCAAATTGTCTTTTCAGGCAAAGGAGCTTTTATGACATGGGACTCAATTTGGATCTCTATTATCTTTAAAGAAGCTTTTATGTCTCATGAAGAATTTGCTAAGGCTACTCTTCTCTTCAAAAAGGGATTGCAATGTTGGGGTCAGCTTTGGAACAAAGCTGAACTAAGATGGAAATCTTGGGCTGAGATTAAGAGAGAGTTCAATTTAACTCACCCTGTGAAGCCCAAGCAGATGACACTGACAGCTCTGGGAACTCAGAGAGCTTCAACTACTCTGACTACTTCAATGATGACAACACAGATGATACAAATGACTCCTATGTTCCTCTCTTTTGATTCCATTACTACTCTTATGACAACTCCAGGACTATTTCTCAGAAATGTTTTGATAAAGAAACTCTCCCCTTGGGGGCTGACTGTTCTTTGCTAAAGAACATGTAATGTACATATTTATGATCGTGATGTTCTAATATAACACAAACTTTTTTCTGCCCAAAAAAAAAGTAGGGGTGTAGCAAGCAATTTGAACAATATAAGATTCTTTGGTTCCATCATTGTGTCCAATTTCTTCTATGATTATTCTCGTCATTTCTTATAGGAATAAATCAAACTATGTGAGATAGATAATTAGATTCCACATCAAAATTATAACATATTATATCAGATATTTGCATGCGCGCACACGCACACACACACACGCATGCATGCATGACAACTAAGCAACATGCTCTTCAAATGAAGCTACTATCAATGGTCATTCGTAGATGTGTGATGCAAGGTGGACAAACTTAAATGTGCCCATAATGCCTCAAGTGACAAGGCTACATAACTTCCCTAAATGTATTACTGAATCATGATCCTAGAATGGTAAACCCATTAAGGCTTAGCGGAGATGGCCATGGATTGAAGAGTAGTGCTTGTCAAGGTTGTAAGCGTCGAAGCTACTACACTTTGGCACTCATGGTGGAATGAGAAATTATTGAACCCACAGTGACTTTGAAAGATTTTGTTTTATTGTGTATTATGCCAAGCAAAGAAAATGAAGCCAGGAGAAATGAAGGACAATGTTTCCTAGTAATTTTATCAATTTGAATGAAAGAAAAAGAAACTACAATGTAAACATTAAGTAAAATAAATACGAATGGAATGTGTAAACAAAGCTCAAGACTTAAAAGTACCAAAATATTCCATTCAAAAGATAAGGTTCTAGGATAATAGGATTACATAGATTTGAATGTAGTAGGTCTTGAACTATGCTGGCAAAAAGTTCCTTGTGCCAAATTTGAATTAGAAATGATAACAAACCAACCCAAACCATGTTCAAAGCTCATAAGAAAGAAATCGACAAACTATTACAAGGCAAGTTCATTTATGACATTGGTGGTTTTGGTGTACTTATCTAAATGAATGTAGAATTTAAATATTATCAACAAGTTACTTGGCAAAAACTTGGAACATCACAAAATGTTATTATTCATGAATAGATGTAGTGGCTATAACCAAATAGTAGGGTTAGTGAAGACCAAATCCAAGCAACATTACATAACGAAATGGAAATGCTACTTAAGTAGAGTGAGGCCCCTTCAATCTATAAATTTTGACCTTTCACATTCCAAAGGTTATTATTTGATATGGTTCTAGTTCCTTGGTAAATTCCTTGCATTTTATCTTGAGGATGTTACAATCTATGGAGCAAATAAGCATCTTGATAATTTTACTCAATCTTTAAAGGAGGTTACAGTCTATGGAGCAAATAAGCATCTTAACAATATTACTCAATATTTAGAAGATGCAAAGAAGAATGGATATAATAAAACCTCTTCAAATGTATGTTTTATGAGTATAGGATTACTCTTCAAAGAAACAATCCCCAAAGATGATGGCATGATGACAAAAAGAATTAAATTCAAGTGATGAAAACAGAGTTAAAATTTGGAGAGTACCAATTGGGTGAAATAATTCACAAAACATGGAATCATAGCAAGCAAGGCTAGATTTCCTTTCTAATTAAAGAGTGGATACTTTGGGATTCTAGTAAGATGAACCCTAATGCAACCAAAGGGCAATATTGACTTCCCTATTTTCCAGGGAAGTATTAGGCTTAGCATGCATGAGGGAAAAAATAGGGCCATAGAAAGAACTACAGTGCACAAATTTTTTGACAATATCTACATATAAAATTGTGTCATCTTCCTTGGATAGTCTAAATTCTACTTTTGATTGATAAGACATCAATGATGACTGATCAAAGGGATGTGATTGATACAAGGATTTGCTATAAGATTGTGTGCCACTAAGAACAATCTATTCATTATGAGCATAGTGGTTGATAGGCATGGAGTTCAAAGAGCTTTCACAAATGCTTAATGCAATTACTGTCACAAACTTACACACTATGAAAGAGATTGCATGAAGAAGTAATATGATCAAGCTGGAGGCTAGTACAACAAGAACAGAGTAGTCTTAGATGCACACACAACTACCATGAACAGATTCATGGTCGCCATAAAAATTAGTATGCGATTCAACACATGCAAAGCAATGAGCATTGTAGTGAGAAAACATATTGCAGAACTTGAAAGCATGGGCAAAAAATCTAGAAATTCACTAAATTTAACAATTACATTCAAAATACAATGCAATTATTGTGTGCAAATAGTACAATATGGCATTTGTGAAGAAGATCAATGGTATGTAGATTTTGGAGCATATATGAGATCATAGAGTATGGCTTATAAAATGAAGCACTTAGAAAGATTCAAGGAAAATATTTCCACAACTGACAACACCACAAATCCAATCCAAGGAAGAATCCTTGACCAATGGCTTGTGAAATTGCACTTGTACTTTGATATCATTCACCTACCTTAGAGCAAAAAAAACGTCCTTGCTACCTCACTATTAAATGATACACATAAAGGTTGGAAAAGGCATAACTACTTGGCAAAGATAAGGTCTCGTCCTAGCCACATGTTTTGTCTAGAGCGAAACATGTGGTCTGGATAAAGTCTAGTCTAATCCTTCAATCCCAATAGAGGTGAGAGCCTCCATTAAGCTCTATGAAGAAAACCTCCTCTTCACATGAAAGTCCATATAAGAACCCTTTCCCATGCTTAAGCCTATATCTTCCATCGAAATATGACCCAAGCACCTATAGTACAACTATGATCACTCTGCCATGATTCCCAATCAACATATTTGTAGGTGACCAAAACCTTAAAACTTGGAAAGAGATAAAACATAACATCTTGGTGCCACTATCAAGGGGATAAACGTCTTGAGCAAATCTAGGTCATGCATAAGCTTGCATAAAGAAGGAGCCCTAAACAAACTATCATGTATAAATCCCTCAAAGACATGGCAAATGAAAATGCTTCTCATTATAGCCAAGTTAGATTGAATCTAGCACGAGGATTACCAAAAACCGAGCGAAGAAAAGTGAGCGAGGCCAAATAAGCAAGCGTGGACAAACAACAACGCAAGGTGTTATTTGTTTAATAACAACCACATCATATTCATCTAGGACAGCCAATTACCACAATTTATACTTCAAGAAAGCTTACCCACTCACCTGCATCTTGACTAGCATGTTTCCAGAAGTACATGTTCAAATCATGTTTCCTTTGCTGTGAAAAAGTAATGATAAAATAAAACATTGAATGCTTTCAATAATGAGAATAGTAACATATTACATTAACTACTCTTCATGTTGTCAAAAGACACCTTTTTTCTAAAAGTTATTAACTCCATAGCACAAAAAGCATATGTCATACAAAAAAAATTAATATAAAAATTTGATGCTTCAAAATATCTTCCAACCTATGTATATCATCTGCTTCCAAAGGAAATATAAAAAAGGGACATCTAGGCTACCTACTAAATGCTTGATGGGTTTCTTCCACCTTCAAAAAATACAACTTAGTGTAGCTTTATGCAAGGAACTTACACCTACATATATTATCTGATTCTGAAGGAAATGCAAAAAAAGGGCATCCAAGCCATACACTACATACTTGTTGGGTTTCTTCTACCACCCAGAGCTTGAAACAATTCAACTTTTGTCAACGCAGCCTGATGCATAAACTGATGCACCATTTCAATTAAGCCCAAGACAATAATAAACATGAAGTATATGTGCTTGCAAGGCATGTAGGGACTTTTTCTTGCTTCCCTTTCTGTGAAATCAAGGCATGTGGAACGTGGAAACTCTGAAATCAAGACACTATATGTTAGCCCCTTGGACATTGATCCTGTTGTACGAACATGGAATACATGCACCTCATGTGGAATAATGATGTTCTCTCTCACCACCTCCCCATTTTCTGTAACTGCCTTGTGTATCCTTTCCTTGAAATCTTTATTCAACTTACTCCTCCATGAAACAAGATTTCCATCATGATGAGAAGGGTGCACATGGCTAGGTGTATGGATCTGCTATGCATAAGGAGGTCCCATCACACCAATAGAATCATCACTATTAAATACGAACCCTACCCTTACAAGGGCACCCCTCTCATCTACAATCATTGATGTCCCACTTGCAACCTTCCATACACCTGGAGGGACCCCAGGAACACCTTGAATGGATGTATCCACATTCTATGTATGGGTGACAGAAGTATTACAAAACCATACAAACTGATCTGTCACTCCATGAGAATGTTGCCTTCTTCCCTTAAAACAAGGGGCTGGCACACCATAACTTGCACTTCTACCAAGTGAATTGATTAGTGCCCCACATCGTCTCTGACTCTCTGCCAAGTAGCCAAAGCATGTGACAACGCTATGTGGTTCGGTTCTCCTGATCACCCAATTGGCTTCATGAATATCTCTCTCTCTACAAACCACGTCCTGTGATGGACTTTTAAAATCAATCTGTCTTCTTTTTCCTATCACTCTCCTTGTTGTCACTGTCATGTATTCTCGTCGATGACTATCATTTCCATGGACCGATGTTGAACATTTTGAACCCCTCTTTCTTCTTATGCTCATCGGTTCTATTATTGGCCTATTCATCTCAGAGATGTATCCCAGCCTCTTTAATCACTGTGTGATAAATCCACAAGCCTATTTCTATCCCCTTTACCAGACCCACTACCATCAAGTATTCTTTGCCAGAAAGCATCCAAATTTGGTCCTATACCCAAGTGTCTTCCATTCATAAAGGCATTGTAGTGGGCACTCTGAAGGACACTCATTGCAAGATCTGCTGCACAAGCATCATACAATGTTATGTGTTTTGCATATCCATGTGCTGCTCTCATGCTAGAATGTTTTCTCTAAAAGGTTCACTGTAGGAACAAATCCAGAGTGCTCTTCTTGCTACAAGAACATTCCCCCCCACTAGTTGACTCTAACATCCCACCAAGCAAGACACGTATGCAATGTTGGTAGCTCACCCTCCTTCACATGAATCAGGGACCAATACAAATTCAATGTTTGTTTGCATTAGTCTACAGAAGTTGAAGTTGTTGCCTCTCTCCACTTCCGACATAGAACTTTATTCTCCTCCTAAAATTGTGGCTTAATGCATTGTATGGTGTGCTCAACCATGCTCATTTCCCAATGGAAAACACAAGTTCTTTCTCTACCATCCATCACATTTTCAGGTCCACCATTGTAAACAATGCGGACAGCCAGCCAATTTGCTCCTACTCCATCTGCCATGAATCCACGTAATTCAGGTTTTTTAAAACCATTCTTCTCCATTGAATTGTTCAGTAGCTCCTAGAGTTGAACTTGAGCATGGTTATCCTCCACCTTGAATTCACATATTGCTATAGTTAATAGTTCCCTTATGAATGGGTCATACACATGAGCACCCATGGTTGACCATCCCCTCACTCGATGCACATGGTCAAAATGAACCCATTGTGATCCCAAGCTTCCACCATGCTACATGCGATTCACTAGATCAACTCCTGATCTTGGACCAATGGTTGACATTTTGAAGATATGTGGTTGTTGTTCATCTTGCAATTGTTCAAGAAATAGGATACTTTGTAGGTATAGATATTTGCATCTCCTCTTTAAATCAAGTATTGAATCTATTCCACCATCCCCTCCTCTAGCCTCACTTCTTGCGCTCTGCACCACTCTCTGAAGCCTCCTTCTCTGGGTCATTGGTGTAATGGTTTCAAGCACTTCTTCGAACTTTTGATCACCTAGCGGCTCCACAACAACCCCATCCTTTGCTAGCATCATCTCCATCACAAGGTCTTGTGCCACAGACACATCTCCATCACAAGGTCTTGTGCCACAGACACCTCGATATTTTTGCAAGAGGAATTTCCATTCAACCTAGCATGCATTGAAATGAGATCCTCTACTTGCATTTCCTTTGCTCGTCCTTTGCTTGACTTCTACCTTTTTCAACTAGATGGTCATGGAAACCCACATGCACTATGCATCACGTTGTCTTCACTCGTTCATGGGGGAAAGCAATAATATATAATAGCATTGCATAGGTAAACACACTCTGGTATTGCATCACAATGCTTGCACATAAGCGACCCCAAGGCTGGATCAATGGGACCAGGTAGAGGAGGTCTCCTAAGCTTTTCTTTCCATTGTGTATCATTTAAAATTCCCATTCATTCAAGGAAAGGACAATCCAAATTACAACATCTCAAGTGGCCTAAACATCTACTCATTCTCACAACACCATTGAAGCAATCATGCAAACATGTGGAATATTTTGTCCAAACATGACCATCAGCATTCTGTTCCATTCCAGACATTGGTGAACCCTTAGGCATAGGTGGAAGTTCGAAGACAATATATCCATCGTAAGTTGGAGGAAGCTCAGTAACCTTCTCCACCCAAACTGTAGATTTGAGCGCAACATGAAGAGAATTATTCAAAGGCATCCTCTCTCTAAATGAAACCACACTATTTAGTTAATAATTCATAAAGTCACCATGAGTACCTCTCTTATAGGACGTGAACTCTTAAGGTTGATTGTTGGCCACCTCTAACCTTGAACTTTTTTTGACCATCCTCTAAGTTCACCATTGGAAGTACAATGGCAAGCTCATCTATTCCAATTTCTTGATGCAGCTCAATGTCCTCATTGTCAATGTGAAAGTGTTCCTTAAGCTCCACCAATGAAACCTCCAAGAAAGGAGTGTCAAAACGAATGGTCAAGGATTCGTGTTCTCCAAAGAGAATGAAAACTAAGAAAGGCATGATTCAAATGCTAGAGCCAAGATGTAGCACCAAACGACACCAACCAAAGAACAAGAGAAAAGCTAGCTACACAAAGGGTCCGAAAGCAAGGAGGCAAAAGAAGAAATGGCATAGATGTGTTGGAGACCGAAGAGAATGGAGCAAAGAGAAGTGTTGAAAGAGCCACTGAGAGGGATTATTGGAGAGAAGCAAGTTCATCTCTGTAAGTGTCAAATGCAAATGGATGTCACTATTAGCATCCAAGGTGGTCATTTAACTGCAAGTCTTTATTGAACAATATGTGTTTATTTGTTTAAAATAATGGTAATCTTTGAAAAAGATGCCTTCATGCATATAGTAACTTGAATGACGCCTCCATGCATTTCATTTAGTAAGGGTGTACATTTAATATAAATGAATAAGAAGAGAAGTAACTTTCAAATTTATATATTGTTATTGAAAGACTAAAATATCAAGAAAAAAATTGAAGATTTATAATTACTATATTTTACTAGCAATATTTAGAATGAGTAGTATCTTCAAATCCATATCTAAAATGAAAACTATCGAAATGTGTTAGTTTACTTCACATTTGCATGAATGAGCAATATTACTATTTCCATCATGAGTCATTACAAGGTGTTCTCCTCACTATTACAAGGTGTTAGTTATGCAGTCTTCTCCTACCGTCTAATAATGACCAGGCCTGCAAAATCCCTCAAAAAGCATTTCTCTAAAGGCTACGCCTGCCATCGCCTGCAAAATCATTACTACAAAATCACCTGCAAAATCTGGAGATATTATGAGAAAGGGCGTGGTGGGCTGGGTCAGATTCTATCTCTCTTTCTCTCTAGCCTTGAAGTGATTTTATCTCTCTTCCTAATGCTTCCGTCTCCTCCCCCAAATGCTCTTGACACTCCTCCAACACTCCCCACCCCCTTCCATTCTTGCCCTCTCATCTTCCCATAGTTCAAAAGTTTAGCGATGTCAACTCCTTCCTTTTCAAGGTGCCTACCATGACATCAAGCTGCTTGTGGCTTTCAACAAACTTCAATGACATCAACCTCCTTGCGGCCTTCAACAAACAAAGAGCTTTTGAGGTAAGTACTCCTCTTTTCTCTTCAGAAATTCAATGATCATAGCCTAGGGAGGCAATCATAACGGTAAGAGTGCAAGCAAGAAAGAGATATGAAGCAAGGTGGCTCAGTGTGGTGGCAGTTGGACTGCTTGGGGTAACCAAAGAGGCAACGCATTAATGCGCTCGGGGGGGTCACTCATCATATGTAAACCTATCACGTGAGTTCAACAGAAGGATTTTTTTTATTTCTAAAATTTACAGAAATAAATATACATAAGGGACTATTTAAATTAGTTTTGGAAAAAATTTACAGATTTGTATAAAAAAGGGGTACATTTTATTAATGAAATTTTTTACAGATAAGGGACTTTAAATATAGGCCTTGAATGCACGTGATATAGAGAGTTTATACATAGTGACCCCCCGAGTTAACGCGCTGCCTTTTTTGCTACCCCAGGTAGTCCAGGAAGGAAGTTGGATAACCTTGCTCACTGTGGTGGCAGTTGGACTACCTGGGGTAGCAAAAGAGGCAACGCATTAACGCATTAAGGCGCTACCTCTTTTGCTGCCCCGGGCAGTCCAGGAACGAAGTTGGACTGCCTTCCTGAGCAAGGTGGCTCGCTGTGGTGGCAGTCCAAAGCAAGGTGGCTCACTGTGGTGGCTCATTACCGGCCTCTGTCCTCTTTCTCATATTGTTACTTTGATTAACATTTGTTATCCAACCGAATACAACCTAATGAGTAACAACAAATCAATTGCACAGTAATGAAATTTAGAACACAGGCGATCGTTGTGCTTCACTACAATGAACACGTGAAGCATGCTTCCAGTAATTCATCCGTGGGAAACTACCTTGCAATCTTCACAGACATCCTTGCGGAAAGAAGAGAATCTCTGGCCGATGGTGTAAAATGTTAGGAAAGGACTAGTACAAATACGTGCTAACAAATCGTTTTCAAAGCGAACGACGCAATCGTAGTTGATGGTCAACAGAGCAATTGATGTCCCATCTACATGTACATGAGTACGATTGGATGGGATAATGCGACGACGGATTCAATACATTTGATCGTGCATGCTGATGATAATTAGGAGAGCGAGTGGAGTTGTAACTGATAAGAGCAAGGTACTGCATGTAGAGAGGATCAACAATCATTAAGATCAGTCATGATAACTGAATTTATTGTTCGTATAGATTCTTAGAAGAGAACGATGAGGAAGACGATCAATCACAGGCAATCCGGAGCAAGATGGCTCATTGTGGTGGCAATTGGACTGCCTAGGGCAGCAAAAGAGGCAGCACGTTACTTCCTAAGCTCCCTCGAGCCTCGAGCTTCGGAGGTATCCAACTTTCTTCCTAGACTGCCTGGGACAGCAAAAGAGGCAGCGCGTTAACGCGCTGCCTCTTTTGCTACCCCAGGCAGTCAACGCACTGCCTCTTTTGCTGCCCCAGGCAGTCCAAGAAGAAAGTTGGATACCTCCGGAGCTCGAGGCTCGAGGGAGCTCAGGAAGCTGGGTCATCGTCTTCTACAATTGAGGGAGCTCAGGAAGCTGGGTCGTCGTCTTCTACGATTGAGGAGCACGAACCATGTAGTGCAAGTTGTTGTGTGAATCGTAAGCGTGGTGACCGAGGCAATTCAACAATGTTGTTCAGAATCTCTGTTCCGTTCGTTATGCCTTTCTTTATGTTTTCTCAAGTTCCATTCTTTACTCGACATATTCTAGTTTTTGTGCTTCCCTTTGCTGGCTTCTACGTAAACTTTTGCATAGACTTCAAGCTCACCACAACCTTTGCTTGCTCCATTTTATTTCGTTACTCGATGGTAGTTGCTTAGCATTTGGTGGTAGTTACTCTGCAAGCAAGCTTTTCTACAAACCATATATATGAGGCATGCATGCCTGCGGTTGCTAGAGTTACCTAGAGCCATGCAAGGGAGGGAAACTTGGATTGTCAGGGGTAGTAAAAGAGGTAGCGCATTAACATGCTACCTCTTTTGTTGCCCCAGGCACAGTCCAAGACCCTCCCCCATGTGAGGCATTCAAGTGATATTCAACTCTTGAATGGATGAAAGAAGTTCACAAAACAAATGAACGAGTGCAAGTCCAGCAAGTCCAATGTTCAAGCGTAGAGATAAGAGGAAAAATTTTACAAAACCTTGTAGACCATAGGCATCTAGGTAGCGACCATGGTAAAGACAATCCTATTTATGCTCTAGAATTGCATGAGAGACCAAAAGAGACAGTGTATTAACGCACTGCCTATTTTGGTCCCTCAGGTAGTCCAATAGTCCCCTCCTTGCATAGCATTCAAAAGACCATGTGACCTATCCCTCCAAGAGTCTAATAGCATTCCAATGACCATAAGACTTGTACACCAAAGCATACTTGTAGACAAAAGATGAACTGGTCAAAGCAACCTTTTGTGAGTATGAAAGAAAGTATTGATACATGGAGGATTGAGTAGAAAAGCCTTCATGAAAAGACAGCTTGAGATGCCAAAAAGAATAGCGTTTTAACACGTCCTTTTTCGCATCTCAAGGTGTCTTTTCATGAGGGTAAGGGATAGGCATAGAAGTGCATATTTACCACTGCAATTCCATATATCCAAGTGTATAGATACCACTGCAAGTTGATATACTATGTGCATTGGAGATGAACCTTTTTCTTTTAGGACACAAGTGGGTGAATGTTCCCTAAACTGGAAATCAATTGCATTGGTACATACATGTATTTTCTTTTAGATATGTAAAATGATATTTATTTATAAGTGTGAGTTTACACACCTTTGCATTCATATATGTCAGCAATTTGAGATATTTGCTTGAAGCTTTTCCCTCATGAGGTGTACACACTTCATGATTTGTTTGGGGCTTTGCCCTCGTGATATGTATTGCATATGTTTTCATAAACAAAACCTTTATCATATATATATGTGAAAAAGCTCATGTTTTTTTGAGCGTATGGATAGATTTGAGAAGACCTTTGAACCTGCCGTACATTATACTCTATCTGTTGTTACATGTTGTTTCTTGTTTTTAGTTTTAGATTTTATTGAAAAGGTTTTGAAAACTATGATTGGAAAAATGCCTTGTTTTTTTTCTTTTCAGGATGACAGGAAAAAAAGGCAGAAAAGTTCAAGTGGCACATTCTACAAAGGTGACAAGAGGAACAAAAGTAGATCACAATGTTGAATCATTAGTAGGTGGAACGGAAGAGCAAGAAAGTGTGGTGGGTCTAGAGGTTGAAGTATCATCAACTCAAAAAGATGAAGGTCCAAAAGTGGAGGAGGATGAGTTGGATGATAGTGAAGTTCACGTGGAAGGAGGAGGTGATGTGATTGGAAAATGTAGGATGCTTGATTAAGATCAGTATCCTCGCATTCCCTTGTGTAGGTTGATACCTTATGTAAGAGTGAGAGGACTTCATGATGATGTATCTTCACTCAAAAGTACATTTCAAGTGGAGGGCTATCTCCTAGAGAAAGGGTCTTTCATTGTATCTATTTGCAAGAGTGATGGAGAAGAGGAGATAGTTGTGATAGATGATATGAGGAAGAGTTGGTCTCCCACCTGGAGAGAGGTGGATAGGGAGTTTGAGAAAGATGTGATGTCTAACACTGACTTTCATTTTATGTCACAAAAGATGTTATTTGTTTGGGAGGGCAATCATAGGACCACTGCATGGATGAGTGTTATCAAGGAAATCTTTCCTACAAACAAGAAAAGACATGTAT
The DNA here is from genome assembly GCF_047967505.1 of Dipteris shenzhenensis. Lineage (NCBI taxonomy): Eukaryota > Viridiplantae > Streptophyta > Polypodiopsida > Gleicheniales > Dipteridaceae > Dipteris > Dipteris shenzhenensis. Next base: position 23,485,032 of record NC_141606.1, read on the forward strand.
GAGTGGTATGCATAATAATTGACCCAAGGAAAATTAGTGAGATTGCTCTCTTGGCAGGGCTACAACGAATGAATTTGTAAGTACATGGACTCTTTGAATCTTCTCCACATTTCTGTTTTATGCTACTTTGCATTTATTGATTGGGTTGTGTACTTTGCTATTTGTTTTCTAACATGAATGAACATGCCATTATCAAACCTAGTCTAAGGGACATACTCATAAATGCACACAACATTTGTGAGTGTGACTCTATGGTGTTTATGAGAACATTGTCTTCAAGAGAGTAAAGGGAAGAAGCCATGGTTTCCAATTACAAGAGGTTATCTAGCAAGGCTTGTCTTCCAGGTAGAATGTTGCATTTGTATGGATGCTTACATCTTTATCACTCCTTTGCTTTCTCTAATTGGAACTTATGTATGTAGGTTGAGTACAATACAGAGCTTAAAAAAGCAATGGACAAAATATCTACAAAGCTACCTTTAGATCAAAGGGGAGAGGCAGAAGGAAAGCAGCGTATCATAATTCAAAAGAGAATTGCTGATAGGATGGGAAAGGAGTGAATTGAATTTTCTATACTTTGTTGCATTTATTTTGAAGTTAAGTGACTGACATGTCATCTTTGGATAGGCATTGAATTGTATAGATCCTGGTGGTCTTGGAGAGGCTTGGTTGGAAAAGTTGTTTGCCTTGCGCTTTGATGGTACGGACTCTTGTGTGACATTGGAGAAGCTCCAACTCATTGCAAAGTCTGATTTGAGATTAGAAAAAAATATATATATTCCTTTCTTTGCTAGAAGCCACTAAACCTATGTGAGACATGTACTTCATGCCTGTGGGTGACCTTGAGTATAGAGGGTGTGTTTCTTCTACCAATACAAATCATCTTTCATGGTGTTTGTTTGTTTCTTGCCAATGGCATGACTCTTATTTTTTTATTATAAAATTGCATCAACTTTTACTGTTTAGGTGGATTAGTAGAGAGATATTTTTGGAGAAGGTGGAGAGAGTCATTGAAAGTGCTTGAAGATTTGAGGGTGATCACAACAATGGGCATGCCTTTGGATACCCCTAAGGATTACACATTGCAGCAATACATGGAGGATATAAAACTGGAGGGGAGAAAACATATGTTTGTGGTGCTAAGATCAAAGGAAACAAAGATGCAGAGCAAGGGTGGAAAAAAAGGAAATGGACTATCTGAGTTGGACATGGTTGCCCATAGGGTGGTTTATAGAGGTATCATTCGAAGGTTCATTTGTCATTTGTCTATGTTTGTGCTATTGATTCATGTAATTACACAATCATTGATGGTTGTTCCACTTGATTTCTTGACCTTTTGATGGTTTGGGACATCCAATTTTTTTTTGTTTCTTGGTTGATAGATATCTCTCCCACTTGGCAATAGAGAAAAGGATCACTGACATTCCAAATTTGTGCAAGAGTTGGGTGGAGATTGGTCATGTTTCATGCATGTATCCACCTGGCATGCATCGTCTCTCTCAATGGGAATTAGCACATTGTCCCTGGTGGATAGATTGCCCTAAAGGACAAGTACTGGTGCGAGAAAGAGACTTGTACAATACTTATGCTTCACAAAAAGCCAATGAAGCAAGTAAGGACAAAGTGGAGGGAAGCTCAAGGAGAGATAAGAAAGAGAAAGAGAAACAAGAACATCCTACAGAAAAACGTAAGGAAGATACAATATGATTGTTTGTTGATGTTGTCTTCAATTCATTTTGACATTGCGTTAATAAGTTTATGATTGTTCTCTTTCTAAATGAGGGACCATCTAGTCCTATGCCGCATGAAATGGATCACATAGAGAGTGCAAGTAAGGGTGTTGTTGTGTTCTGTATATGTAGTTGTTCCTTTAACACTAGTTTTACTTCTAATTGATTTGCTTTTGCATATAGGTGGAGAATCAATCTAAGGACTTTTGAAGCAATACATGTTCCATCGATCACAGTCACCTAACATTTCCTTGGCCCATGGCATCACACCTTTGTTTGCTTGTACAGCTGGAGATTACATTGCAATGGGCAAAGACTTTGCTGACTCTAAAAGAAATGATAAGTATGCTATTTTGCATGAGTTTTTTATTACAGTGGCTAGTCGAGATCAGGACTACAAGAGGATGGGTAAGAAGGTGAATTGGGCTTCAGATTTTATATTGCTCGATTTTCCATCTGGCTATCCACTTGATGAGAGAGGATCCAATCCTACTTGGAATGTCTTGCTCGAGGACCATGTGCGGCATGGGCTTGCATTTGCATCAGCTTCTTTGTCTAATAGTTGTTGGTTGGCATGCATATGTCCTTTGGCAGGTAAGGCACAATACCACGATTGACATTTCACATTATGTGTTTCCATTCTACTAGTTTTAAATAAAATTAATTGCTTGCAAGACAATGTATTGGTTGGATGGAACAGTTTGCATATGTCGAAGGCTTGGAGGTTGTCAAATGTGTCACCATTCATGACAAGTTTCCATATGGATTTTGTAGAGAACATGATAAAAGTGTTAAGGTAAGCTACCATTCCATGCATTCTATGTTTGCATTCCATGATAAATGCTATGTTTGCCATCTTTCATGCTATAATGCTTGCTGGTTGAAGTCAATATACCATACATGTTTTTCTCCATGTGGTTTCTAGATGCAATCTTCAGTATTAGCTCTAATACGTAGAGCAAAGAAGAATCCAATAGGTTTTTTGGGAGAAGAGCTTTCCACTTTTCCAACAGCTTTTGATTGATCCACGTGAAGATGTCTAGACTCATCACATACCTCCCTCTGCAAGGACAATCGTGCCGATGTCTTCTCAGCTAGCACAAGGTGGACTAGAGAGGAGTAGTTTTTTTGTAGGTTGCATTATGTCTCTTCTCTGTGTTCCTGGAGGGCTGGTTCTAGAGATGGGTTGTGGTACAGTCCCTCTTATGCATGCTTGTCAGGCCATTGGTAGGCCTTGTTTTTCATTTGATTCAGACAACGGTATTGTGGGCTAGCATTGTTGAGCCACTTGTGGGAAATCATTCTGAAAAATGGATCAGGTTAGAGCATGATGGAGAGGGGGAAGAAGAGAGAGTGGAACCTGTCACAAACCCCTTTGATAAGTAGTATGCTACTGGCCCTGAGTTTTTTTGTTATATATTTTGAATACTAAAATTGAGGACTTTGAAAGTGTTATTTAGCATATTTATAATATGGTAGATAGTGAACATTTATGGGTGCCTTTGAATCAAGAAAGCACAAATTTTGATGCTGTGGATAGTGTTTGTAAGGCCTTGATCTAGCAATTGATTTTTTCTGCTTTTTGTTGGTAGCGAATTGTCTTTTGTATAACACATAAGGATGGCAAGTTCTTATTATTGGAAATTATTTTCATTGTTCCACTTTGACTTACTTTCCTTTGAAATGTATGTTTTGTTGTAGTTTGTTGCCATGCTATGCAGAAAAAATGACAAGATTCATGATAGCCGACAAGAGATATGATGAGTGCCAATTAGATAAACCACATGCACGCAGCTACTTTCTTGATGATGAATGTCAGGGGAATTAGAACATGGTTTAAAACACCATTTTGTTCATCAACTAATAATTGTTGTGGTGAACCATGGACACATTTGGAAAGTTTAGGTCTAGTGCATTTTGCGAGTGAAGTGGTATTTCAACAGTCATCTATGTTATGAGTTTGGTAATTAGTTTATGTTCTTCAAGTGAAAGATAGGGTGGATTGTAAGTCTGATTATTGGTATGCTATTATGACAACATCTTGCTATAGTAAGTTCAGTTTCAAATTTGTTCTCATCGGAGGAATTGTAAAAAATTGCTCGCTTCATTGGGCCCGCTCGCTTTTTCTCGCTTGCTCTATTGACTACCTCATCTAGCACCAATCTTATAAAGTCCTCCTTCCCCCCAAGGTTGGTTTCTTCCATGCCCCTGGTGTTCCTCTCGACTCCCCTTGATGCAAGAATTGTTTCCTTGACCTCCCCTTCTATGCCCTTCAATATTCCCCCCTCCCATTACCCTTGAAATACCCCCCTCCCACTACCCTTGAAATACCCCCCTCCACACACTGCCGCCCTCCAAAACCATGGAACCTTTACCATAATAATTGGGTGGAGAAAACAACAACATAACCCAAGGATTGGTAATCAATCCAAAGGAGTTGTTAATTTTATTAAGGAGCAACCCAATGAATCAACGAGTAAGTCAAAGCATAAATAGCCAAAACACTCTCTAAAATAGCATATTTTATAAAATAAAGTATAGCCAAACACTCTCTAGAAAAGATCTGGACATACTTGGAAAACCATGATTTAGATAGAGAAAGACTAGTCCTTGATACAGTTTTAGTTGGAGATAGAAAACTCTTGATAGATGTTCTAGCTAGAGATAGAAAATTCTTGATACATATTTTGGCTTATAGAAAATTATTGATACATGTTATGGCTAGAGATTCTAACTAGAGATAGAAAATACTTGATACATGTTCTATGTAGAGAAGGAACTCAAGAACATTTATGAATATCTCTCAATAATGAAATGAAGCTCGCACTCTTTGCCACTCAGAGTTCAGTAGTTCATGTGCTTTATCTCCTTGCATCCATGCTTCCTTCTACTACCTCCAACGTTGTACACCATACTCACCAATTTGGTGGTTGTGCACCATTTCTCATAGGAGATTAGTCCTATGCAACCCAAGTGGTGCCCATGATGGCAACATATCTACTCTAGCATTCCTCAAATTCATTGCAGTAATATGGATCTTTCAAATTTGTCAAAAAAGACCAAGCTATCACTTATTGTTGCTAGATGCATAACTCCATAGGTGGTACTTCACTTGATTGTCCATAGCCTCAACAATTGTCTATATGATGAGAAATCCTCTTCATCTTCATCTTCACTTATGACTCAACAGCTATGGTAGCTCCCTTTTCAAAGAAAAGATGACCATCCTTGAGGACAATTGGAAAGTAATCCTTGCTATCATTGTTCACATCTCATCCTCCTCCTCCTAAGATTACAACCCTACCTACTCTAAGCTCGTCCTTCCCATCCCATGTAGCTCATCCCCAATAGCAAATTGAGCTCGATTTAAAGTGGTGAGGAAGCCCAAGGATGGCACTAGACTGATTTGGAATGTCTTCAACACCCAGTTTCTTTTCCAAAATTCATGGAGACCTAAAGTGCCAAGCAATCTCATATCAAGTGGCTCCTTCAAGCCGTGAATCAATGGAGCTTTTATTACATCCCTCAATTTGAGCGAAGACTCTCCATTAGCAACCACTGTTTCCTATTATTCAGACTCAACAGACCCTTGAACATGCTATGCAGCTCCAATGACTCCAGACTCAACTTGGCTAGCCCAACTTTGAAGGTGTTCGAGCATGTGTTGTGAACTGACTAGGTGCGGTTCAAAATTGTGTAGGTCTCGTTGACATATCAATCTCCAAAGGTAGTATGTAAGAAGTTTCATATCTACGTGACAAGTTTATTGGTTTGATTGTGTGGTCATACATTTGATCATGACGTAATGAGGGAGTCCGCATCCATACTCAAATTAGTAGGCCAAATGTATCAAATTTTCAAGGAGATCTTACATGCACTGCACAGTTTAAAACTTGTACTTAATAGGATCGCAAAGATCCGAGCTTATGACTACAACCAATCTTATAGAAATAACTTTGGTACCTTACTCATGAAAATGTTGAGATGGTATCCTTCTTTAGCACATGACTCATACATTCTCATTCATTTTAGCAAATTGCAATGTTGTCACAAATTCTCTAAGCTTATGTTAGCCTTTCATACTAACAAATTCATGTGCTAAGGCCTTTCATATTAATAAATTCAAGGGGCTAGTATGACAGGCTAAAATGACTCATACATTCTCATTCATTCAAGTTTTTGATGATCTCATTGTATAATGAAAACATGTGTAAGTCATTTCATTGCATCAAAAGCATGGCTCAATTGCAACAACCCCTTGAGTAGCTGTGAGTCAAATGTATGAGTCATTCTCATTCATATGCTAAGGCCTTTCATGCTAACAAATTATCTAATCTTATCGTTGCATTCAAAGAACTTTTAACTCAAACTATAATCATCATTATAGACAAGTAAACTTTCTATTCTAGTATTTCAAAGTAATTCAAATCTTATTAGAAAGCTTCAAATTTAGAAGGAAATATTAAAAAAGCCTTTCACCATATTATAATGTACTGCGATGATTTTGATGAATCTTTTCAAAGTCACTCAACCTCTTAATTAACTGTGTTTCACTCTCAGTTAGTCCTCCTTCCCATACTCTACTGGAGACACTTCATGACTGTCCCAAATATCCCTTCTCTCTACTCAGTTCACTCCATCGCCACCTACCATCCAGCCCCACCCTTCCACCTTTGTACCAGCCCCCTTCTGGTTTGAGATCTCGAGAGGACCAGGCTTTCCCACTAGTTGACCCAGTAGATGCCTGGGAGTCTCTTCTCATAGAGGTGCACATCATTCATGCACGTGAGATGGAGTTCACCCGATTTGCACAGGAGCATGCCCGTTTCACTCAGGAGGGGGCACATACCAGCACCAAGAGCAATGGAGGCCCAGATGCAGTAAGCCATTGCAGAGACATCCAAATGGGTAGATGTGGTGAAGTGAGAACCTGTGAAAGCAACCGTTTTGGCTACCCTTTTGGAGCAAAAAAGGCCACTAAGGCTCTCAACATTAGAGTCCATGGGATCCCACAGACAGAGGTCACACCAATGGATGATGCGACCACCTTTGTTGTGACCACTTTGCTCATGCTATTATAGGAGCATGGTGCATGGGGAGAGACTCCAATAGAGAGAAGCCTCTCATCATACAGCTCAAAAACACTCAGCCATGATTGGCATCTCTGCTTCACAAATCGTCCTTACGAGATCACCCCTCGATATCCATGGATGAGGACCTGACACCTCTATAGTTAGAGCAGAGACGTGCTCTCTTGTAATAGCGGGATGTGGCCTACAAGGAGGGAAAGTGGGTAGTAGTACGAGACAGACGTCTCATCACTGGGCCTAGTGGGACATCTGGCCATCCTCCCACATAGGGGACCAGGATCTAAAATGAAGGATATCGAGACCCTCACTTGCACCATCTAAAACTATAATGGTACCCTAGGAATTTCTCAAATTCCTACACAAGATGAGATACAGTTTTCTACACATAGACACATCAAAGCCTAGAGCATACCTTATCAGTTGGCTAGTGGATACACTTGGGAGTCAGCTTAGAGAGAGGAGATAAGGGAGAAAGATGAAGTACGTGGTTCAGGAGGTGTGGCAGTTCTATATAGATTATCTCTCATTAGGGCAATCTCAATTGAGAGGAGGGACCCACACTCTAGGTTCCTTTGGATCCTAGAGTGGAAAAATTACAACACCAAGAAGATTGCACAATGAGGATGACGATTGCAATATCATAGTAGTCAAAAGAAAATGGTTCCGGTTATAGTTCAAAGATTTAGGTTGCTCCAATTTGGAGTTTCGGAAAGAGGCAGGTTTCAACTTTTTTGAACATCGATGAAACAGGTATGATTTTGGATTTATGTTTGAAACCTAATAACCAAAGACATCACACTTTGCTGGGGCAGTGCGAGAGGAGGTTGAGACATCACCATACACAACCCTTCACCAAGATATCATGGGATTTCTTGAGCAGCAAAGATGTTCTCCTAATTGGATACTTCAATGCGTGGCCAAGAGCATGTCAAGTACCACTGTTAAATTTTTGAGAGGACGCCATGCTACTTCTCAACATAGATCTCACCAACGTTGGTATATCACAAGTGTTCGGTAATAAGCATGCCACTATTACCTTCTATGGGCATGCACTTCTTGATCTAGGTATGGTACATGATCTCATTCTCCATAATGGTCTTGAACAATGGACCTCATCTAGTGGCTTCACCTACTTTCCACGTGGAGGATGCTAGCATATAGGGACCACTACTTACGCATCTCCGAGGAGGGTTTCATTATCCCGCCAGGATACACTCAAATCCACCTACCACACTCAGTTAAAGTTGCCATTGCGACTCCGTGTGTCATCGGACTGACTCTGTATCGAGAGTGGACGAGTAGAGGAGATCCCTAGGGAGAGTCGTATCTACACATTGTGTGAGCGGCATGAGGTTGAGTCAGAGGAGCACTTCTCCTTTTGTTGCCCAGTCGACTATGAGATCCATGGACGATACCACTACCTTGTCAAAGATAGCTTCAAGGGCTTTTTCAAACTTCTCTCATACCCAGACTAGAGGTGCCTTGTCGCTTTCCTTCATGAGACGGTATGACATAGAGAGTAGATCATCAGATCACAAAGACAAGGATGGTAGGCCTTATTTGACCCATCTCAGCATGTGATCACAGAGTTTTTCCAACCAAAGTATGCTGCCCCCTGATCACATATAGCAGGAGAGGCAAAGACCCTGAGACTCGACACATTCAAAAGAGGAAAAATGCATAGATCATGTTAGCTAACATCTCATCTATGTTTAGACCAGAGATATGGTCAACAGGGGTTATTGTGGCACTTGTCAGGCGTAGAGCAACTACTACGATGACACAACAAACTACTATTCCTTTAGACAGTAGGCAATGATCTATCATGCGATTCTTGCCTACACTACCTAGTAGCTTGTCATCGAGAGTACCTTGACGTTTCATGACGTGTGTGTACTGCATTGTATTATATCGAACTAGATTCTATCTATTTTAATGGTGATGATGCTAGTGAGGACTATGACTATGGTGACCATGATGATTATGAGATTGACCACGTTCTACACAGTTTTCTAGCATGGGTTAGGATGTTCACTTGACAGCTCCATCCTTTTGCTCATTGTATCAGGTTTTCTGTCAGTCTCATAGACCTGTTAGCCTTTATTAGACTCTTTTTTTTCGTTCTTTCTCCTGTCGGTCTCCTATTCACCAAGTAACCTAAGTTCCTAAGTGCCTAATCAATCTCTCCCTCCTTGCCTCTAATCCTCGTCCCTCCACCTTGCCTCCCCTCCCACTCTCCCTTCTTTCAACACTCCCTCACTCCGCTCCCTCTCCTCTCCCTCAGTTCAACTGGGCCTTCTCCCCCTCTTCCTCCCCCTTCCACTGTTCAAGTATATCCCCTCCTTCCCTCTATATAGGCACCCAAGGCAAAACCCAAGGCAACCTAAAATCCTCTAGAGAGAAGGTTTCAAAACGAACATTCTAGAACGCATTAGGAAAAAAGGGAGCTCATCTTGGGGCCTTTTAGGGTTTTGGAAAAATGTCTCTCAACCAATGAGGAGAAGGCCAATGTAACATAAAAATTTCACAAATAAAGGCAAAAATATGAAAAAGAAAATAGTACTTTATGTTGTTACAAGCGTGTGGCATTAATGAGAAGATTTGTTTTTTATTCTTTTACGATTCGTTTGTCGTATCAAGAGATTTGGACCCAAAATCTAAACAAAGCTCCAATTTGAAACCTTCCCGCATGGTGACCCAAAACAACCATCCACTTTCTCTTGTTCTCCGACGCCATTCCTCTACTTTCACCATGACGAGCCATTCCATTCTCTCTTTGACAAGCATTCCTCATTGCATCACTATTATTGTGATGCTCTTAAACTTTCAAGATAATAAGCTCCTTTCACCGTTTATTATCTTGTTCTCAGTTTCATTCCTTTTTTTTAATGTCTTACTATTTTAGTGTGTGTTTCTTTGACTTCACAAGTATGAGTGAGGATTTCAGATGGCAACCAAAAACTTTGGTGGTGCCACTAGGAAGCGGTCTGTCGCTCTAGCTAGCAAAGATGTGGATATACAAAGTATCTCATTGCCGCGAAGACCTACCTCACTAATCTCATGTGTAGAAGGGTCTAATACTATGAATGTGGATAGTAGCTGGAAAAGAATAGCAGTGGCGAAAGGAGATTTGGTTCTAATGCAACCCAACAAGCAGAGAAAGCAACAATCAACTACACTTTTTTAGCTTCTTGGAAGGGCAAAGTGAAATATTTCAAAGTAAAAAAGGAAGGCACAAGATGTGTCAGAGAGGTTCGGATACAGCCTGTCTACATGCACCAAGAACTTGTATTACGAGATCATCCTGCTTATCTTCCACACTGTAGACCCAATTGTAAGTGTATTTGCGTAATGAAATACTTGAAATGAAATATCTGTTTCTTTCGATGACAGACAGTCTCTTTGTTTTCATTTAGATATATATCCCTCATCATACGAAGAGTGGCAACCAATAGAGTGCATATTGGGATTCTTTGATGCTTTACATGGTGCTATTGGGGAGCTACATTACAAAAGTAGAAAATCAACAACCCTAGCTGAATCAGGTATATTTTTTATGATCATTTTTATCAATTGATGGACAATGCCCTGTGTGCATGCTATCATGGTGTCCATGAAAAACTCTATGAGCCACTCTTCAGCAACTTCTTGGACAGCAAGTAGTGCGGTCCTTTGCTAAAGTCCACATGCCAGCTCATGCATGTTGCCCTGACTAGCCTCTAGAATTGTGCCATGGGTACTGCATATCCTATGGCTTTTTGAGCCTTCTTGATCTCCATCAGGATAGATCTGCTTTGGCTCATTCTTTTCTTCGTGTTCCTTGCTAGCATGTGCACAGGCTTCCCCTTTCTGAAGATTTAGACCTGGATGGAGCTGTGGCAACCTCTGCAATGTCAAGTCCTTTTCCTTTCCTTTTGGCTGTTGCTTTGGTTCTTGCCATAGTATATTGTGCTCTTCTCCTGGAAAAGAACCCAAACATCACAAGGAAATTAGCAACCTGAGAGTTTGCTTGAAAACGCGATATGGTATAAAAAGATAGAGAAAAGGCTGAAATCGCGTTTTTCAGCAAATGTTTTTGGACATCCCAGGAACACCCAGCATGCTAAAAGTTTTCTAGAAAATGCGATATGGAGGAGAAAAACAAAGAACAAGCTGAAATCACATTTTTGAGCAAATATACTGAAGCCTACTCTAATCAATCAGTTTGGACTCTACCATCCTCATAATTTCTACAATGCAGATGAGATGTGCTCAGAAAAACAACTCATAGAGTGCCTTTGAGAGAAAGCTATGAAAATGGTCATTTCGCCTTACTAACAAAAAAAACCAATTACTTGTGACAGATTGCTTACCTGAGATTGTGTGTACAACTGGAGTTGGAGCTGGGGAGGTGTGAGATGGACCTGGGGAGGTTGTGGCTGGAGCTACAGTGGGTGGTGGAGCTAGTGAGGGAGGTTGGATTTGGAGCTGCAGTGGGACTTTGTGATGGAGGTGGTGACGTAGTGAGGTTGAAGCTGGAGCTGAAGCTAGTGAGGTAGTGAGGTTGGAGCTGGAGGTGGTGAGGTTGGAGGCAAGTGAAACTAGAGATAGGGATGAAATGAAGGGTAGCTCTACTTAGAGAGAGTTTTGTCTCAAAATCTATGCAAACAATTGTGAAGAAACCCTTCTACTTAGAGAGGGTTTTGTCTCAAAATCTATGCAAACAATGATGAGGAAATAAATGCACAGGAACCTTGAAGACCGTATTCCACACGTGTGGCTGACAAGACAGATGTGACATTCATTGGAAACTGTGCCCTTTCCTCTTATCTACACTTTCTCCATCCCTCTAGCAATTCTGATCTACACTTTCCTCCATCCCTCTAGCAGTTTCGATCTACATCACTGCCATCATCATCCCCTCCCCCCCCCCCCCAAATCATCATCCCCCCCCTTTACTCCTATCATCCAACCAACCCCAACACCCCCACCCCACCCTTACTGCACCTGTGCAAAAGCCACAGACACAAGTCACCAAGGCTAGTCATGGACAGAAAAAATCCAAGTACTCATTCTACCACTTAGGAATCTGCTATATTTGTTTGTAGTAGTATTTTCTTGATCTGTGATTGTGTAGACCTCATCTTTTCTTAGGTGCCAATACTTGGTCCATAGAAGATAACATTTTTTTCTAGAAAAGGCTCTTTTTAAAAACATCCTATATCGTGTTTATTAGCAAAACATGCTAGGTGTGCACAAGCTTATATAGGGAGGACAAAATGAACGATACCCTAAAAAGCTTGGTCTAAAAATAGGTGCATGCAATCACTAGATACTCTAAATATAGTACCTTGAAGACCAGTTTTAGCATGTGTTTTCTCCCATCATTATCCCCACCTACCTATACTTGTGCAAAAGCCACAATCTTGATCTATCTAATTCTACTGCAATCAATAGAGCTATTAGGCATTTACCTGAACTTGTCTGGACATGATGTTTTTGCATCAAGAGGAAGGACTTTTTACTAGAAAACGCGATATGAAAGAGAAAAACAAAGAAAGAGCTCAAATCGCGTTTTTTAGCAAATTTTGCTTAAGCCCAATCTAATCAATCCGTTGTACTCCACCATCCTCCTAAACCCTAGATTACAGATGAGATGTGCTCAAAAGAACATTTTAGGGAGTGTCTTTGAGAGAAAGCTGTGGAATGGTCATTTCACCTTAACAACAGGATAAACCAATGATAGGAGACAAATTTCTTACCTGGGCTTGTGTGTGGAGCTGGAGCTGGAGCTGCAGCTGGAGAGGTGTGAGATGGAGCTGGGGTGGTTGTGGATGGAGCTGTAGTGGGTGGTGGAGCTGGTGAGGTTGGAGTTGGAGCTACAGTGGGACTCTCTGATAAAGGTGATGAGGTAGTGAGGTTGGAGCTGGAGCTGGTGAGGTAGTGAGGTTGGAGGCAACTGAAACTAGAGATAGGGATGAAATGAAGGGTAACTCTACTTAGAGGCGGTTTTGTCTCAAATGTGTGCAAGCAATCATGAGGAAATAAATGCACAGGTACCTAGAAGACTGTTTTTCACATGTGTGGCTGACAAGACAAATGTGTCATGCATTGAAAACTATGCCCTTTCCCCTTATCTATACTTTTCTCCATTCCTCTAGCAGTTTTGATCTACACTTTCCTCCATCCCTACACCACATCCTTACATGCATCACTGCCATCATCCCCCCCCCCCCTCCCTTACTCCCATCATCCCTTCAACACCCCCCCTCCCCCCCTTACTCCCATCATCCCCCCAACACCCCCCCTCCTTACTGCACCTGTGCAAGAGCCAGAGACAAGTCACCAGGGCTAGCCATGGATAGAACAAATCTAGGTACTCATATATACCACTTAGGAATCTGCTATATTTGTGGGAAATAGTGTTTTCTTGATTTGTGATTGTGTAGACCTCACCTTTCCTTAGGTTCCAGTGACACTGGACATAGAGAATAACTTTTTTTGCTAGGGAACGTGATTTGAGGCTCTTTTCCATTAAAATGCCCTATATCGCGTTTATTAGCAAAATATGCTAGGTGTGCAAGATTTAGATAAAAAAAGTTATTTGAAGCCGTTTTCCTAAAGAAACATGAATCTCGCCTTTTCTAGCAAAGGTACTAACCTTATTAGTATGTATCGGCTTGAGAAGAGCTTGATGGGTGACAGCTTGATGGTTGTCAGCTTGATGTACCTTGAGCTATAGTGGGTCAGTGTGGATAACAGTTTGATAGGTGTTAGCTTGATGGGTTGAGATAGAGCTGTAGTGGGTCTGGGGGAAGGACCTGGAGCTGTATTGGGTCAGGGTAATAGAGTTGTTGAGGTTGTCTATCACAAGCCTGTAGGGAGGAAGATGAAACTAGAGATGGAGATGACAAAGGGAATGATTAACTCCGGTAGCTTGGTCTAAAAATAGGTGCATGCAATTACTAGATACTCTAAATATAGTACCTTGAAGACCAATTTTGGCATGTGTGGTTAACAAGTATGACTTGAATAGATATCTCTGCCATCTCCTCTTATCTTCACTTTTCTCCATCCATTCAACAGTTTTGAATCTTCATCTTCTTCCTCATCTTCATCTGGACAATACTTTAGACCTTGCTTTTTTCCCATCATCATCCCCATCTACCTATACTTGTGCAAAAACCATGGAGAGAAAGGATACAGGTACTTAAATACACCACAATCTTGATCTACCTTTCCAATTGTCTTCTTCATCTATCTAATTCTACTGCATCAGCTAGTAGAGTCATCTGCTTCATCTTTTGAATGATCAAGACAACTATCTTGCAGATTCACCTGAATTTTCTCTGGACATGATGTCTTTACAAAAAAAAACGCAATTTCAATCTATTTAATTATAAAGACAGTCATACCGCATTTTTCTGCAAACTTTCAAAGAGGAGCTAACCATCTAGGTGATGCAAGTGATGCACCAAGACCTGTCAAGAAGACCATTGACCTCTCAGTGTATGCTGTAAAGGAGGAGGAATCTTCTTGTAAGAATTTCTGTATGAGTGCTTCTGTTTCTTTTTAGCTATATGTGCAAGACTCATTTTTTCATTTTGTATGATGCAATGAAGAGAAGAAAGCCCAATGACAAGGGTTCAAACACAAGTGGACAATCAGTTGTTGGTAAGGGAAAGGAGAAGGAGGAAAAGACGTCACCCCAATTGCAGCTCTTTGAATTCCTGCAGAAGTCAAAATGCCAACTGTACTATCACAAATACCATGATATGTTCAATAAGGAGATGGATTTGCAATCTCTTCTGACACAGCACAAGGATTTTCTTGGAGAGATGTATGAATCCTTCCACAAGCTTATAGTTGAAGGATCAAAAGTTATCAATAGCAAGACTTTTGTACATGTCAAAGACATTGCTGCAAATGACAGGATGAGGTATCAAATGCATAAGGTGTTTGATAGTTTTGAAGATTGCCACAAGGGAATATGCACTGTACACAAGGGCAATTGCAAGATACTTGAAGAGGAACTTGCATTTGCCATGTATGTATACTATGCTGATGGATTGGTTGAGGACCCAAAGGATAGCGTTGAGGAAGAAGACACAGAGGAAAAGTCAGATCTACTAGAAGTGGAAGAGAAGATTAACCTGACAGAGGAAGAGCCTGCAGTAGCAGCATTGGACCTAGTGGCCTTCGAGACCCTAAGAGATGCTGTCATAGTGGATGATGTTGAGGCTGAGAGCTCTGACCTCACTATGCCCATTATTCCCTCATTCAATATTGAGGGAAAAGAGTATGTCTTGTTGTATGACATACAATGCCTTTTTAATTTGAGAGAAGATTATGCAATTGCCCTTATTGCACAATCTTGTAGGATTGACAAGGAAGTAAGGATTGAGGATGATCCTTTGTTAAAGCTAGAGGACAAATTCAATGGTTCGAAAGCATTGTCCATCTATTTTAAGCAAGCCAAAATGTATGAAGCGGTGGATGAGACAATCTTCCAGGAAACCCAAGCAGGAATGAACCTCACACAGCAAGCTTGGATATCAGTGATAGCTCCAAAGAGGAGGAGGAGATGGGTATCTCCTTGTTTAACGATGATATACTAGAGAAAGATGAGAATATTGAGATAAGGAACCTACCTTTCTTGCATTTGGAGTTTAGATATGCAATTTGATGGTTTGTTTTAAATCTAAGTGTGTTTTGCATATGGCAGTTGTTCGTTGAAGATGACACATGCCTCCTGAGAGCGGCTAGAAGTAGAATTCTTAGGCTTGGTAAACTATCAAGACTTCCTTATTATATTAAAGACCTATCTGTTGTGAAGATACTGATTTTTAGCAAATTGCTTAGCAACGATGGGGTTACTCTTACTTATTTTTTCAATTGTTTGTCAAAAGTTTTAGGTGGTCAGCCTATATCGTGGCAAACAGGTACGATCATACTGATAGAGAAACGGTCTGCTTTACTTATTTTTGGGTGTTATGCAAGAAAGCAAGGCTCAAGAGCTGGCTTTTTTTTGACATACTGCTTGGGCACTAGCTTGTGGTATAAAGGATCCCCTCTCCTTGGAAGCTTATGGAAAGCATAAGCTCATTAGGAATTGAGAGCCTTCTTTGGTAGCCCTTCCCGACAAATTAGTTGAAGAGCAAACTGCGACCATAACAACTCTTGCGCAAGATGAGAAGAGTTCAGTTGCTCAACTCAAGAAAAAAAGGTCTCTAATCAAAGTCAAAAGAAAGATTCCAAGCAAAGTTGGCAAACCATTGGAAGAATAGCCTGTATGACATTGTATATTTTACAAGATAGAAATAAGGTTGAATTGTGAGAACACTATCATATTAGAATGCCTTAGTTATGTTTATGTGTATTTGTGACAAAAACAATGTACATTTTGAAATAGAAATATATGTAGTACATTTCAAATATTTCAATGGTTGCATACAATGACTTCTTATGAATGAAAGATCCAAGTCTTGGTCATTGCAAAAAAAAATTTTGATATATTTGATGACACCAATTAATGATCAAGGTTTAGCACTTAGCTTCTATCTACCCATTTATGGTTTACAAATATCTTTAAGTGTCTCCACTGAGCATGTCTTTGTGCTACATTTGAGTTCTTCAAAATATACCTCCTTCTTTCCTTTTTAGCCAACCTGAAAGCTAGCTTAACCTGTGATGTGTTAACTTTCTTCTTGGCTTGAAGTCTTTGTAGTATTCCTCGATAGAACCACTAGAACACTTATTTTAAACTATTGACTTTCTATCTTCTTCCAAAATGTTGTGTATGTCTAAATAATGCATTTTGTGCCATGTAGTGTGATTTCTCCATTCCCTGTGTGGACCAAATTGTAGGGCATCCGTATTTTTTTACAAAGAAAGAAAGGTGATTGTAGATTATATGCTGTTTTGATACATAAGCAAGTGGGCATTAGAATATATAAAACTAAGATTGTTTGCTTTAAAAAAAACATACACAAAAACAAGATATTGTTCTTACCACTTAATGAGTGATGTTACATGTTGTCCAAGCCTCTTTCATTGCCTTTCCAAAACCCTTTACCGCTCCTTCAAATGCTTATTAATCATTTTTGCTAAAGGTGGCTTGGTCACAAAAAACAAAAAGTTGATTTAAGCATTTTTAGACTTTTCTCCACAAGTTATGGTTTATCCTTGATACGTATGTTGTTTTACTACCTTTTTTTTTTCTCTCTAGATGAGACAGAAATCTTCTAACCTTTACTCCACCAATAGATGGCTTGATAGGAACATCTTTTCCATTTGTAGATTTTTTAAGATCCTTTGTAATATGTGCATCTCCTCCAAGGAGACCAATTTCTGATAGCACTGCTTCTAAAGATTATAGTGTCTCTTTTCTTCTGCTCTCAGGGCAAAGTTTCCATGCAAATCCAATATATAGGAAAAACAGTTTCTCAATGATCCTACATAATGCATGCAATGTACAAATGTGAACATTGCATAATGGAATCTCAAGAACTACTTTGAAATTTTTATCTACTTTATCTCTGTGGGGTGCTCTTTTCTACCATTTAGAATCTAGGACACACGCTGATTCGTTGCTGTACAAGCAAGGAGATTTTCAGTTACCCCCTTTGCTTATATTGAGCATACACTTCAGTGTCTTCAGGTCACCTGCCATATGCCATTCAATTTGAAAATCATGAAGATGGCGTCCTTGGACTTGACTCTTAATAATTAATGGTATATCTGTTTGATGAAATACCCAATAAAGTACTGCATGGTGGTCCTCAGTTTTCACCTGTAATTTAAACCCACAGGTTTGCAAGATATATGATATAAAATTTATTAGATTTTGAGCAAAGACTAATTTAGAAGGCGGTAGTTTACATACCTCAAATGCGCCTAACCACCATACGTGCTTTTTGAATTGGACACTGAAGTACTTTGAGCTGAACTTTGTGATCGATTCATCAAGTGCTCAATTCATCAAAGTGATAGAAACTCTCAATCTTTTTTTCCTGACGATTTCACACTCATCGAGCTTCATAACAAACTTCAAAAATCCTTCACATTCTTCAAATGTGATATTGTAGAACTCAACCATAAGTCTCTGTAATTGTTCAAGATCTATAAAAATATTATTCCAAGCATTATATGTAGTGCTTCCCTTTTCACTTTCATATGCACTTTCGATATGAAAGTATTGTCCAATAAACTTATCAATTTCTTGGTTGAGATGACCTCGTTCCTTCCACACTTGTGCTGGTATTGGTAACAACACACGCTTTATCCGTTGATCTTTTAATGTTGATGACACAACTCTAATATTGAAGCATATCCCTTTCTGCTCACTCCACTCACATCAAGAGCCTCTTGGGTTTTCATGACATCAACTTTACTTTCCGATACAAAATCTTTAAGCACTTCACGTTTTACCTTCTTAAACTTCTTTTCCTCCATCATGTTCTTTGCAACAATAGTGGAGACTAAACCCTTCATTTGTTTGATGGGAATTAAATTAGGATCAATGTTTTCTTTCTCACGTCCTAACATTTTCCTGCAACAAGTAAACTTTGCAATATTACAGATTTTCTTACAAGACAGACACACATATACAAATACAATGGCTAAACAAGATGTACTCTTACCTTGCTTTCTGTACTCTATGCTTACATCCTCTAATGCCAGCTTTCAACTCCGCAATGTTTCGAATTCTCTTGCTTCGTTGTCTCTCTCCAAGAACGGTTCTCTTTATTCTTTCTCTCCTTAGCTCATTCTGTCTTTGAATGCTCTTCAATTTCCCTTTGCAGCTGCTCTTCAAGTCTAAATTTATCGACATTTCTTGGTCCTTCTCCATTTTTTCTCAGACATACAATGTCTTGTACATTTCCGCAATTGAATGTTGAGTCGAAATATATCCATACATTCCATTGTTCCCATCACCCACAAACCTCAATAGTGTTGTCTGATTAAAAAATGGAGGGCTCGAATTTCTCAATGGACATTTTGGGTAAATCTGTCCGTCGCACCATAAGTCGATATATTGGGAGCCTACTCTTCTCATGTTTTCCTTTTGCTCAACATTCACAAGCGGAACCTTTCCGCTTTCCTGTAGCAACGCATATTTTTCTTATAAATCAATATATAAATGGTATAGTCGCTTCTTTTCAAATTCTTCAACAACACGGTTGCACGGAACCATTTCGTGAGGATTGGTTCTCGCAACTCACGTCTCTGCCTACAACCTTCCGTATCAACTATACGACATTTTCATACAAGCTTCTTAACCTCCTACAATCTCCGTACAGGCCCTTGTTCATTCCATATCTGTTGTAAGAATCCTGGTTGGCTGTCTGCTCGCGTTTTTTGCCCCTGGACAGCAGTTTTGCTGCTGGTCGCCCAACTCTCCTCGTCCTCTCCCCTTTTGCAAGAGCCTCTATCATTTGCTTGCCATTTTTTATCCTCTCCTTTCCCTTTCCTATGCATAAGCTTTTGCTTTGGCTGTACTTTTCTGCTCTCCTGAGCCTTTTCCCTTGCCAATTATCCTTTCTACTCCCTCTTTTCCAGCTTTCTCTACTTCTTGTATTTTGCCTTCAGTTTTTGTGTTGTACATGGCTTCAATGAAGATTTATTTGCACAAGAAGCAGAAGCAAAACTCAGATCAGGATGACCTTGTGCATGCCTCTCTTGAGGCCCAATTCATATTTGAAGTGATGCATGAGGGATTTGGAGATACTTGTAAGAGGAATGGAAATATTTTGCTCCCTAATGGTGGAGGTTGATGATATTATGGATCCAATGAATGAATATGCCAAGCACGCATGAATATGCCAGTTGCAACTAATGTGGATAATTTGTTGACATGCACTTTAGGTGGTTTTTTTGTACGCAAAGTGCATTATGCTGCCAGGGTCTTCTTTGAAGTTATTATGGTGCATACAAGGCCATGGTGTATGAGGTTGTCCACCCTTTGTCATGACAATCTTGCTTTTGCATTGATTATGCTTGGGAAGCTTTCATTGCTAGAATGCATGCAATTATTCGCAACTATGGCAAAACTTACATGAAGACTTTGAGAGAAAATGTTGCTTATGCTAAACACACGTCAATCCTTGACTAAGATGAGTCATATTGCAAATCTCTCTATGGAAGAAAATCAAATTTTATGCTAAGCTAAACATGTTTTGCAATGCAATGACAATAGAAATATCTCTAAATGGGAGACAAGGGCATGAAGGGATTTTTGGATAAAGGATGTTCATCCAAATCCTTTTTTAAAGGCTTATACTATAAAAGGCACTCTCAAAGTATTTGCAGGGTTCTTTTGTCTAACCGTGTTTGGACTTCTTCTTGAGCACAACTTGTATTCAGCATTTTGCTATTCCTTTTTGTAAAGCCGATCCTCCTTCACAAGAGGTTATTTCAGCAAGGCAACAATTATTACAACATGTCACTACCATTGTCTCACCTATATTTAGAAGCTCCACTGAAAGAGTGATGTTAAATCATGTGGTAGATGGAAATCTCCTAGCTGGGATGGTCTCACAATTGAATTCTTCTTGGTATATTGGGATCTCCTCAAATCTCCTTTGCTGCAAATGATAAATAGTGCTTGGTACAATCAATACATGCCAAATTCTTGGAAGAAAGGGCTTGTAAAACTTCTACCCAAGAAGTCAATCTGTGAATCATTGGCTCATTGGAGGCCAATCACTTAGATGTCTGTTATTTATAAGATCATCACCAAAATGGTCATTGATCGTATCAAAGAATACATGCATGAGGGCCTTCATCCAACGCAATATGGTTTTATTCCTAACTAAAACATAACTGACAATATTACAAAAGCCTGTCTTGGGATTGAGTATGCCAGATATATTGAACATGATATTCTCTTGTTACAAGCAGATATTGCAAAGGCTTTTGACACCATCCAATGGCATTTTATAGCTCAGACCATGCGAGCTTTTGGCTTTAGTCAAAAATTACAACATATCATCTTTTGGCCCTACAGTGACAACAAAGCTACATGCATCTTGTCGAGGGATATCTCTAAAGATTGAACATTTCGTTGCTCGGTTCGCCAAGGCTATCCTCTTAGTGCTATTTTATATGCTATACACACGCATTCTATGCTTCAATATATTGACCATTTGGTAGCGACTCACAGGTTACATGGCTTGAATAATCCTAGATGTCGTCCTTTAGTTGCTCAAGCCTATGTAGATGATTCCTTTTTTATGCCACTGAATACTGAAATAGATATTTCTTCCCTTATACAAGCTCTTTCATTATAAGGCCCGGCTGTTGAGAGACCACGCTTAACATCATGTGATTACATGTGCATAGCACTAACACATATAAAGAGCTATAAAGGAAATGGTTAAGGAAAGGGTTAGATGCCCTAACCCTAGCCCTAAATGGGTTTGTATATATTCTACATTTTCAACTAAATCTATGGTGTGCTGTGTGCCCTCTCTCCTCATCTCCACTCTTCTCCTCTCCCCTTCATATTTTGTCATGGTATCAGAGCTCCCTTGCCTTCTATTGAGGCATTGCGATCCGTATAAGAGAGTGTGATTGATTGAGAGATTGAGCTTCATGCCTTCATTCCGTTGATGAAAGATTTCTATTCATTGGAAGAGATTTCCGCCCATTTCCGTTCATAGTTCTACTCCGAGTTTGAGAGAAAGATAGGAAGAGTTAGTCGATTCTTTGTGAGAGATTTTCTTCTCCGTTCCTCAAGTGATTCTTGAGAGTCTTTGTGTTCAGGATTCCATGTGTGAGAGTTCTTTGAGAGACTTTGCTTGTGAGAGAGAAATCCATTCAGAGGGAAAGTTTTTTTTCGCTCATTTGAAAAGAGAGAGACCTCTATTGAGAGAGAGAGGTCTACTCTACAATACAAAGCTTCACATGAAGAAGCACCCCCGACTCGGCCACAGAGCTAGCAATCCTAAAGAAAAGGCTATCTACATAGTCCTTCTTCTACAACAACCTCTCATGGGCATCAACAAAATGCCACACGGCTCAAGCTACAGTACATCCGACCCTTCACGAGCAAGTAAAAGCCTGCAAAACAGCTCATAGTGGCTTACAAAGGCGGCCTCTAGCTACTCCAAATAGCTTCGACTCAAGCTACTTCTTCTACGTCTCTCTAGCTAGCTCGGTCCACCGACTCTATCCCAAGACGCAATGACCACGATCTTGCAGCTTCCAACAGCTACTATCTAAGGCAATGTCAACAGTAAGCGACTGCACACCTACGGCGCATCTACAATGACACGAGCTGAAGGTCCAAGCTCTCCAAGCGGCCCGACTACTCCATCAAAGCCTCTACAACCAAGGGGTCCAAGTTCTCCAACGCTCCAGCGACAAGCCTTCTCCAACGGTCACGACGGATAAATAGTCACCTCCACACCCACTACGAGTACTGCAATCGCTACCAGCCCATCTCAAGCTTCTACACACCTTGCTCAAAGCCGCCAACAACAACTATTTGCAGGGAGCTCTAGCTACAACCGCCATCAACACAGAGGACATAGATATCCGCAACTCATGCTACTCCTCAACGAGGAAGCCATCGGGGGAGGCCCTAGAGCAGAGCCCAGCCCAAATACAGGGCACCCACGAAAGCTTCTCTACTAGCCGACTACCCGCGTGCCTCTACAACGCTCCCAGCTCCTTCAACGAGCCCACAAACGATCTTCTACCTACGTCTTCATTAGCAACAGCGCCACCTCCACGGATGATAACGAAATCGTGGAGAAGATTATGACAAAATCTCTAGATTCCGTCTATTCTAGCACTTCGACATGTGGCAGATAACTCTGCCACGTCAACCAACCTATCCTCGGGACAACCATCCCAAGAGAGGTCAATACTGACACGTGGCAACCGACTTACCACGTCACTCTTATCTTCCACGTCATTAGGCTAAGCTATTGCCACGTCATCAACCTTGGTCCATCTGCCATGGCATACCCTCACATCATCGCTAACACGTCAGCTTTCACGTCACCAAGCTGACCTCAGCTGTGCCAAGTCATCCATTGACCAAGTCAAAGTGCCACGTAGAGATGAAACCATTAGAAGGTCAAAAGAATGTCATCTACACAATAGATAATATACCAAATCTAATTCAAGAGACACCTATTGTCCCTATGAACAATTTCACTAGTACAAAAGGATTGGTGAAAGATGTACTCTATGTTCTGAAACTCAGCAAGAACCTCTTGTTAGTAGGTCAAATGACGAAACACAACTATCAAGTCATCTTCAACAAAGATGAATGCACTATTAGAGACAAATCCAAAGGATTTCAGCTAGTAGGAAAAGCAATCAAGGAAGGACGCTTGTTCAAAATGCTAACCACAGTATCAAATTTGCATGCCATGTCAACTCAACCGCAACAAATGCCACTATTCGCAAAATGGCACAAGAGATATGGACATGTCAATTTCAAAATCTTGATAGAGCTCAGGAATCAGAATATGACAATTGGGATTCCTAAGCTACAGTTTCTTGGAAATGTTTGCAAAGCATGCTACTTCGACAAACAAAAGCGAACCAACTTTGACAGAAGCACCTCTCGAGCTAAAGGTATTCTTGATTTGATTCATCCAAATGTATGGGATTATGCCTAGACCGCAATGTCAATGGTTCACTTTACTACTTAACTTTCATCGACGACTACAACAGATATTGTTGGGTCTACTTTCTAAAAGAGAAATCTGAAGTCTTTTTCAGATTTCAAGAATTCAAAGCCATGGTAAAAAGCTAGACAGGTAGAAAGATCAAAGTCATGAGAACAGACAGAGGTGAATACATGTCTTCAGCATTCATGAACTATTGCACAAGTCACGGCATTCGAAGACCATTCACTTGTGCAGATACTCCTCAGTAGAATGTAAGAGTTGAAAGAAAGAATGATACTTTAGCAAATAGTGCTAGAGCAATGCTTAGTGAGAAGCATCTTCCGAATCAGTATTGAGCAGAAGTAATAGCCACAGCAAACTACTTGCTTAATCGGCTTCCTACTGAACCGATTCATGGTATGACACCTTACGAAGCATTCACTGGACATAGGCCACGCAATGGGCATCTCCACATATTTACTTGCATGGAATATGCCCACATACATGATAATCATCGCAGGAAATTGGAGTCCGCTAAAGTATGTTCACAGTCTCCCAAAGAAGTTTCATATGGCAGATTGCAAGATTGCAACCACTCCCATGGAACAGAGTTTGAAACTTACAAAAGATTCAAAAAAGCCTACAGTTAATAACGAGTACTACAAGCACCTCATCAGATCTCTTATATATCTAACTATCACACAGCCAGATATTTATTATGCAGTAAGTTTACTAGTATAGTTTATGATAAATCCAAAACAGTCTCATTGGAATGCAGCCAAACGAGTCTTACGATACATCACAGGTACAAGACAATTTGGAATAGAATATAGAGAAAGTTGTCCAAGGTTGCATGGATATTGTGACAATGACTATGCCGAAGATCATGAGACCAAGAGATCGACACAGGGATATGCATTTTTCCTTGGTCAAGGTGCTATATCATGGTTGTCGAACAAACAACCAATTATTTCTTTGTCTTTGACTGAAGCAAAATATAGGACACTCACTACATATGCACGTGAGGCTATATGGCTCAAAAGACTATTGTCAGAAACAGATTACTTTGATGAATCAAAGCCAACAACAATTTACTGTGACAATCAATCAGCTCAAGCATTGGCCAAGAATCCATTTTATCACTCCAAGACAAAACACATTGATGTCAGAGAGCACTTCATCAAAGAAAGAGTGTTACTTGGTGACATCACACTGCAGCATTGTGATAGGAAAGAGAATGTTGTAGACATCTTTACCAAACAACTCGATAAAGAGCTTTTCGAGAAACACCGACAAGCTCTTAGTTTGACACAAAGGAATGACATTCCCATTAAAGAGGTGTGATGGAATGTAATGCTTAACCCTTCTTTGATTCCCCAAAGTCATCATCTTGAAAACCTACTTCATGATGTTGATCTTGAGGGAAGGTGTTGATAGACCACACTCAACATCATGTGATTACATGTGCATAGCACTTAAACACATATAGAGTGTTATAAAGAAAAGGGTTAGATGTCGTAACCCTAACCGTAAATGGATTTGTATATTTTTACATTTTCAACTAAATCTAGTGTACAGTTAGTCATTTGTGATACGCTCTGTAGCTGTGGCCTCTCTTCTCATCTCCACTCTTCTCCTCTCCCCTTCATATTTTGTCATTGGCTACTAACCTTCATGTCAATTTTCATAAATATCGTTTGTTGCCTAAGATTGACATAGTCTAGTATAGCCGGGGGACGATGTCCTGCCCAATCAGTTGTTACACCATCTTGCTTATCCTCTTGGATTGGTCAATTACTCGTCGTCAACAAATTGATGAGATTCTTATTAAATTAAGGAAAAAGCTAGAATGTTGAAAGTTAACGACTTGTCCTTTGCATGTCCGACTCATAATTATTCATTCTATTTTAATAGCCTATATTCAATTTTATCTATCGTTAATCTTTTGTACCAAAGGAGACATTACATCCTTTATGTCCGTCATCATGAAAACTTTCTAGCATTCAAAACATGGCAAAAAAAGTTTGCACTTGCTTCCAGTACAACAGTTATGTTCGCTAAAATTGCATAGGGGTTGAATATTCTCAACATTCATGTACACATTCTAACTCATAAAGAAAAAATGATGCTATAACTTTCACAAGGAGATCATCCTTGGGCTACAGTGATGCGTTATTTACTTCAACTTACTACTCTTGCATTTGGCCTTTGGCAACCCTCAGTGGGACTTTCTATTGGGCACTATTGAAGGCTGCTCTATTGTTACTCAAATGTTTTTGGATTGGAAACATATTCTCACATCTGGCTTGGCATGGTCAGGATTCATTCCAAGGTAATTCTTTGCGAGCGAAAAATCCACTAGTATCAGGTTTTTTCTCAACCGTTGCCTTTACAGAAGCCCAGATTCTCGTATTTTCTTAATTCAAAGGTAAGTTCCTCTGTGGCTAATGTCATTCGTAATGATGGCACTCTTTTATCTTTTCCTTTGGTTGCAATATGCTTTAGCAATGCATTATCGTCATGTATGGCAAATCATTACTCAGATGCTTCAATCATTTCAACCAGTACCCCCTTTGAAACTTCAAGACAAGCTTTAAAATTGGACTCCCCTGCTTGTACACTCGTTTATTTGTCCTTTGAAGCTCTCTCATAGAACAGTCCCATCTTTATATAAAGTTTTAGATGTCTCCACCATGGACATCGGACAAGGCTAATCAAATTTGGTATTTGCATCGTCCAATCAAATGATGGAGAAAAAGATTGAAACAGCTTGACACTCCAAGGTCCCAATACAACACCAGGTCTTTCTATGGTGTATTTTGTTCGAAGTTGTTCCGTCTCAACAACTTTATCATAAAGACGTATTGCGCTGACTATTTGTCGTAGGTATTTAGCTCCAAGAGAAACTGTATCTCATATTTTTTGATACTATCCCGAGACACGAAGTTACTTGGGCATCCTTCAATAGAGATTGAGATTAAGATTTCCTCGCACTTCTTTTGGCAAGCCTTTTAGGTTTTTTGGAATCTATCCTCGACAACCGGATTTTGAGCTCCTCTTTACCTCGGTTCGCTTCTTGGCACTCTAAACTCTCTGGAAAGATAGAAATCACAGAGTCTGTGGTGATCCAATTCTTTTTCTTCCGTTGTTCTTTACAACAATCGCTCTTCGATTGTCTACAAACTCACTACATAGATCATGATGTATATTTGCTTGATGTAGTCTTTTGCCTTACCAATTTTTCTAGGATAGGCATAACCTAGAAGTCCTCTGCATCCTGATATCCCTGGATATGCATCCTGATCTTGCCAATGATAGGAGTGACATGTATCTTGAGTTCAAGGTTTGCCATATCACACATGCCGGATGGCACCATTTCCTGAGGCTTGATGCCAAGCCTTCCTGCCATATCAGGAGTTATGAAATTCGCCTTTGCTCCAGAATCAAAGAAAAACAAATAATTCTAATTTTTGATTTTTCCCCATGCTCTGCACATCTCAATCTTTTTTGTTTCCTCTTCATCATGTGCATGTGGCAAACTCCCAATCACATCTGGAAGAAGTCCTGCAGAAGGTTTAGGTCTTTTGCCCTTCCGATCAGCCTGTTTATCATCATATGACTTGTCTCTTTTCTTGGATGGGCAATCATAAGAGCAGTGTCCCTCTCCTTTGCATATAAAACATTTGTTTTGCTCCATGAGTGACTTTTTCTCTTCATCAGATAACTTGGTACGGGGCTGTTTATTAGGTTGTCCACGCCTTTGACCAGCTTTGAATTGAGCTTTTCCTCCCTTTTGAAACGATCGTTTGCCATAATTATTATTTTCAGATTTGATGTCCTTATCCTAGTGTTTGGCAGCCCATTTGCTGTCTTCTTTCTTGCTGTCCATAAAGCCCAAATTCTTCCCCTGCATCCATGCATATGCTGTCCTTACATTCTCAATTAATTGAGTCATAGAACCCACCTTGGTTTTGATGTAATAATCACGCAGCTCACTAGGCAATCCACAACAGTAGCTCTCTATTTGCTCTTTCAAAGAAGCATGCCTGTAAGAGCTCAATGGCAGCAAAACATCCCAAAACCTCTTGGTATAATCATCAAGATTCTTGCAAAGTTTGTATGACAAGTCATGCCAATGTGAAAGTACTTTAACTTCAAAAGTTGGAGTAAGCCAAGTAGAAGAGAACATTTGCTTAAATTCCAACCATCCCCATGAAGCATAAGGTTGGTGTACCACTTATTGCATTGCCTTTTAAAAATGTGGCAACCTTCCTCATCTTGGATGCTTCTGTAAACAAACCCCCAAGAAATGCAACATCAAACTGTTGAAGGAATGTGAGGGCTTTATACCTGTCTTGTACTCCATTACATGTCTCAAACTTGACATGAGAACCACCATCCTTAAATTCTTTATATACATTTGATGTTAGCTGCCAAAGATGGCTGCAAAAATTCTTTATATACATTTGATGTTGGCTGTCCCAAAGATGGCTGTATTTTTGCAACATTTCCTTCACTAGGGAGAGCCATGCTTGGGTGAACATTAGGCATGGGAGCATATGTTGTGGCTTGCATGCCTGGTTGCATTCCCACATTGTCATACATGGCTTGCTTTCTATGCCCAGTTGGCGGTGAAATCAACAAAGCATCAAAGATAGAATCTGTACCAAAATATTCAAGTTGCTGCCTTAAATATGGCTGAGGTGACTGAGCCACATTTATGGACTGCACATTATTATTTTGAGGAGTAAAAGTACCCAAACCAAGGCCTTATGCTGGCTGCTCATACTGTTGCACTGGCTGTACTTTTTGTACCTCTTTCTCAAGTGCTCTTTTAGGGGATTCCTCTCTCTTGGAAGTCACTTTCTGAGTCATCTTTTATCGCTGTCCCTCATGGGAAACTGATGCATGAGTGTGCTGCCCGCCATGAGAAGCTGATGCATGTGTATACTCACTCTTTCCGTGCTTGTGCTTTCTTGATTTCTTCTTCTTCTTGGCATTTGTTTGCACAATCTGAGCCAAGTTTTGAGTCAGCTGAGTCAAAGCAGTCACTGCACTTGCAAGCTGTGCATTCAACATAGTAGTATCATCGGACTCACTACTAGAACTACTATCACCATTGAGCTGAGTTGTAGCTTCATGTGTGGCCTCCTCAAAAGGCATTTGTTGTGCTCCCTGCAGCTGTACACTAGCTAGATCATTAAGGCTTTCCTGCCTTCTCCTTTGAGGAGTTGTGGAGCTCTCTTGCTCATGGGTACTCACCATGTTTATGACTGTAATATTCAGCTGTCAACAAAGATATCCTTCCACCAAACTACTGAGTCCCATCTCTTGAGAAAAAGAGTGTGGTGTTCCAACAACGAAACCAATGAAACCGGCCTCTAATCACTCAGAGGGCAGTGGAACTAAACCTTTAATCACTTCAGTACTTATTTACAGCTCACAAAGCATATATCACAACCATTAACCATTGCATGATTGCCATTTGGCATTTACCCATTTGTTCACAAACAAAACCACTAAAAAAGCGATGGAGGCTACAATGCCCCTGCTCAACAAACATAGATAAGTGCACCCGATTGGCCCCAAACACCGTGGCGCCCCTTTCAGTATTTCTTTATATTTCATAGTGAAATGATTACAAGTTGCATCTGGAAGACCTTCCCTACAACTGAGCACGCAGCCCCAATTCACTGAGCCTTCGCAAGGCTTTCAAGCATAGAACACCATCACATAAGTGCAGTTAACCCATAGGATCAATCAAAGGCATTCTCTTTTCCGAGTGAAATTCCATTGGCTGTCTAGATGCAATCACACTACACCCCAACTACACTCTCTTTGAGTGGTTTCCAGATGGCATTCACGAAGCTTTTCAAAGCTCCAAAATAAAATCAGCAAAGTACCCAATACACATTATTAAGCCCACGCTTAGACCTTTAAAACCAGAGTTGTCATAGTCTTGTAGTACATTAAAGTACTTAGAATTTCACGCCCCCCTGACAAATGGTTTCCTTGTAGTCCTCACATTGTGGCTCCAAGTATCCACCATGATTTCAAACACGAAAGCAGTGACTCTCACAATTATTATTTTTCACACGTTCAAATACAAAGACAAACCTAGGCTGACCTAAGACCAGGCAAACCAAATAAATAATTGGAAGGAAAGAAGGCTTTGATACAGACTCCTGAGCGGAAGGTATGCTTTCAGTGATTTACTTAATTACGCTTGGAATTAAAAGAGCCATAACTAAAAGACAACTAGCAATATTATTTTTCACAGATCCATCCACACAAAGACATAACATGAAAATAGAGATTGAAACATAGAAACGACAGCACATGGACTGCGAAGGAGAATCACTCCCTGCTGAAGCTTTTATACAACAATAGTTCATAACTTTGGATGGAACCAATAAAATACTACGAGAGTCTAAAGAAATACAGTCAAGTCCTTTAACAGGTAGGAGGAATACAATCAAGAGGAGTGGCCCACCTTTAGATGTGATGTTCTTTTAAATATCAGGTAAGAAACAACATGATTTTCGAGAATGCAGTGGGCTATGATGGACAACAATATTGACAAGGAGTGAAGGCTCTCATCATAAGGCTCACTCAGAGTTGGGGAGAACATATTGACTAACCAATAACCAACACCTATAAAGCAATACTTGATGACTGACCATCTTAAGCCAATTATCATTTTGTAGATGAGCTCCTAAATAGGAACTTTGTTTGAGCATCATGGGATTGTTTTTTGATATTGCTCACTCAAGCTGAATCGTAGTATTGGGGATAGTTCCCTCATCTTAATAGGAGATAAAAAATTTAGTTCAAAAAGCAAAACGTTTCAGAAATGTTTCAGCCGATTTCGTACGGGTTTGAAACGTGTTTCGATGCAACTATGATCATCACCCCTCCTCTTAGTTAATCAATCCCTCCCTCTTCACCCCTCCGACTCGCTTCCAACTAATTGAATTGGAATAACATTTCTTTGTTGAGTAGGGGGAATCACAACAAATGCCATTACAAAGCTACTCTTAGCATGTTAACGGAACACTCACTCATGGGGATTAAATATAAGAGAAGCAATAGTCTGAAACTGTATACTGATAGTGATTGAGATGCATGTCCAAATCATAGTACATCAACTTCAGGATATTGCTTCCACATTGGATTTGGACTGATACCTTGGAGCAGCAAGAAGCCTCTATGGGAATCTGAATATAAAGGAGCAACGAATGGACCTTGCAAAGCAATGCGGTTAAGGAGAATCTTGATGGATATTGGACTTGAACAAGAGGATCAACGCTCGTAATGATAAAGATCTAGTTTTTCCTCGAGTAGAGGATCAATTTTCAGATATCCTAACCAAATCTCTTGCAGGAGTTAGAGAGTTTTCCAACATGATGAGGCCAAATCCATTGCTCATCAAGAGGGATTGTTGGAAGAGATTCATCTATAAGACAGCCAAGGTCTTATAAGACCATTCTCACCATGTCCTACCAACGCCTTAGAACACAGCAGGCTTTAGCAATCGTCAATCGATACGTTTTACCATATCCAAAGTTTAGGGAACAGCTCCTATAAACCACTGTCACTTCACAGACACAATATGCAAATGCTAAAAAGTAGCTGCAAACATCAAATGCACACTATAGCAAATACCTTCTTGCCGGAAACAGCACTCCGCCTCACACCATCATCCTTCACCTGGCTTAAGAACGAGAAAAATCAAAATTTCATCATCAAAACCAGTGTTTAAACATATGTAAAAATCCAAATTACCTCAGAATTCCGCCTGGCATATTTGGAACTCTATTTGCCTAAAAGAATGCATGCCTGCTTATTTAACACTACCTTCGATTGCTGTACAGGGCCTGGAATATCTTTCCTCTGCTTCAACGTATAACTCCCACGATCCAATGGAATCATCAGCATCAAGCAGTCAAAACACGGCCATCAAAGCCAAGAATAGAATAAAGTGACCATTCCGCAGACCCCAGCTCCAATTTTGAAGGGCCCATATATATACAGGCAGCAATAGAATGTCAGCACCAACAATGACCGATGAATACGAATGCAAAGGCTACACAAAGAATCCCATCAACTGAATGAATTAAAATGTCTGACAATTGTACACAGAGATAGTGCCTACCTCTTTTTGCTTGTGTTTTTCATGTTTGTGTTTTAAATGCTTCTCTTTGCCTTTGTCTCTGCCCTGCGATTCACACACACTTCTCAATATACAAAGGCCTCACTGATACTACCAATGGCTTGACGTGCACATTTAAAACTGGGACTTTGTACCTGTTTTGAACGATGTTTCCTTCGCTTCTTACGGGCATATTCCAAGCCGCCTGAATCATTTTCAGTACTCGAGTCAAGCTCCAGCCTGTACCAGAAAAGATGCAAAGAAAAGCATCCAGTGAGGAATAGAAGTGCCAGGGAAGATTGCCGTTCACATTCGAGCTTCTCTGAGGCGGGTTGTAGGATGGGATTAAGATGTTGGCGCTTCCCATTTTGATGGTAAAAGGTGATTAAGGGAGGGCCATAAAATAGAATAGGAAACCCTTTGCTACGAGACTGAATTCCAATAGTCGCCCGTAGAAAGCACGAACAAGAAATCAAAAGGAAGAAAAGAAAGAAAGACCTAGGTTTAAGTTTGCTGTGATTCGTTCTGTCAAGGTGGCGATGGCCGGCAGGGAGGACACTGGAGTAAGATTCGGGAGAAGGGGAAGAGCTGGAGATGGAGGTAGTGCTAGAATTCTAGGTGTGGTGCCGCTTGTCGTCCTCATTTTGTGGCTTAATGAAACCTTGAGACGTGCGGTAACGTATGTTTCCTTGCATAAAACACAAAGGAGCAAGGAGACGTCAAAGAAATCTTACCCAAGGCCCTTCTTAATTTCAGTCACACATCCACTCTGGCATCGGCTTTTTTTGCCACCTCACCCCTCTCCTTTCCCACACCTCTGAACATTCCATCCCCATCTGTCCTCACGACCACATGCCGCTTCGTCCTTGGTTGGCGGTATGGAGAAACAATGAAGGCTCGCACATTAGGGCAGGACCGCGACAAGAACGAGATGTCCGGAACGATTCGCGACATCTTCGGGGAATTCTGCCGAGAGTTACCGCTCGGACATTCTTAAACCCAGCCAGCTTCGTTGTATCCGAAAACTTTGCATTCCCTATTAATGCGGCTAAATCCACCCGATTTCTCGAAGTTCACGGATGCCCTAAGGGAACAGCGAATTCGAAGGAGACCTACCAAGTTTGGGAAAGCTACATTTGTTGGCCTACCTTGAAAAGGGAAGGCTTTAGTAAAGGTGTTTCTGTTTAAGAAAGGGAAAATGATGTGGATTTTTTGCTATTTTGGTCCCCATTTTTTTATCCCCCTTTCTCTCTCTCCCCCTTTCTCTCTACCCCCTTTCTCTCTCTCTCTCTCTCTCTCTCTCTTCTTCTTCTTCTTCTTCTTCTTCTTATTCTTCTCTCAGCTTCCAAGGCAAGCCTTTTGAATGTATTCAACTTGTTGGTCGAGCGTTTGGCATTCCAACTCCAATACTGACTCTAATGTTGACGGTGACATAAATTAGTAGCCTGATGACGACCGACGACTAGTGTGAACCACTACATCCAGTGGCCATCCTCCAATTCTACTTCCTCGGGCAGGTGGTGTGAACCTACCCTTAGAATGGGATCATATTGCCTTGTGTGGCCTAAATGTACTCGAAGGAGAGGTGATGTGGCAAAACACCAACTATCATCATGTGTGAATTTGGCTACGATAAAGAAGGGTCGTCATTCAAAGCAACTCTAGTATTTTGCTTTGGCTATGGCAGCTCCTTTTAACTTTGACATTGATGGTGACATAAATTAGTAGCCTAATGACTCTGCTAGCTAGAGTGAACCACCACACAATTATTTTCTGGTCTAATGAACCCACCCTTAGAGAGCATTCCCACGAGCTACCATAGCTAAGGCAAAATATACTAGAGCTATTTCAAATGAAGGCCCTTGTTTCACGCAGGCTAATTCACACTTGGTGACTACCAAAGTTTTGGCATATCACCTCTCCTTCAAGAGAGCCACAGAAGCCACACTAGAATGAGACCACATAGGGAAATATGATCCCATTGTTCTAAGGAGGGTTTCATAACCAAATGAAGCCCCCAAGTTGCACATCCGCCACTTTCTGAGGTCAAATTCTGTATCTAGCCGAACTTCCATTCACAACAAGGCAGATGAGTGAAGCTACATAATAAATGTTGCAGCCAACATTCACCATGGGCCAGCTGATAAAAGCTTCAAACTTTTGGTTGAGGGGCCCAGGTTCAAATCTGAGGTGCGGCTATTAATTCGTCTGTCTTCCCGAACAAATCCTTAGGCCTTACATCTAAGCCAACCAAGATTCTCTTCATGCCCGAGTGTGACTCGGAGGCCAAACGCAAGAATTTTTGTAGGAGGGCAGATGCATGTAAAGACACTAAGGCTTGGGCACAATTTTTCATTGGGCAAGATGTCATTCACCGATATGCAGGCAGACAGTTGTGAAACCCCCCTAAGGCTGGTATCACAAACATCCGAGGACAAGAACCACTTCTTGATTTGGAATGATTTGATCGAACAAGAAGAATTGTACCAAAAAATTCACTTCTTCAAAAATGTTGGTTGGTCCATATTAGAAGTGGACATCTCTCTCATTAGACAAGTAGCACGACCCATCTACAACGGGTTAGAGACCCACTTTGTTAGGTCTCAAGTTGGGATGTCCTTAATTTGAAGAAATAAAATTTAAAGTTTCAAGGCTCCCTCCACCATAAGCACCACTTTGGCTCCCTCCACCGTAAGCACCACTCACATATTTGACCACGGACTGACTATTTTATCAAATTATCAATCCTCCATCTTCCCCAAATAAGCACCATCCACATACTTGACCATGACTTCTAACAATAGCCCCGAGCTAGCCATCCAAAGAACCCCCATATGCTCAATAACGATATGAAGATCATCACACTTGAATACCCTAATGACTACAACATTTTTCCCAAATTGTTGATCACTACCATCTCCCTGCCAACACTTCACAAAAAGGCAAAATAGTACAACTAGCGATTCCCCTGCTCCTCCATCACCATAGCCAATCTCCATTGTCATAGCCTCCTCCTTCTTTTTTGTTCCTCCTCTCCCCCCATGGGCCTCTCCCCTCAACTCCAAGATGGGTGTCCTTATCTCTCTTGAGATCCTTGCAACATCCTTCATGGCTTATTCAAATAAGCACCACTAAGTACTCAAATGATTGGACAGATCAACTCCATAACAATCTTTATCCAAATTGGCATCAACTGATATGGATTCTATTTCAAAACCGGCATTCCTAACCTCGGCTCCTACATCCCCTCACTTTAACACCTCATCCAAGATACCACTCTCCTACATCCAAGATACCACTTGCTTGCCCATCATTATTAAGTGAAAGATTCACCACTAGATTAGTATTTTCGGCAATGTCTTGCTACTTGTTATCTTAAAAATAAGGAAATTTAGATAGACGATGATTATATCATTGCACTAATCTTCATGTTGATGATACACAATTTGCCCATGCATCTAAATAAGCAACACTAACTTGTTCTCATATGCCCATCATTTCTTGAATAATTTGAGGTAGATATTTGGAAAAGAACAAGCCCATGCAAATTGTTAACATTTCCTTTGATTGCTCAAGTGAATACACTAATCTAGTTTTCATATGCCCATCATTTCTTGATTAGTTTAAGGTAAGGATTTGGGGAAAAAGTAGCCCGTACAAACTATTAATCTTTTTTTTAATGATGATTCTATCACAATTCATTGAGCTGGATCCCATGCATCCTTCTATTGATGTTACACAATTTCCCATGCATCTAAATAAGGTCCACTAATCTTGTCCTAATTTATGTGCATCTCATTTCTCCCTTTCACTTCTCGTTTTGCTTCAGCCACACACTTGATTAAGATCATATTTATGTGTGGCATGTTTTCAATTTTTACAATCCTGCCCTACTTTGACTTTGTAATAGAATTTCCTATAAGTTAATGCATGATCAGGTGTAACCAATCATGGAACTATTTTAGGGGCAGCTTTGGGGCCGCAACATGAAGCACTAGTGGGTGATATTTGAATTTTGGGTGTATTCACGCTCACATGGATTCCTCTTGATGTAATGATTATTGCACTGGCATAATAATGAGACACAATCTATCAAAATTTATTGTTCGGAACACTAGAGAGCTTGACACCGACAACATGGTGAAGTTGGCTTGGAGCGACCAAGGAATATTTATGTCCTTAAGCAACCACCATGCTAGTTCTATTTGTGGGTTGCAGTTAATCCTAAACTAAGGAAAATGTATTTCCTTGCAACCACCGTGCTAGTTCTTGGTGGGTTGTAGTTAATTATAAACCAAGGAAAATGTATCTCTTTGCAACCACATCGCGGGTTCTTGGAACTATTTTAGCAATGCTTGTAATTAATCCTAAAGACAAGGAAAATGTGTTTCCATGTGCACCAATTGCTTGTGCAATGAATGCTACCAACAACGATTGTGATAATAGTATTATTTACATTAAGTTTAAAACTTAAAAGAGATTACACCCGGTGAGTATAACAACTCAGCCATTGTTGAGAGCAAAAAGTTGAATGAAAGAGATTATAGGCAAATACAGTTTATAACAGCTCAACAATTTTTGAGAGCCTCATCAAGAAAAAATTGAATTAAAAAAGATTACATCTACATCCAAAGATAGTTTATAACAACTAACAACTTGACGATTGCAGAGAGCCTCATCAAGCAAAAATTGAACAGAAGAGATTACATCTACACCCAAAGATAATTTATAACAACTCAGCAATTGCTAAGAGCCTTCATTGAGCTAAAATTGAAGAAAAGAGATTACATCTACATCCACAGATGGTTAATTAATAGCTCAATAATGGCTGAGAACCTCATCCAGCAAAAATTGAACAAAAGAGATTATATAAGAAGACAATTTTTGCCAGAATAGTACTATATTAAAGTTGAAACAAAAGATTACATCAGTTGAGCATAACCACTCAGCCATTGTTGAGAGCCTAAAATATTACATCCATCAAGGATAATCACTCAGCCCCATTGCTGAGTGGTTATGAGCCTCATTGAGCAAAAGTTACAATGAGGATATTTGTGTAACTCAGTATTACCAAGAGCCTCATTGAGGCTTGCTGATAGACCACTATACATTATTGTATTCATAGAGGCCATCTTACTACATCTGAATTTTTGGGGAGCCCAAGAAGGAGACAATGGAGAGGCCAAAGACCATGCACAATTGCAAGAGTCAAAATCCGAGGTCGGAGCTGACAACAACCCAAGAAACTCTGCCCTAAAAATCATTAGCCCTTCATCAATGTCTCCAAGGGATCCATAGAACATAGCCACAAAGAGGCTAGCTACATGCATGCCATCCAAGGTGATGACCTGGAGATGTGGGGGGCTCAATGGAGACTACCTTGACTATGCACAAGAGCAGACATTTCAATTCATGTCAAGGGCAACACAATGACCTTGTACGAGAAACCATACAAGATTGGGTTGTTGGCTTCGGTTCCTACCATGGTGATGAAGAGGCGGTTCTTGCTGCCTTGAATTAATCAAAATTTGAGCCACCTCTATGCTAGAGGCCAGGTGGTGCCATCCAAATAATCATAAGCCATCAAGAGAACACCAAAAAACACTCTTGGAAGAGAAGAGGGAGCTTGTTTTCCAAACCTTGTGCAACGAACAATGAAGACCAAAGTCAACCACATGGCCTTTTATATATGTCACCTTTTAAAGGGAGGGCCAACCCTATTCCTTGTACCTCTCTCTCTCTCTCTCTCTCTCTCTCTCTCTCTCTCTCTCTCTCTCTCTCTCGTTACAACCACTTGGGCCCATATGGCACCAAGGCATATGCTAATCTATGGACTTGCCAATATCCCCCATCAAATGACATTGCCAACTAATGTAGTCAAATGACATTGCCAACTAGTGTAGTAAACATGCTCCCCTTCCTATCCTTGGTCCAGTCTTGATCCTATCCTCTGGATCATGCAAAGATCATGGTTGTTGGAAGACTGTCAGTGAAGATCATTCTTAGTGTCCACTCGTGTAAACTTTTGCCGTTGGCAATGCTTCATAGGTCTTCAATACATCCTTTGTCATGGAATTGCTACTGGGAGGATGGTTATTCATCTAGTGGTATCAAATTCCATTGAAATTGGCATGGCATGAGTGATTGCAAGGGCTAGTCATTGGGTGGATGGATTGGGACTGAGTAGTTGTGGCCTTTCAAAGGAAGAAAAGGAAAAAGAAGAATCTAAGTTGTAAGCTAGTAGGAAGAAGGTGTTAGTAGGGTTGATGTAATATCCTAGTGGTATTAGTGTTATTAGGGTAAGTATAGTGTATTCTTATGCTCCTCCTTAAGTCCCATCTTTGATTTGAGTGGGGCTTTTCTTGGATTCTCATCAGACTATGTCTTTGTGGAGTAGTGCATGACACTTTGTCTTGCTTCTTAGCATTGAAGTTCCTTTGAAATCCATTTTATGGATTATGGATTATATTTCATTGAGGAATTTTCTTGGAATTATTTGAGACCAATAAGGTTGTGGCACCATCTGGAGCTTTATTTTGCCCGAGTCATCAAATCGAGAGGAGTCTGATAATACACCATACAAATTCCTAAAATGAGGATTATAGTTGAAGAGGTATAGAGCATCTTGGGTTCTAGAAAAGTCGTCTTAATTAAATTTGATATCACCTTGGGAGGCTTGAATGGATAAGTGCGGACTAGTATTAATAACCATAAAAAAGAAGAATAAGAAGAAATAAAAAGAGGAGGGAGAGTTGGAGTTAGCTAATGAAGGGTTAGTAAATGAAAGTGAAAACAAATCTTTGAGGATCACAAGAAGCTCATCCAGACCCATTTTGATCGCATCAAATTCACCCGACAATCAAAATCACCCGTGGAGCCATTGGTGTAGGACCACTTATTTTCCCTTATGTGGAGGAGTGCCTTGGGATACTGGGCATTGATGTGTCTTTGATAGGCCCTAGACCTTGATGAATTTATTAGGGTTGCATACCCTTGGTTGGCGAAAAGATTATTTTTTTCCATGGTAGCAACATTTTGTCAAGGTCTCTGATATCTTCCATTGCAACAGTAGGTTCTTATGGATCTACTCCTTTTTTAGGAGTAGGTTCTTGTGGGTTAACTGCTATGGAGTTGACTGAATGTCGCACTGATGTAGTAGGCTTGTATTTCTTCATGGAAAACCTGATGAAGGCCTTGAACTAGCATTGCCTGGCCCTTTGTGGACCTTGCAGTAGGTTCTTCTGTTACTACACCCTTTTTAGGAGCAAGTTCTTGTTAGCTACTTTTAATATATGCTTCATTGTTGGTGTTGTAGACTCAAACCTTCAGGTCTCTCCTCATTATTTTGTGGCTCTAGAGAGGTGAAGTTGATCGTGATACAAGCATGAGAAGGTGGGCTACCATGCTGATGACACTTAGGGATCCACATTGCCATTGTATGATCTTTGAGCTTGTAGTAGTTCCTTCCCAATCCCATCTTTTCTGGTGCCTTTGTCAATTAAATCCTCTAACATGTTCAACTTTTATTCTCTCATCGTAATAAAGTGAGAAATGTCCTCTGGAGCAAATGTGAGTAGGACTATAGTGTCTCAGAGATCTTCTATTTTTGTTGAGCCCAAGTTGCCATAGTAAAAATAATTCATCATTCTCATTGGAAGGTTCTTGTGTGACTCCCATTGTGTCTGGCATGGTTGGTGTGACATGTGTAGCTCTCATCAAGCTTAATGTGGAATTTCTTACTAAGGAAGGCTCTTGTGTAGCTTCCAAAGTAGAGTCAATTCTTTTCATGGCAAGTTCTTGTGTTACTATCTATTTTTTCAAGACAAGTTCTTGTTTTACTGCTTGAGAGGAGGTAGATGATTTCCCTTATGTGCGATCCTCGTTTAGTGATGCTTTCCCCTTGTCCTTGCAACCAGGTTCTTGTGGTACTATGCATCTTTGCAAAGTAGGTTCTTGTGTGACTACTACTGGTGCATTTGCGCTGGTTGAGGCTTTCATATTAGTATGTTTGGGGTTTCACTCCTTTTGTGATGGTGATGGTGTACCTTTAGGTTTAGGGCAGGTAGGTAAGGGTTGTGGATTGTTATGATGAGGTGTGCGCATCCAAATATAAGAGTTGCCAAGGTAATATCCCTAGGCCTCAAGTAGTCTTGTGGGAACCCATTGGTAATGTACCTTGTGTTTTGATGTCGAGGTTTTTTATTTACATGAGGGGGTGGCTAGCAATGGTGACGTTTGATGTTTAGAGGGAGTGGCTTGATATCTTGAGGTTTCTTAGGAATCCAAAAACATGATTCACCCTCAAAGTACCCTTGGGTCTCTAGTAGATCCTTTCAAACCCACACTTGCTTGGTTTCTCTTCTTCTTTGTTGTCTTTGCTTGTGAGGCCGTTGTGGAGGTTGAGAGATGGAAGTAGACATTGATACTGATGCTTGAATGTTGGTCCCATCGGTAGTGATCTGTGCATCTTGATGGGTTGATTCATCCACCAAACAACCCTTTGTAAGTATATTGCATCCAACTTTTACCAAGAATTGTGGCTCCTATTAAGGTACCTAAAAGAGTTACTAAAATCTTGCAAGGCACAATGTAATTATCCACGGAAACATTCTACATCAAAGAACCAATAACCTTAATTGAGTTACCTCCTATGGACTGAATTTCAAAATCACAAACTTGAAGGAGTA
This sequence comes from Dipteris shenzhenensis, assembly GCF_047967505.1. Lineage (NCBI taxonomy): Eukaryota > Viridiplantae > Streptophyta > Polypodiopsida > Gleicheniales > Dipteridaceae > Dipteris > Dipteris shenzhenensis. Next base: position 23,525,298 of record NC_141606.1, read on the forward strand.
CTTGGCCGAGATGTTTTAATGTTTCCTAGGAGATGAGGTTATTGCTTGCTCGCCAATCTACCATGGCTTGTATTTGGCATTTTGCAGACGGCTTGTATTCAACATGTTGCACCTACTGATGTTAGCTTTATTCAATGTTGAGATGGATTCATGTCTTTATTGTCAGGATCAATACCATTCTCATTTGCAAGTTCAACTTGACTAGCCAATACCGCTCTTATGGTGTAAAAAGGTGTAATGGTAGTACGTTTATCATTGTCGAGGTGCATAAATTAAGTTCCCTTCATACTCAAAAGATCTATTGTGGGCAATGTATGCATCCAATTTAGTGAGTCTTTTAAATTAGGTACAACACATTAAGAATCTTCAAGACCAAAGTATTGGCCCCTTTGTTGACTGGAACCCTTAGAAGGTCTTGAGCTTGATTGGGAGATTCAATGTTCTTAGGATTAGTAGACTGGGCTGCCACTATTTGCCCATTCATTTAGTCATCACAAAGGTCTCTCCAAAGGGTTGGGTTGTTAGAACATGAAGTCAAGTTGAGTGTTCTAGTGTGTACTAGGAACTAGTATTTGTGTGAGAGTGCCACGTGTCATATTGGGAATTATCCCATATACACTAGGTACTTTAGTTTGTGTGTGCACTCTATAAGAGTGTTGTACTTCCTTGTGTCAAATCAGAGGAGTCTACATCTACATCAAGCTTTCCATCATGTGAGTACTTTGGTTATCTTTGCTCTAGCATTTTCATTATGTCTTTCCATTCCATTCTTGCACCTTCATGTGGTATCAGAGCCATGTTCTCTCCTCTTTTCCCCTTCTCCTAGCTCAGCCTAGAGGATGAGGGCGGCCTGGAAAAGGAAGTGGCCCTCTTCCTCTATGATGGAGCTCCCCTTCCCTTAACCCCTTCATGTGGAGCTGGAACTTCCCTTCGATCTTCAACATGAGTTGCCCACCATCTCCGTCTACTTCTGCCCACCATCTTCCTGAAGTTGCCCGCCATCATCTTGCCATGTTCTTCTCCTAATTGCAGCCCACGATCTACTCCAATATTCAGCGCACCATTTCATCCTTCTTTGCCTTGCCATTTCCAGCTGCATTCTGCCTACCACTCTGCACATTATTCTTGCCATTTTTGCCCCAAATCTGCGTCACATTCAGCTCCAAAAATAGCGCCACATTATGCTCAAAATCTGCGCCATTTTCTTCTCATTCTGCCTGCCATAAACTGCCTCAGATCTGCGCCATTCTCTGTTGAATTTCTGCACCACATCTTGCTGAAATCTGTGTGCCATGTCTTGCTCAAAATCTGCCCCAAATTGTGCTGATTATGTTCGTTGTCTTCCCATGAATCTGCCCGCCATTTTTAGTTCATTGTCTGCGTGCATGGGAGTTGCATATTGCTGATCTTCACTTCGAGTTTGGGGTACTTTCCAGCTTGATCATGATGAATACTCACGTTGCCATTGAAAAGTTCAATGGCCAAGGATTCCACACCTGGCAAATGAAGATCAAGTTCCACTTGATGAAGTACAATCTGTGGAATCTGGTCAAGGGAACTTCTTCATCAAAAGAGAGGGAAAAGGAACCTCAACGTCTCGAGCAAGCATTCGCAATCATTGCATTGGGTCTTGGAGACAATTATCTGCATCACATTGCCAATCTTGAAGATCCTGCTGAAGCTTGGGCTGTGCTTGACCACTTATTTGGTGCAAGTAGCAAGCATTCTAAGCTGTCACTCAAGATTGAGTTCTTTGAGTTAGAGCTGACATCTGGAGCACCTCTTGATGCTCACATCAACAAAATGAGAAGCCTCATGAACCAGTTGGCTTCGGTTGATTCACCGGTGACAGAAGATGATTCTATGGCAGTGCTTCTCAAAAGCATGCCAAAAGAATACGACAACCTGGTAACCACGCTGAAATATGGTCCTAATCCTTCATTTGAAGGAATCATAAGTGCATTGCAGGAAGAGGAAAGGAAGAAAGAGAAACAAAAGGATGAGGGAGAACTAGCTTTGGCAACCAAGTTCAAAAGGATGAATTTTAAAGCTTGTAGACATTGTGGCAAAAACAATCATGATGAGAAAGATTGTTTTCGCATCAAGCCATGTGGGATTTGCGGCAAGAATGGCCACTCTGAAAATAATTGTTTCTCAAAGAAAAATCCAGCAAATATGGTGGAGGACACAAGTGATGAAAAAGCATATATGGTAGATGATAAAGATTTCTATTTCTAGGGTTCCCTGCCTGGATCATGTTTCCAAAAAGGATTTTGTAAACCTGTTGCAACCGCTATGAGTATGCAAAGGTATCTTGTCTTATCTTGTCTCAGAGGTATCTATTATGTTTTGTGTGTTTATCCTGGTATATCCCATATTATGTACCTACCCAAGGATGTCCAACTTGCATGAGAGACTAGAGCCGTGGATTTATCCTTGACCAGAGACCCTGGCATGAGAGACCATGAGCCTATGATTTATCCTTGCAGTATGAGGCATTTCCTTGAGGGGGGATTTGTTGGGAATATCAAGGAACTGCATCTTTTATGAACTCATGCTATCACTCACCTTTCCTTCATGGGGGGGTGTTAGAACATGAAGTCAAGTTGAGTGTTCTAGTGTGTACTAGGAACTAGTATTTGTGTGAGAGTGCCACGTGTCATATTGGGAATTATCCCATATACACTAGGTACTTTAGTTTGTGTGTGCACTCTATAAGAGTGTTGTACTTCCTTGTGTCAAATCAGAGGAGTCTACATCTACATCAAGCTTTCCATCATGTGAGTACTTTGGTTATCTTTGCTCTAGCATTTTCATTATGTCTTTCCATTCCATTCTTGCACCTTCATGGGTTGCCTCAAAGCAATGTCACAATAGGCATCTTCACCTCTGTGGATAAAACTGAGGGAAAACTAGCAATGTCTTGTAGCCCCATGGTTTACTCCAATCTGATTGATTCTGGCTCCTCAAAATAATAAAAGGACCTATCATCATCCTCTTTTAAGTGTTGTAGGGTGGGGTCTTCTTCAAAAATCCACAGCATTAGGGTGGATCCCTCTACTGAAGGGCATGACACACCTTCTTCATCTACCCTTTTAGGTAGTTGCAAGGCTTTTGACGATCAAGTGGTTATCTCATGTCTTGGATGAATTGTACCAGCATTCTTGCTTGCCTTAAGCCTCTACTTAAATTTCTCTTGGCACTTGTGTACCAATTTATGCACCTCGGTGAGACATTGTTTGTCCACCCATGGGTTGGGATATTCACCATGACCCTTAGGTGTTGTGGCTTGGCCATGGGATAAGGCCCTTATCATTCCATCATTTTCCTCATGTAGGTGCTTGCCGTTGCTGCTATTGTTTGAGAAAGTACCACTAGAGGAAGATAATGTTGGTAGGGAGGCCGTGTCTTCATCCACTGACCCATCTTGGATGATGAACTTATTGTGTCCCTTCCCAATCTTCGTTGCACCCTTGGTGCTTACTCGTGCTAATTCAGTTGCCTCCCTAGGCTATGATGTGTTAGCTTTATACCTTTTGGCTTGTCTGTGAAGATCTTTAAAAAGGGCTTTAGCTTGTAACCTCATCATTTTATTCAAGGATATGGCTATAGCACCAAGTGAAGGGATACAGGTATAGCACTCGTCGATGGAGGGATAATAGGCTATAGCATTGGGTCAACCCTCCTATCATACCATAAATTTGGTAGGTGGGCTAGGTGGTGACTGACATGTGTAGTTTGGGGGGATAAGGGGCTATAGCACCAAATCGGAGGGATAGAGCTATAGCACCGATGGTGGGATAGCACTACAACATGGATAGAAACTGAAACTTGCAGCTTTGCCGACTAGTTTTGGATGATTTTTAATGATTTTGAAGTTTCTTTTCACGTTTTTTTCCCAATAGGGGGATGCTAAACTACTTAGTCTACCTATGCAATGCAAAAAAACAACAACATTTGAATGGCAAATGGGGTGTTTTGCAAAAATTGACAGTTTCTCCTTCAAAAACCACTTCAAAAATCACTTCAAGCATCATTTTTGGGTGTTTTTGTTGCCTCTAAACTATCTTTCTATCGATTCAAAACACTAAAAAACATAAAAAACAAGCTCTAAATGATGTAAAATGCTTTCCAACAGAAAATGACAGCTTCTTCTTTTCGCTTCCAGAACTCACACTTCTTCACTCATTCCTCTCCTACAACTCCACTATCAATTCTCCTACTTAAGCTTGAAGTAATGAGCAATGGGTAGAAGATGAGAAAGCAAATGCAATGCAAAAGCATACCTTGAACTCCCCGATAACAGCACCAGAGATGTGTAGTCTTGATGGTGACTCACGTATTGTTGAGGTCTTGAAGGAATGCCAATGGAGCCTCCACTCCAAGCTACTCCTGTTGAGAGTAATGCAAAGCACGAGCCATCTGCAAGTGTCACTCAAGTGGCTCTTGAATTGTTGCAATGTGTTTCCATAAGAGAACGTGGGAAAGGGGAGAGGGGAGAAGAGGGGGAAAAGAAAGAGAAGAGGGGAATGAAGGAGGATGGAGTAGCAAACACAAAGGCACTACAAAGGAAACAAGAGAACATCCAAAATACTCTTGGAAGAGAAGAGGGAGCTTGTTTTCCAAACTTGTGCATCCAATAATGAAGACCAAAGTCAACCACTTGGCCTTTTTATACATGTCACCAATCGAAGGGAGGGCCAACCCATCCCTTGTACCACATTCTCTCTCTCTCTTGTTACAACCACTTGGGCCCAAATGGAACCAAGGCATAAGCTAATTCTATGGACTTGCCAATATCCCTGGACTATGGAGGGGTTGGTGAGGAGCTCACATGCTCTCCCACCTACCCGTGCCATCTCCCTCACTTCTTCTCTCTAGAGCTCTATGAGCTTTGTGTGTGGAGCTTGATCTCCCCTTCTCGTAGTCAAAGGATCTCCCTCTCCCTCTCTCTATGTGCTATGGATCTCCCTCCCCCTCTCTCTGCTCTCCTTGCTCTCCCTCACCTCATGCTCATCATCAGTTGCTGGACTCCCTTGTTGTCGATGCTCTTATCCCTCCCTACCTTGCCTTTGCTCTACCTTACTAAGGCTCCTCTCTCCTTGCCTTGCTTAACCTCTCTCTACCTTCCTCACTTTGCCTCCCCACCATAGCAGTTGGTACTATAGCCCCATTGTCAAACTCTGCCCTCACCTAGTATATGGCTCCATTGACCTCCACAACTCATTTATATGGAGTTTTGTTTCCTGTAGCTACATTGGGCATTCAAAGTGTACTCTTTCACCATGGCCTCTACTTAGCTCTCCATATATCGAGTGTCATGGTGGTATGTCTTATCCCTGTTTTATCAGTGTTTTTGGCTTTACACAGTCTTCCTCCTCTTGTGTTTCAAAGCTCTCAGGTCTCTCATTGCTCTCTACCATGGCTTTTATCTAGGAAGACACTGACCTCAACACAACGTTTGTGCTTTCATCTCAACTCCAAGATGTGGTCTCCTTTTGTGTACAAATGTATGCAGAAGTCCTACTATCTTCTTAGACTCTTGGAAAGCACATTTTTGAATGCACCTGGCTAATGTCTTGCTTGAAGCATGAAGAACCACTCCCGTTTGTTCCAAAATCCATGACTACCTACATTGTTGTTGATTGGTCTATGTTTCTAGATGAAACTGCCAAGGGTTTGAAGGTTACCATGAAATTTTTTGGGAAGGAAGCATAATCCGTGGCTAGCAAGAAGGTCCTAGTATTTTTGTGCTTCTCTCTTTGTTATTTGCCAAACCTATGTGGGGTTATGATTTTTCTGATAAAAGTCTATTTTAGGGATATTATAGCGAATTGTTTTGTAATGGTCTACTATAAATAGCAAATTTTTTCATGGTGCATTGGGGTTTCCTAAAAAATCGAGTTTTGTTTAAAGAAGTTGCATCTGGGGGTGATGGTACATCCAAGTTTTTTTAATGATAGTGCCTCTGAGGAAGTATAAAGATGTGCTTGATATAGAGACTGCTTGCATCTCACCAGGCTAAAATAGCTAGCACACAGAGATAGAGATATGATTCAAAGCATTACTCTTTCTTTATCTTTTCATTTAGTGGTGGTTAATGGCACACAAAGGTAGAGATATGGCTCAAAGCATTACTCTTTCTTTATCTTTTTGTTCAATGGTTAATGGCAATATGTATAAATTACTTCATATTGTTTTTCATGCTGTGTGGGATAGTTGGTTTTGCCATTAATATTTTTTATAGCTTGGCTTGGTTGTTTCATTAAGGATTGGCATTGTAATATACTTGAGCTAGCATTCCTTTCTTTGAAACTATTTGCATGGGAGGCTAGACAAAGTGATGCATTTAATTTGGAGTCTACTCATTGGATTCCAAGTGATAACATGGGACTAACATGTATGCTAAGGTTTGTAAGATACTTGAGCTAGCATGCTTTTCTTTGAAACTATCTGCATGGGAGGCTAGACAAAGTGATGCATTTAATTTGGAGTCTACTCATTGGATTCCAAGCAATAACATGGGACTAACATGTATGCTAAGCTCATTCCATCTAAAAGGTTTGCATGTATACTTAGCTCATTCCATGTAAAGGTTCCTTGAAATCATCCCATTCACTAATTTCCCTCAGCATGGCAGTCTATCTTATCACTCACTAATTCACCCAAGCAATGCCATGCCAATATATCATTATTGAATCACTACTATAATACTACCACTACTCTAATCCAACCATCATGCATAGATTTGTAACCATGTAGCATGCACCATTACACCATCCATGAGATCCCTATAGAGATCTCATAATGGCCTCTCCTGCAAGATCTAGATTGTCTTATCCCTCACCATGGCAATCTACTGAAGAATAACTTAATTTAAATTGATTTAGTGAGGATATTCAAAAAAATAAATAATGAAGCAAAGAGCTCTTTGCAAGTTAATTTGTCCTTGGCTTTTGGTGGAGCATACATGAATAGATTTATAACCATATACCATTTCACACATGTATTACATCATGTTAGGGTGGAGGCATTTGTATTATCTCATATGTAAGATTGAAATATAAGGGCCTTGGTATTATGGCCTTGGTATTATCTCACATGTAAAAGGGGTGGGGGGGAGAGAGAGAGAGAGCATGTGACTTGGCAACATGTAAATGTGTCATAACACTTATTTCATTAATGTTGGACTCCAGAGTCTACATTTGGACTAATCCTAAAAATCTTTCCCAAATGGAAAGCTTGCTTTATGAAAATGTTATTCAAGAATCAAAGTTTACTTTTTGGCACTGGCATTTATGTTGCACTAATAATGCAAAAACTACGATTAAATCCTAATTTTGTATTTCTTATTTTTTAAAATCCTATTCATATGTAAAAAAATCATTGGTTTATTATTATAAATCCATGAAAAATCACTTAATACAAATAGAAAATTATTGAATTAATTTAATCCATGAAACTGCACTTAAAATTCAATGTAGAAAACTAGGAGAAAACTATAACACTCTTGAAGATTCAAGAAATTAAAAGGTTTATATAGACAAGAAACATGGAAGACTCTTTTATAGTCTAAAAGATAGCAGTAGCTATGCTTGTAGTTTTACATTATGATCATAAGTTTACAAGACCTATTGCTTTGGATGAGTCTTTGTACAGAGTCTGTCACGGCAATCCTAACATTTGCTTGTTTGAATGTTTGACTCGTCATCACTTGTTGCTTGGGTGCATCTTTATTCACTCTCATCTGACCACCATCACCTTCAAGCTTTATGGATGCTTGAATGGTGTTATCATGGGGATTCTTCATTTGCGCTATCTCCTTATACTCCCTCCTTATATACTATGTGAAATAATTGGTTGCAGTACTTTTGTTTTTTCTTCTACATCATACCCCTTATGCTTCTTTGTTTTTTTCATCCTTGATTTCTAGGATACTATGACTGTCTTTTTGGAAAGCTTTGAAATTGCTTCATGGTTTGGGACCCATTCCTTTTTCAAACAAGTCATTTATAATGTATTGTTATCCTGGTTCTCCTTCCTACCCCGTAGCTCATACCATATTGCTGTAAATGTTGTAGCTCTCCCTTGGTTATCCATGCTCATGTCCACCACTTTTGTAACCCAAAACTTTGCATTCTCATATTCATCATTCGATGGTCAAACTGCAACAAAATAATGGACGTCTATGTCTATTTGTGGCATAAACTCTCTCTTCTTCGGTCCACAATATGGACATGGCGCAACGATTCAAAGAGACCACAAGCTGGGTGCAAGTCGTTACCAAAATTTGGCCAAAATAAAGGCCGTTCTCTCTTTACATAATCTTCTCGCATTTTCTCAAGATCCTTCATCAATTGGTAGGTCTTCCTAATTACAACAATAGTGTGTTCCTTCCAAGAGGCTTCCAATCAGGAAATCTCTTCATCATTTCCTCTGTATGTTATAAAAGCTTTTAAGCCTTCTATTTCATCTTTGGATTTCTTGTTGAATTCTTTTATAGGAGCCCATTTTGGATGAATTTCTTTGCTCAAAATTGAAGTTAAGAGACTGTAAGGTTCTTCAAGTTCCCATTTGCATCAAGAGAATAGTGTTGCAACTGCATCACTAGTTTTTTATCCTTAAAGAAAAAGTGAAAGTAGTGAGGAGTGCTATGACCTATCAGGGAATCACCACCTTTTTGTATGAAAGGTAGAATAAAGCTCTTCCAATCATACATCCTTTCAACCATGGAGCATACTGTACCTTCCTTGTAGCCACCAACTTGCCTCCCACATTTTCTTATCAAGTCATCCATCGTCTCCATGTCCTTGTGTTTTAACTCTCTTGAGACCATGCTAAAATACTTGATCTATATCCTTATGTGTGTATCCAAACAACAAAAACCCAACTTCAATCTCATTGAAGATTCGATGTAGTAGGCGACCTTTTTCTGCATGTACACTATGAATTGCCTTCATAATAGATGTCACAACATGATTACTATCATGTAGACGCAAGGAATCAATCCATATGTCTGCAAAAAACTTATTTTCATGCATTGACACTCCACATCAATGTGTCTTAAAAAAGTACTTTCCTTGTAGCTTAGGTGGAGTGTTAACAAATCTAGGTAATGTTAATCTATTTTGATCCATGCCATTTTCCGACTATGCTACCTATAGAGATTTGCTCCCAAACTCAAAAAAGGAAAGAAACACTGATCCTCTTACCAAGACACTACGAACTTGGTGTGCTTTCTTGAGCTCCTTACCACAAACCGCCGAGCTTTTGATACCATGTAAAGAGAGTGGCAGAGAAGTATGGAGTCTCACTTGTAGCTTTCTCACATACACAATGGGGGAATATACACAAAGGTGGAGGCTGAAAATAGTTTTCCTCTTCTTAGTTGTGAAAGCCAAAAGAACTTTCTCTTAGTACAAAAGAATAGGTGAACCCTATATGTGGGTCTCAAACCAAACTCAGCTAGCTAAGGTGGCATACTAACTGAGCCACATTAATACAATGGACTGGGGAGGTCACCTCTTTATAGCTATGAGGGCAGTAGTCAGATCAACGTTGTTGGTGGAATCGACCAGGCAACCTAGTTGGTGGAGCCGACTAGTCAACCTAGTCGGTGGAACCGACTAGTCATCCATGGAATATTCAAGGAATATCTCCTATACTGTGGCCTCGGGGGCTCTCGCCCTTGAACCCCCACAAGGGGGGCCACTGGCCCCCTTGGGAGCCCCCTAGTTGGGAGCCAGCTAGCCCTCAGGCTCCAGTAAGAGTAAGGGGCTCCCACACAATCACCTTTCTACCATCAACAGTCTCATTGATAGACCTCATTTGTCATGCAAGTTAGGATCCATCCGGTGTCCCGGGCTCACAAATGGCTTCTCCTCATATGGGGGCCTTATAACTTGAGCACCTTGGACCACTATTGGTTACCAGGAGGTGGGGCATTGAGCATATCTAACACCCTCTAATCTGCCTTACACAACTAACACTCTTCCATATTTCTCCTCCAGGTCCTTAGATTCTCTCCCTACCCCATCATCACCTCCGACACTACTTGTGCTGCCATCACTAGAAAATGACCCAGTATTTGATCTTGCATATCAGAATCCTGAGAATCCAATTCACACTCCCATGCCAAATTCCAATGATCGGTATGATTTTGATGTACCAATTCCCAGTAACCCCATCAAGGAATTTTGGCACAAATATCCTGATATGAAAACTCGAGGTGGATGGACCCTAGAAAAATTCCATACCAACCTTTGTCAGTGTCAAATTAGTGAAGATTGGATAAGTAAGTTGGATCCCCAACCTGATTGGCACCGTCCCAAGCTCTTTGATGTAATAATCTTGAAAGGGTACCTGCATGCACCTCCATGTCTTAGAACCCATTCCAAGTTGCATCCACCTCCATGTCTCAGAACCCATCCCAAGTTCTATGCAGTTCCACGATGTCACAGATGGGAAGCCAACATACACACTTTGGGTGAAGATTGTACCATTAATTGGCCAATGATCGAGCCATACTCTGGTGTAGAATGGAATATCCAAGGCACACTAGTCCGAGCACTTCAACAGCATCAACAAATAATGTGTGGCAACATTTATCGCTTCCTTTGCCAAAGTGCTATCTTCTGAAAAGCATTGGAATACATTTTGGAGGTCCCCTTTGACATTGACTGCCATTTGCCTCCACTCAGTATGGTGTAGCATTTTTTCCCAAAAGAAATGTTCATTTGGGTAAAATATTATATCTATGTGTATATGGGAGCTTAAGTGTTCTATGTGTGTGTGTGTGTATACATACAGACATACACACACACACACACACACACACATAGAGGGGGGGGGGAGGGGATGGAGAGGGAGAGGAGGAGAAGAAGAAGAAGAAGAAGAAGAAGAAGGATAAGGAGAAGGAGAGGAAGAAGGAAGGGGAGCCCGAGGGGGGGGGGGGGAAGGGGGGCGAGAGGGAGGGGGAGGAGGGGGGTGCCAAAGAGAGAGGGAGAGAACATGCCAATTGACAAACCCTAGTGCAATGTGTTGGCAAAGTCCTCTTGGGGCTTTGGTAGGCTCTTTTAGAAAGTAAGTGCACAACTACAAGGTAATATGGAAGCAAAAAAAGGAGAAGAGGATGAGAGAAAGGACACTCTCATGAGGATGTGAAATATTTTGAATAAATGAGGGATAGGAAACATAGAATTATTATATTCTCATCATGACTAAAAACAAGGAGTAAAAAAGAGGAGGGCATGAGAGAAAGTAAGCGTTTTCATAGGAATGCGATGTTTTCTGAATAAGAATATGAACGATATCATTATATAATCTCATCATGACTGATAAAGTAGAGTGAAAGATTTGAAATATGGTTCTTAAAGAAGCAAAAAGAAGAGAAGATCATGGGAAAAAATAAGTGCTTTTGTGAGGATGTGAAAGATTTTGAATAAAATGATCGAGGATATGATTGATATAATTATTATATTCTCATCATGAGACATGAGAAGATAAGAGTTCTTCAAGAGGTGGTGTACATATATATCATCTTGCAAGTTGATATTCGCTATTACAATATTGAACTAACTATTTATAATATTCATCATTAAACATTTTAATATATATTCACCCTTAAGCATTCTAAATGAACTTTTCAACAAAATTCATGCACATCATTTAGCAAACCACATTATATTTTTATTCCAAAGTTGGATGTACATATATGAAAGTGTCTCTACTTTACTTTCTCTTCTTCTTCACACATTTGAAGCTTTGAATAGCTACAAAATCCCGCAATGCCGGGCCATAATGGCTTCTTTCAAGTCCCTCTTTTTCTTGTTCTATAGTATATCCCACCTCTAGTAAATCTTGTAGTACTAACTCATCAGCCAACAGGATGCTGTGACCCAACAGGCTGACTAATAGGCTGCTCGAGACCTATTTGGGAGGTTTCAAGTGTACTCTCATCATTGCCTACTAGTACATTTGCTTCATTGGTTGGTACTACAGCTAATGAGACCTTCACTACTCCACTTTCCTCTCTCTCAAAAAGGACATCCTTTTGCAGTTTGAGTCTCTAGATGTGTAGCATCAATGATAATTACATCAAGACCCTTCCATAGTAGAAACTCTCTAGCTGACCCCATTCCAAACAATGCCGCATTCCAACCTTTCATCCAAAAGCTTCCACCATGCTGTCTATGAAGAAACGATGCTTTCGACATCGATAATCAATAGAAGAGGAATGGATTTTTTCTTGGAAAAAGGGCCTAAGAGTATATCGGGGAACTTCAAATGGTGGAGCATAACCCCTATGAGCAAATGCAACCATCATGCATTGCAAGAAATGGATGCCAATGCCACTTATAAAATTATGCTACTACTGTAAAAGTAGCACCTCAGCTCACTCCTCTGAATGTAGGTGTAAAATTGGCATATGTTGTGCATGTGTGATAAAATGGACTAATGTTTCCCTTTCTTGATGTGACATAGAACCTCGTATCAAAACTCATATAAGCTCATTAATATCTGATACTAGAAGATTGGGTAGCTCATCAAAGAAGAACAAGCTCATTTCCCATTGCCTCAATTTTTTTTGCATCAATTCTTTTGACCATGGCATAGTTTGAACCGTTCCCTCTGATAAAACAATTTCATATGAGAACTTGAAACTCTCATGGTGGTAGGGTTGAATTTGCGTTGTGGTTTTCAAGGCTTTTTCCTTTACCTCTATAGACATGAGCTCTACATAGATTGGCAGATTTGCTCATACATCCTAACCTACTGCCCCATGGCTATTCCAAGATTTGATCCATTTTGAGGCCCAATTTGTCAACCATTTGGCCTATCGCATATTCTTTTTGCTTGTCCACTATATATTATTGGTCCACCAATTCTTCATTTGAATGTAGCAAAAAATTCAATGCTTGGTATGTTGCTTCAGCCTTCACTACTGGGTTGACTGTTTCTTTGAGGATGCCATACTTGTTCTTCAAAGAAGTGTTCATCACTTTTCAACATATGGTAGACCATTGTCACTATCTTATCAATAGAATCTCTCAATGGACTTCAGCAAATTATAGACATATTCCTTGTGATCTTTTTTCTTTTACCCACCTCGTATCTATAATCCTTGTATCTCACAATTACCTATTCATATTTGGGGGGGATTTCCTAAAAATCATTTACCAGACATATTGAGCATTTATAAAATCTTGTTTGCCTTTTCAATTGGAAGATATGGCTTCCCACACCCATACCATATCTCTCTTGCTTTCATTAGAATATCTAAAAGATTTGACTTTTTATTCTTTTGAAATAGTTCATTATTTAGCCTAATAGACTCCAAGGTGTACCTTGAGTCATCTTTAAATAGACAAATAAAAGCTATGACTCTTGAAAACACTCAGCTTGTGACAAGTTCCCTTTTGTAGCTTCATAAAATGCAATTTTGTATGCTTTAGAGAAGTGTTCCCAAAAATGGGCTTGCATGTGCATCTTGCTAGGAATTTGTTTTATGAGAGCAGTTTTTCCTCATCCTTATCATCCTTGTAAATAGCCCTCATAGATTGTGGCATCACAAATTATATCATTATATTTGACCTCATCAAGTGATTCAAAGAAGTCAACAAGTTTTTGGAAAGTCACAAGTGGTCCCTCTAGATTATTTGATTCACTTAGAAGCCTCTTGAAGGATATGTGTCATAAAATAATAATACTAGTGGCTAGTGCTACTCTGTGTTGCATTTTGCGCAAAATTTTCATCAAGAGTTCTTTGATTTAGTGAACAAAGAAGCTAAATAGCGGTATCCCCCCATGTAGGGGAAGGAGTTGTTTTGTTGTTTTTGTTGATGTAAAAACCTTGTATATTTTCTTAACTTTATAATATAAACTCGCATTCTACCCCCCCCCCCCCCCCCCCCAAAAAAAAAAAAAGAAGAAGCTAAATCGAGTGTGAAGTGAGCATAGCATATTGAGAGGTTCCCCATATGTAGCCCCATTGTTGAGAATCAAGCTCATGCAGTGTGTGTCTGGTTGTGACTAGGGAAATAAGGTGTGTCACAACAATCCAACCATGGTGTGTGGTGGAGGAGACTATAGCTCCCTCTTGGTTGGCTTCCTTGTCTCTTTCGGTTTCTTCTCATGGTATCAGTAGATCCTGGTAAGCTGAGAGGTAGTAAGAGATGTTGAGGAATCATCTCAACATCATGTAATGATATGTTCATAGCACAAACATAAAAGAGTGTTGAAAGGCACAAGGGTTGGAAACCCTAACCCTAAAGGGATTTGTATATATTAATTCTTTTCAACTAAATCTACTATGCAGTTAGTCATTTGTGGTGTGCTCTCTAGCTTGCATGGTCGGGCGGTTGTCTCTCTTGAGAATGCTGTTGCTGAAGTTTCTATTGCCCAACTATTTCTTTGAGCCTCTTACTTCAACGATGGAGTACAACCATTAGCGAGCCTTTAACACACAAGCAACTTCTCCAACCAACATCATAGTGCCAAGACAGTGTCAATCAATTCCAACTTGCCTCCACTAATAAAGGAAATAACTAATGCAACAAATCCTCAGCCTCACAATAGGCAAGCCCATCGCTCCATCAGACCCACAAGCTCTAGCAAAGAGACGGCCTCTCCATCGACCATCAAAATCTCCAAAGCAACAACTAGCCACACAATGACTCTCTGTAGCACATCCAATGACTCTACATAGCTTTGAATCCAACTCCAGCAATGGCCGATAAGAACTCCATAGATGATAGCAACTAGCCATAGACCATTGCACCTACTCTACAGCTCGCCTACAACACCAATGAATGCCTATGCGTAGCAGTGCATATCACAAAATCCAACCCATGCCACTCCAACAAACAAGTAGCATCAATAGCAAGATTTGTAAGGAGATGGGATTCTGCTAGAATCTTCCAAGATTTTGGAGAATCTCTTATCATTTTGACACATGGCAGTCTAAGTAAACCTTATCACCAAACCTTGGGTCATCGTTTTGATGCTAGCTTTCCAAACCATATCTACCATGTTGGCATCACATTGCCTCTTTGTCACATCATCAGACATTCTATCTACCACATAGCAAGCTCCATGTCAACACCTTAGTACCTAACACATCACCGGTCTAGCTCATCTGCCACATCATTAAGGCCATGTCAACATTTCCACATCATCATCACCTTAGCATTACCACATGGCATAGCCCCTTCTCAAGCACAATTACCTCTTCAGAGGAACTGCTGCTGCCACATCATGATTTTATCATTTTTTGGCCCCTCTACCTAGATCAAGCCGTATCTCTTAATCCAAGAAGAATTTGAGGGTGCTACAAAAAGAAACAACGCTCAATTTTTTATGCTCTATGTGATTGTGACATCTCATGTACATTTTAGCATGTGTATTACATACTTTTTAGCCTTAACATCAAACCCACTTCTTACACACACTGAAGCCTCTTCATCGACTCATTTGACCTTGCACCTAAAAGGAAAAAGAACTATTTACTCTACTTTTCATCG
The DNA here is from genome assembly GCF_047967505.1 of Dipteris shenzhenensis. Classification (NCBI taxonomy): domain Eukaryota; kingdom Viridiplantae; phylum Streptophyta; class Polypodiopsida; order Gleicheniales; family Dipteridaceae; genus Dipteris; species Dipteris shenzhenensis. Next base: position 23,540,819 of record NC_141606.1, read on the forward strand.
ATCTTGATGGTTTGTCTAGCTCTAGATTAAATAAGATTAGTTCATCCATAGAGGAGACAATTGCAAAGTAGGCAATAGAAGCCGTGCCAAAAAATTCTTGACTAGTTCCTACTGAGAGCCAGTCCCTATGTTCACATGCGGTTTCACATCATTACATGTTCTAAAACATGACCGTCTATAGACCAATGAGCATATTCTAGAGTATTTAGAGGTATTGGTAGATTGTTTAGTGGCCATATTGGTAGAGTATTTAGTAGTATAGGTAGAGTATTTAGAGGGGTATTGGTAGATTGTTTAGTGGGTAGATTGAACATCATTTTATTTTGCACTCACATGCCTTTATTTAAAGCCCTTATTGGTTATTTTCTAGCATTTGTGCACATTATTTTGCCTTGTAAATCCTCTGGCTATTCCTGCCATCATTTGCCACATAAGCCTTGTAACAAATTGGAGGCTTACTTGTGTACCAACAAGAGTGTCTACCAATGAGAACACTATGTGAGAGCTGCCACTAGGGGGCTTACGCTGAATGTATAAATCTGAACCATCATGGGATGGAAGAACAACTGTGTGCTACGGATCAAGCCAATAATACAATGATGACAATTGTGCATTGGGAGTAGCAAAGAGGTTGTACAAGATTGATGTATGTGTGTTAGAACCAATGCCAAAACATAGTCAACAATGTGTGACTTTATATGGGTGGCATGTGTGTGTGCAAGAAGAATGCAATAATCTTGAATTTGAGGAAGATCACTCTACCAAGTGTCACACTAAGGGATGAACTACCAAATGCCAAGAGTACCAAACTGGTGGTAGATGTGTGAAAGCATTAGATCAGGAGGTGGTTCCAATCATGAGGATTGAATGATGCTGACCTGTGGCAAAGTTAGGAAGAAGATCTAAGGTGCTCAACACGTAGAGCATCATCTGACAATCATTTTTGCTTTTTTGGATCACCTCCAAATGCCACTTGAATCAAAAGTTATGGCTTCCAGAAGGATGGACAAACTTTGATCCAAGAGGGTGACCAAAATGACAAGGTGGCATGGAGGGTGATGGGGTAGTGTTGTTCACATGATGTTTGCAAAAGGGTGCTTGTGTGGCACTGTGTACCTGGGGAGCACTTTGCCTAGGTGGTAGTTGGGTACACATGGAAGGTGCCAGGTGTGCCTATGGAGAGGAAGTGTGGGCCATGTGCCACTATGTAATGACATGGCAATGCTGACTATACAAGGTAACGTGGCACCTAGGGCTAAGCTACTGGCAACTTGATAATGTGGATTGCCTGCATGGTAGTGCTAATGTGGAAGTGCCATGTGAACACTAAACATGGATGATGGTATGGCAATGAGGCGCATTCTTAATGGTGTGGCAGGTGGCTGGGGTTGATGTGGTTGCGAGTGTGGATAGATGACATGTCATGTCTATGTGGTTGGTGATGTGGCATCCAAGGAGCCTCGCTGATGTGGCAGATGGGGTTGCCATGTGGCAAGCTAGGGACCAAGTGTAACCTTATGCCACATGTCAAGTTTGAGGTGGAGGCACGTATAGAAATATGATGCAGTGAAGACATTGTTTGACAATAGTGATAGTACAATAACCAAAGAATAGGAACAACAGAGTAGAATATCACTAAATAAGATCCAATTAATGGGTCTGTCCACCAATGATAATCTAGATAGACTCTGGATGGAGAAGGACTTGAGCTAGGGGTATTGGCATTTGATGTTGAGGCTTGAGAAGTGGCCTCCTTATATAGCCCTTTGTAGTGGAAAGATTCCACCATTGGTGGGTTGGCAATGGCACATGCATATTAACTTAGCACATTGTGTGACTAAGTGTGAAGACGGAGGGCACACATTTACTTGAATTTTACCACCACAGCCAAAGACCATTGACCATGTGTGCATAAGAAAATTCACATGTGAATGCTCATGCGCATGGAACGAAGGGCATACCAGTGCGGCCTAACGATAGGCCCCAAACCCCACAAAGGGACACTGCTCTCAAACCCCACAAAGGGCATTATCGGGTCGGGGGCATTGCCCTTGAACCCTCAAGGAGTACGCTATTCCTTCTACCATCTCCTAACCATCAACAAACGGTCACCATGAGACCTCATCTAGTGTCAAAACTAGGATTCTACCAATGTCCATGGCTTCTCCTCATATTGGGGGCATTACAAAAGGGCACTATGGAGCATTGGTGGTTACATATGAGAGGTGAGCATTGCACATATACCAACAATACATGTCAAATGGCTAAGGCTAGTCTAGCTGAAACCTTCTAGAGATATTGATGGAATCTTGAAGATTTTGTTGCCTTCCATCTGAGTGCTTTTGGTCGATGGTACATTTTTGGGTGTTGCTTTCATATAGTCGTGGGGCTGTCATCCATTTTATTGGGTAGCTTCAATAGTCATTGAGGATCACTATGGTGGTAGGTAGTGGGATCCGGTACAAATAGTACACCTTTTTGTGTTCTCACATAGCTCCCTCACATTGAAGGAAAATGTCACAAAACTCTTGAAGATGAACAAGAAGAGTAGAACAACACTAAAATGTAGATATTTGAAGTTCTAGAACTAAAAATCACGAGCTTTGTGTCTCAAATCGGATATGAGAAGTACTTCTACAATGGGAGCTAGAGAAGGAAGGACACCTCAAGGGGAGAACTTGTCACCTTGGTAGAGCAAGGGCTTGTGCCCTCTCATGAAAAAATCTCTCACAAAGATTAGAGAATGGGATGCCTCATAGGGAGAGATTGGTGCCTTGATGAGATGCAAGGGATTGGGAGCATCTAGTGCTTTGATACCATGAGAGAGAGAGAGAGAGAGAGAGAGAGAGAGAGAGAGAGAGAGAGAGAGAGAGAGAGAGAGAGAAGAGAAACATAGAGACAGAGGAGAGTGCACACTATATAGCTACATGTACACTATGTTGTATTAAACGTAAACATGAATATATACAAGAGAGAGAGAGAGAGAGAGAGAGAGAGAGAGAGAGAGAGAGAGAGAGAGAGAGAGAGAGTGCACACTATAATAGCTACATGTACACTATGTTGTATTAAACATAAACATGAATATATACATGAGTACCCCTAAGGGTTAGGGTTAGAGTTTGCCCTCATAAACCCTATCTAGATAGTGCAATTTACACTATTCTCAATAATAAGTCAAAGGTTTTACAACTACTCCAATGATGTCCACACCTACAACAGATCTTGCCATTTTCAGCATAGAAAAAGAATGGGACAAGAAAGACCAATATGCATATCATCTGATTAAGAAAAAGGTGCAAGATATCATGGTTGGATAGCTCAACACAGTGAAGACATCCAAAAAAGAATGGGATATGTTTGCATCTCTTTATGAGTCTAAGAATACATCTAGAATTCTCACACCAAGACACCAAATCAACCAGACTTTGTGCAATAGCAATGAAATTGGTCATGCTTATGTACTCAGGACTAAGGATTACAATAATTAACTCATAGTAGTAGCAATAGGAGAGAATTTGAATCCCATGGAGATGGTTCAACTCATCCTAAATGGACTAGGAGAGGGATACGATAATCTAGTCCAAAGTATTGCCATTCAACTATGAGAACTACAGTCAGTGTTACTTGTTGAAGAACTTAAGACTCAGACCATTCAAGCACGATAAGGTTATTCCAATGATCAATAATTCATAGCTTTAGACAAAGGTGGAGCTAGAGGTAGCGACAGAGGTAGATCATCTCAGAGAAGTGGTTATCATCAACAAAATCAATATCAATATCATCGCATCCACAAGAGCAATAGCATCATCATCTAAGAGGAAATTATTCCAATCGAGGGAGATTTCATCCACCAATGTGTCAAACATTCAATGCAATTGTACTGTCATAAGTTTGGACACTATGAAAGAGACTACAACAAGAAGCACTATGACCAAGGAGGTCAATCTAGTAGCAATAGAGGGAGTTTCCATGGAAGGGGAAATCATCGCGGAGGACATCCAAGTCACAATAATCATGCCAATGAAATTCAAACAATGTATCTTTCAAGTGAGGATATACAAAAGACTAACATAGTATACATTGACATTGATTGTAATTCCAAAGGGGAATGCAACTATTAAGTTGATCAAGTAGATCAAGATCCTTGGTACATTGACAGCGGTGCATCATCTCACATGACAAAGCATCAAGACTCGTTCATAGATATGAAACCAATAGAAGGACCAAAGATGTTGCCTACATGAAAGATAACGCATTGTCCCTATGAACAATTTCACTAATACACAATCATTGGTGAAAGATGTACTCTATGTTTCAAAGCTCAACAAGAACCTCTTGTCAATTGGGCAAATGGAGGAACACAACTATTGAGTCATGTTCGATGGAGATGAATGCACAATTAGAGATGAATCTAGAGGATATCAAATAGTAGGAAAAGCAGCCAAGAAAGAACGCAAGTTCCTTTAGTATCAGACTTACATGCAATGTCCGCTCCAATACAGCAGCAACAGGCCGATGCCACTTTTTACACTATGGTGCAAGAGATATGGACATGTCAATTTCAAAATCTTGATGCAACTAAGAAATTAGAAGATGGCAACTGGCATTCTGAAACTACAGTTTCTTGGAAAAGTTTGCAAAGCATCGTTCACTTTTTATAGATGCCCTTTTTATTAGAAGAAACTCTCATATTTTCTTGCAAAAATGTTGTCACTGTAGCAATGAATTCTGCACTTAGATTGTCTCTCCTTTTCTTATGTTTTGTTGAAGCCCACTGACTTCTCAGATCAGGATGATCGTGCATTGCTTCCACTCTATGTTCAATCGATGGAGTCAAATTGGTCCTTCTGATTGACAACATCTTTGACATTGTGTGCCCAAGCCATTTCTCCTTTGTTTAAAGGGTTAATGTCAACCTCTTTGCAACTAGTTGATCTAATCTGTGCCCCTCCTTCACTTTCTATAGGCCATTTATCAAGTTAGAGGGCATCGCACCTCTTGGGCATGCATCTCCCGAGGTGCTGGTAGGGTTATTACTCTACAAACTTTAGCGTGTAGGTGAAAGCTTGTGAAGCCTCAAGACAAGTAATCACCTAAATGGTCTGATGTTGCTACCTCAAATGCTGTTGATTCGGTAAACAAAAGATAACAAATTTTGGCAGAAGCACCTCTCGAGCAAGAGGTATTCTTGATTTGATACATACAGATGTGTGGAGTTATGCGCAGGTTGTCATTAAGGGTGAGGTGTGAAGAGAGGGTTGTCACATCTCATGCCCTTTGGACAAGCCTAGTGAAAATTTCACCTTAATCAATTCTCCAACCTTGCATGTCACTAGGTGTCCCTTTCCTCCCCTATACCTCTAGGCCTTCCCATTTTTTATAATAGTTCATAGTCTGAGCTCCAACCAAGAAGCATTGAGATGCCTACATTCACAAAGCTGTAGCCCCCAAAGATTTCAGGGCCGAAGGCAACTCAACAGGGATGCTGGTTGTGAAGAGGTAGTGGAAATTCTTCGCCCCCATGGATGGACTCTAGAGTGAGATGGTGATGCAGACTCATAAATGTATGGAAAGCAACCCCCTCCTTGAGACTCAATTTTCTGATGTGGAGAATTACGATAAGCAAGATGCCATTGAAAACAAGGATAGCAAAGTGGAACCACAGAGTGTCCCCTTACTGCGTACTATGCAAAAACTTTAGAGAAACCCACATGCACCTCTTTTGAAAATGCCCAGTGACTAAAGAATTGTGGAGAGGACTGGAAAGAAAACTGGCAGACTTCAACATCGGGATCAAGATAAAGTGGAAGATGGCCCTCCTAGGGGACAAAAATGGGCATGCTCCAAGTTCTGAGCACTAGCATTGCAAACTATGTGGCAATTTAGAAATGATATCACATTTCAAAGAATCCCAGCAGGATGCTACCAATAGCAAGTAAACTTGAGGAAATTAGGAAAACAGTTAAATTTTTAGGAAAAAAGGATGAAGCCTGTGAAGCACTTAGCCGCCTATGGTGCTAGGAAGGCCTTTTGAAGGCGCAAATTTCATTATGTAACCTCCTTTACTACGTTACTAATAAATATATTTTCACGCAAAAAGAAAAAGTTCATAGTCCTAGCCAATTTTCAACCATTAAGACACTTTTGATGCAATTTGTCTAAGGAAAGCTAAATTTAGTCGCAACCCATAAGTCTGCATGGCACGGAAATGAAAAAGCAACAAGGCTCTACAGCTCGGACCGACCCTTGCAATGCCGCTGCAGCCCGCCCTGGGAGGCACATGTCAGCTGCGGTCCTTGTCGAATCATGTGTGCTTTCGAAATTTAGCTCCAGAGCGCCCAATATATGTCCCGCTGCCAGCCGTCCTGTGTGCTGGGGAGCCTGCCAGAGACAGTTTGGTGCAAAGTTCTTCACGGGAGGGAGGACTCATTCTTACTCGTAGAGCTGGACTTTTGTGTTCATCACCTTTCACAATACACGCGTACAGCAGCCTCACAGAGAGAGTCAATTAGTCAATCTACAGACTTTGTTCTACGTCACGATTCAATACAAACCTTTAAAATTAAATGATGTAGTGGATGCACACTCGCAGAGTCTTTGCTTTCAGTGCGTCAATCTAAAGAGCATCTGACATGAATGCACGGAATGCACAGTTCAGCGATGCATCAGATCGTGGCATCCTGGATGTTAAACCCATATTAACCTAGTCTGCTGCTCAGCCTTGAGGACTGAGCAGACGTAGTAGAAAAGGGCCTTCTGCCAAAAAGCAAGCGTTCAACACCCGTGCTTTTCACGTCCACTGGTTCTGCAAAAAGTAGCTAAGAGCGCCTTACATTGCTTTTTGGAAGAAGGCGACACCCTTTGGATGAGATCATTACACGTGGTTTATTCACAATACAAATCAAGGTACTTGTACGTGAACCTTTCTCTTCGAGCCTGCTTTTTGTGAGGGCACACTTTGGATGACCAGTTTACAACCTTTGGATGAGATCTCGATCTACGGCCCCAATTACGACAAGTGTTTGATTGGGAAGAGTCATACGACATGCACTTTACACTTTGCTCAGCTTTTCATAGGGGAAACCACATTCTATTTGATGAGCTCTAGATCAACCATAGCTAAGAAGACACACATTGATGTAGTATCTTGAAAACTAGATGCGAGAAACCGATTTCTAGGTGCCAATGTCTTGTTGAGGAAGATACACCTCATTGCTAGTCTAAAAGCTAACTTTGGACTCTGTCGGCCTCTATGATGTCTTCCATTTCAAGCATGCGCATTATTTAGAGCAGGGGAAGAAATCATGATTCCCAACATTTGGCCTGATTCATCTATTTTTATGGCTCAACAAAAGAGGGTATTGTCTCTCAATTCGAGCACCAACAAACTTGAATTAAACTTCACCAAAGAAATCTAACGGTCTTGTAATCCATATCATCTTCAAACTATTGCACTTCCAATATCTCGATCATAGTTGCATTTTGCTACCTCTTAGCAATAGCCCCTTCTCTTGTGTGCCTCGGCCTCAAGCCTTAGCCCTTTTATTATTTTATATGCTTCTTGCACAGCCTTATCTCCATTGTCTCCTTCACACTTGGCAATTTCGCTACCCTCCAGATCTTTTGGTATCATTGTGAGGGTGCATAAACATCATAGATGCAACTTGAAACATCCAATGTCAAATTGATTTCAAAGAGGCTAAGGAAGGGACACATGGCATAGGCTCTTGAGAGACACCTCAAACTTAGAGATAAGGAATATATAAAGAGATTGGCGCTTTTGGGTATCTAAAGCTGAGCAAACACATGAATAAAGAATTACTTAGATGAGCTTGTAGGTTTTCTCTTCAACCACATAAAAGCTACCTCATTATGGCTTGTAAAACATTATAACTTGGACTTGTTGGTGTTTTCATGATTTGATCCATCCACCATGGTTGTATTTTTCAATTCAATACTTCCTTGCCATTCAGGTCCAAAAGAGAGAGGGATTGTGCATGCCATGTCCTTGCCTTTTTGAAAGGCTTCAAGTCCTGGATGTCTAGCAACAAATGATGCTACTCAATTCCACCTTTAATAACCTTTGATTTCTATCAATTCCACCTCTAATAACCCTTGAGTTTAGAGCTTTCGTTTGCTAGCAACTTGCATAAAATTGTTTCATTATATTTTCCCTCGGGAGACTTTTCAAAGCCCTTGGTTCACACCACAAAGCTATTAATGCTATAGAGGTTCCTTCCTCATTTCTTCCCATTTCAATAACCTTTGTCACCCAAATTGGGTCACTTAAGTCATCCAAGTGTTAGATGCCCAAAATACGACAATTTATTTATGTTAAATTATACAAACTATGGTAAGAACTAGCTAGTCATCCTTCCTATCACAAAATGTTTGAGCTTAAAGGCATTGCTTAGCTTATTTATATTTTGTTTTAAAAAACATGTGCTTATGACTCATCTTGTTCGAGCCAAAATGATTTTGAGTTATCAATGCTTAATAAACTTTCTTATATTTTTGGATATTAATAGGGGCTTCAATCGCCTAGATTATCTTGGTATATTTTAATGATAGTTCAATATTTTTGCATCATACTTCTAGCATGCTCCTAACATGTTGGACTATGGCTTGCAAGACTTTCATGTCTTTTTGCATAAATGATATCCCTCCATTGAGTAGCGATGTGTTCTTGGGTGAATATTTGAATTTTGTGTGGACTCGCACTCTCGTTGGAAATATTCCTGATGCCATGATGGTTCACTGGCATAATAATGAGACACAATCTATTTATTTCGAACAATGCATAGCTTGACACATGGCGGCTCTATAATATGTCGTGCATCTTTACACTGCTTCACGCAGTACACAGTCTCTAGCCTGAGCCGCTTGAGCACTTGTCATCGCGCAGCCTTTTGCTGTAGATTTGCCGAGGATTTGCCACGTATCATTGGGCACCACACCCATGCAGATCATTAAAATTAAAGGTTGGCTTGGAGAGACCACTGTGCTAGTTCTTGGCATAATAATGAGACACAATCTATCATTTTCAATACCGCCGCAGTGCTATTTTGGTCATAAACCAAGGAAATTGTACTCTTGCTTTACTGGTATTTTAGTCCTTGTTGTAGTAAATATAAATGAGAGAAAAAGTACAATTTATCAAGTGAAAATTGAGCAAAAGAGATTATAATGTATATCTACGTCCAATAACAAGTTATATAAAAATTAACAACTTATTGAGCAAAAATTGAACAAAGGATCTTATATTTATAAAAACTCAACAATTGTTGAGAGCCTTAAATGCCAAAAGATTATAGCTAGTGACCATAACCATTCAAATATAAAAGTTAACAATAGTGCATATTGAGAGCCTCAAATTAAACAAAAAGAGATTACATAAATGTAATAAAAACTCAACAATTGTTGAGAGCCTTAGAGACCAAAACATTACATCCAGTGAGCCAAAAGATCATTGAGAACCTTTAGAGGCCAAAAGATTACATCCAACCATTGCTGAGTGAGTGGTTATGAGCCTTGTCTAAGCAAGAGGGAATTTGTACGACTCAAAATTTCTGCTAGTCTAGCTTGTTGCATTAACACTTTTTAGGGAGCCAAAGGAGGATACAATGAAGAGGCCTTGAAGACCATGCACATTGCCAGGACTCAAATTATGGCCCCCCCAACAAGTCGAGAGTACTCTACTCTAAAAATACTGATGCCTTTGTCGACATCTCGGGGGAACCCATACAGCACAACCATAAAGAGGCCAGAGCTAAGCATGTCATCTAAGGTGGTGACATGCAGATATGGGGGGGATCAACTGTGGGAATGAAGGGTGTCCACTAGTGCCAACATTTCTACTCCAAGTGAGTGCAACGCAATCACCTTATATGAGAAGGCAGATAACATTGGGATCATAGAGCATCAAGGAGGGGTGGTAATAGGCATGGTGAAGATGAGTGGGTGAGCAACAGATGAGCAAGGGAGTAGATGAGTGACGAGAGTTGGAGGAGGGAGCGTGGAGCAAAGGATAGCAGGGGAAGAAAATAGCTGGAGGAGGGGTGTGGAGCAAAGTAGCAGAGCGTGGGGAGAAAAGTAGTAGTGCAGGGGTAGATGAGAGCAATGTAGTAAAACGCCAAGTGCCACGGATCTTATATATTATAAAGTTTGAGCGACTGTGGTGGCTGGAATTTGGGGTTCCATCCATATTAATTGCAGGCCATTGTGGTGGAATCTTAGGTGCCACCCCAGATGCGCTGGTAATCATGAAGTAGACGCCATGTGGTGGGTGAGCAGGCCACTCCAGTGGTTGGTAATCAACTACCAGCCCAATGGAATCTTAGCCACGATAGATGTGGCTAATAAGAGCCACCACCACCAGGCAGTAATTCTCACAAAAGTAAATCATGAAGCCTAATCACCTCTAATCATGAAGCCTAATCACCTCTAATCACCTATTACCATGCACTCTAGTACTCTACTAAGCATGCAAGCCCAGTGACTGGTAGTTTTTACTGCACTCCTAGTGATCATGCATGCTTAAGCCCAGTCGTGGGTGAGTAGGCCACTATGGTGGTGGCTAGTAATTTTAACTACGAGCCCAATAGATTCATAGCCACAACAGACGTGGCTTATGAGAGCCACCACCACCGAACAGTAATTTCTACAAAAGTAAATCATGAAGCCTAATCACCTTTAATCACTCATTACCATGCACTCTAGTACTCTACTGAGCATGCGAGCTTGGTGATTGGTAGTTCTTACTGCACTCATAGTGATCATGCATGCATAAGCCCGATGGTGGATGGTAATTTAATTGCTAGCCTGATGGAATCGTAGCCATGACAAAGGTGGCTGATGAGAGCCACCACCACTGAGTAGTAATTCCCACAAAAGTAAATCATGAAGCCTAATCACCTCTAATCACTCATTACCATGCACTCTAGTACTCTCCTGAGCATGCAAGCCTGATGACTGGTAATTTACTACACTCATAGTAATCATGCATGCAAGCCCGGTGGTGGTAATTGGAAGGTGAGTAGTTGTGGGCCATTGCGGTCGTTGGTAATTAACTGCCAGCTCAGTGGGTCTTAGCCACCACCACAAACGTGGCTGGAAATCTTAGATGCCACCACCTCTAATCACTCATTACCATGCAAGGTAGTACTTCCTTCTTGAATTAAATAAAATTCGGGCCAACCACCATGGTGGCTCTCACCTTGACAGTGTAGTTAGGCTACAAACTTAAGCCTCTGCTATTCCATTCCCTTAACTGTTTCGTCTTCTATCCCTCTCGACCATTTCTTTCGCCCTTGCACTCGGATTGCAAACTCAAGCCTCCACTATTCCATTTCCTTCACTGTTTCATCTTCTATCCCTCTCGACCATTTCTATCTTCCTTGCACTCTTCTTGCAAATTCTATCCCCTCTCATAATGGACCCTACACAGTCCTGAAGCTCCTCACACAATCTTTCCTCCCCCTCTACAGCACAGTGCAAGAGCCTATCCTCCCCTGATCTTGAAATCATGACATATGGGAGCTCCTCTCTCGCTGTTCAAAAGCCCAATTTGGACGCTCTCAAAAACTTCAACAAGTTGGTACATGAGGGGCAACTATTCTGTCAAGGTCAAAAGATTACCATCACTGAAAGCGTGATTGGAAATGCTCTAGGAATTTTTGGAGGTAGTTTGCAAGCACATTTCTTTGAGAAGCAGTGGAAGAGACTGTTGAGATATCGAGCTCCACTCGCGATATGCCAAGGTGACTGTTGTGCATTTATGTCACCGACTTGTTAGCTGGAGATGCGGTTGGTACACCGCCCACGAATAATAGCTGGATGACAGCTATCCTTATCTACTCTAGTTTGTGGCTCAGTTAGTATGCCACCTTAGTTAGTTGAGTTTGGTTTGAGACCCACATATAGGGTTCTTCTATTTTCTTTGTACTAGAGTTCTTTTGGCTTTCACAACTAAGAAGAGGAAAACTGTTTTCAGCCTCCACCTTTGTGTGTATTCCCCCATTGTGCATGTGAGAAAGCCGCAAGTGAGACTCCTTCCCTCTCTCCCACTATCTGCACATGGTATCAGAGCCTGGTTTGTGGTAAGGAGCTCAAGAAAGTAAGCCAAGTTTGTGGTGTCCTGGTAAGAGGACTAGTGTTGCTTTCCTATTTCGAGTTTGGGAGCAAATCTCTGCAAGTAGCACAGCCAGAAGTGCAAGAGTGCACTGTCTCAGATTGAGACGCCCTTCGCGGTGTGGCAAGAGGGCAGTATATGTTGCGGGTTAGGGCAAAGCCCTTAGTGACTTTATGTTTTTGATTCGAGGCCATTTCGGGCCCCGTTTCTAAGGCGGAAGTTCTTCGCAGGCACTCAGAAAAAGGCCCTGTTTTGGCTGTGCGACCAGTGCGCGGCTAGTCGGTGAAAAGTTGCCGCAGAAATTGCATCGTATGCTTGTCTGCAGAGATATTGGGAGTTGCAGAATCATGCTTGTTGCCTGTTGATGCAAAATCGTCACTAGGAAGTGACTGTGTGGTGAAATACCACTTTCGTCAGTTTTGCAGATCTGCCCGTGTGAGGCAAAAGCTGTTTTTTTTGCAGTGACAGAATATTTTGCAGTGTTCTGTAATGGCATATGATTCTCTTTCACAGATTGTCACTGAAAAGCTTGACAAGAACAATTTCCAGGCATGGAAGTTTAGAATGACGAATTTCCTTATGGGAAAAGGCTATTGGGAGTTCATTACAAGAAATGAAGAAGAACCTGTTCTTCCTAATGTTCCCAATCAACAGGAAATGCAGGCATTTAAAGGATGGCATGAGAGAGCTAGGAAAGTTATGTACTGGCTGTCTATCAGTATTTCGGACTCCATGATTGTGCATATTCAGGATGCAAGTACGCCAAAGGAGGCATGGGATACTTTGGCAAAAATGTACAGCACAAATACGCAAGCCAGGAAAATGCAACTCCAACAGGAGCTGCACAATGTGCAGAGAGAAAATTTGAGCATAAATGACTACCACATGAAAGTGAAGATAATTGCAGATGCACTTGCTTCCATTGGGTCGCCAGTGGAAGATGATGATCTAGTTTCTGTGACCTTGAATGGTCTAGGAAAGGATTATGCACAGTTCTGGACATCCATTGCCGTCCATGAAAAATTTCCTGATTTTGAAGAGTTGTTTGCTCTTCTAATTTCTGAAGAGCAGAGAAATGGGGGTGCATCTTCTTCAGCAGGAACTTCAAAAGAAACTGTCTTCTACTCAAATGCTGGCAGAGGTAGAGGCAGAGGTAGAGGAGGCCGATCTGTAGGTCATGGTAGAAATCAGATTACGTAGCAAACTCAAGAAAACCAGTCCTATGCAGGAGGACGTGGTAACTCTAGAGGCAGGGGGAGCCAAAGAGGCCGTGGTGGATGGCAGAGAGGCCAAAATGCAAACAACAATGTTGAATGCTACTATTGTGGCAAAATGGGTCATATGGCTAAGGACTGCTATAAAAAGCAGAATGACATTATGAATGGAAAATTGCAGCAAGGCAATTATGCATCTTGTAGTAGGCAGGGTGATGACAGAAATGAGCATCTATTTATGGTGCAACATATGACCAATTCTGTGACAAGTGCAGAAGAACGAAATGATGTGTGGTATGTTGACTCAGGTGCGTCAAACCACATGACAGGTCATGCAGAATGGATGCAAGATGCAAGGAAAATGGAAAAGCCAAGATTTGTGGAGACTGGTGATGATACTGCACATCCTATTGTGCAGATTGGTAAAATTCCTTTGTCTATGCAGGATGGGAAAAAGAAATACCTGTCCAATGTATTTCATGTCCCGAACATCACCAAGAACCTGGTTTCTGTTGGTCAAATGGTTGAGCAGGGCTTGTAGGTTAGATTTAATCCTCATGGATGCTTTGTTGAGGATATGAAAAATAACGGTCGCTTGATAGCAAAAGGAAAGAAAAGGGCAGGATGTTTACGTTGGATGCGGACATGCCTGAATTGAGTGCAGCAATGTTTGCACATGGGACCGGTGTAGTTGCAGATATTGATATCTGGCACAAACGCATTGGTCATGTTAATATACAGCGACTTAAATCAATGCAAGCCCAAAATATTGTTGCAGGATTGCCTAAGTTCAAGGTTGCAGAAATGCACAAGGTTTGTGAAGCCTGTCAATTTGGGAAACAGGCAAGGAAACCTTTTCCTAGGCATGTTCAAGAGAGTAAAAAGCCATTGGAATTAATCCACTCTGATGTGTGGACTACTAAAGCTGCATCTATTGGAGGCTGTCACTATTTTGTCACATTTATTGATGACTTCAGTAGAAAACTTTGGGTGTATTTTATGAAAAAGAAAAGTGAAGTGTTTGGGCACTTCAAAGCTTTCAAAGCTATGGTTAAAAAAGAAACAGGCCTGCAAATAAAATGCCTAAGGTCAGATGGAGGGGGAGAGTACCTCTCAAAGGAGTTTGCAAGGTTCTTGTAGGAGCATGGTATAAAGCAGCAATATTCATGCAGTCATACCCCACAGCAAAATGGAATTGCAGAAAGGAAAAACAGGCATATTGGAGAGGTATCTCGGGCTATGCTAAATGAAAAAGATCTACCAGATTATTATTGGGCTGAAGCAGTTGCTACAGCAGTTTATATAATGAACAGGACTCCCACTGTAGCAATACATGGCATGATGCCAGAGGAGATGTATACTGGTAGGAAACAAGATATTTCTCATTTGAAAATTTTTGGTTGCATTGCCTATGTCCATGTGCCAGATGAGTTGAGGTCCAAGTTGGATCCAAAAGCTGAGAAGTGCGTCTTTATTGGTTATTCTCTGCAGCAGAAAGGGTATAGATGCTATAACCCTTCTACACGAAAGTTCACAGTGAGCAGAGATGTTGTTTTTGATGAGATGAGCAACTGGTATAAACCAGTAAATGTAATGATTGATGTAGATGCACAAAATGGTAATGCTGCATAGAATTCACAGCAGCAATCACAAAATATTAGTGGACCTGGAGTGTCCTCTAGCAGTGGTTCACATACTTCGCCATGGACAGGCAGATTGAGATCAGGAGAATCTCCTCAAAGCAATGCAGAGAGTGGTATGCAGGTATCACGAAAAGGAAAAGAGAAGGTAGATCAGCCCATGTTTGATGTGAATGCAAGTCACTCTTATGTGGATGGTGAATCCAGTGGCTCAGAACAGAGCATTGATGATGAGTTGGGTATTCCTTCTGTTGTTACACCTCGAGTAAGGAAGACCAGGGATGTTTTGAGAGCACCTGGACATGAGCCTATTTTGCGCAGGTCGACCAGGGTTAGGTATCCTGTGGATAGGCTGAAATATGATGGATTTATAGCCATTCACTATGCCTATATGGTCAAAGTGATACAGGAACCAGAACCCACTTCTTTTGAGCAAGCCATGGGAAATGAAAAATGGGAGAAAGCCATGGATGAAGAAATGGATGCCTTGGATGCAAATGCTACATGGGAATTGGTGCCTTTGCCTAAAGACAAGAATGCAATTGGCTGTAAGTGGGTTTATAAGATCAAGCACAATGCAGATGGTTCTGTGAATAGATACAAGGCAAGATTAGTTGTCAAGGGGTATGCACAGACATATGGCATTGATTATGAAGAAACTTTCAGTCCGGTTGCAAGGATGGCAACCGTAAGAGCAGCCATTGCTATGGCTGCATCAAAGGGATGGTCTTTACATCAGATGGATGTAAAGAATGCCTTCTTGCATGGTGATTTGCAAGAAGAGGTCTTTATGGAGCAGCTAGCAGATTATGTTCATGCTATTCATCCTGAGTTTGTTTGCAGGTTGAAGAAAGCCTTGTATGGCTTGAAGCAAGCACCTAGAGCATGGTCTGACAAGATAGGACAGTATCTTGTCACTATTGGCTTTCAGATTTCCAAGGCAGATTTCTCACTCTATGTGAGAAAAACAGAGAAAGGGATTATGCTGCTTACCATTTATGTTGATGATTTGATCATCACAGGTGATAGTGATGAAGATATCCTTCATGTGAAAATGCTATTGAGGCAGAAGTTTGAGATGAAGGATTTGGGAGAGCTGCGTTATTTCTTGGGCATTGAGGTGATTAGATCACCAAGTGGGATACAGCTCTTGCAGAGGCAGTATGGATTGGACATGCTGTCCAAATATGGGATGACAGGCTGTAAGCCTATTTCAGTTCCTTTGGAGCAGAATGTGAAGCTGAGCACAGATGCAGGTGAGCTTTTGGAAGACCCTACTATGTACAGACACATAGTAGGAAGTTTGATTTATATGACCATTACCAGGCTAGATCTAAGCTATGCTGTTGGATTGGTAAGTCAGTTTATGCAGGCTCCAAGGAAACCACATTTGGATGCGGCTAGACGCATACTCAGGTATGTGAAGTCCACATTGTAGTATGGACTATTTTATGAGGCTGGGGTTCATATACAGTTGCATGGATACACTGATGCTGATTGGGCTGGTAGTATTTTTGATAGACGATCTACCAGTGGATATGTGTTCTCTTTTGGGAGTGCTGCAGTCACTTGGAGCAGCAAGAAACAGCCTACAGTTGCCTTGTCGAGCATAGAGGCTGAGTACAGGGGTGCAGCAATGGCTGCATGTGAGGTAGCTTGGTTGCATAAGCTACTTTATGATATGCATCAGTCTACAGATGGGCCAGTTGTCATTTATTGTGACAACATGAGCAGTATACACTTGGCAAAGAACCCAGTCTTTCATGCTAGCACATTGAGGTGCATTATCACTATGTGCGGGAGAAAGTGTTACTAGGTCTTATTGATCTAGTTTATGTCAGAACAGAGGATCAGGTAGCTGTCACGAAAGCATTGGGCCCAGAGAAGCTGCGCAAGTTCAGAGACCTACTTGGTGTGCAAGAATTGGGATTGAGCTCGAGGGGGAGTGTTGAGATATCGAGCTCCATTCGCGATATGCTAGGGTGACTGTTGTGCATTTATGTCACCGACTTGTTAGCTGGAGATGCGGTTGGTACACCGCCCATGAATAATAGCTGGATGACAGCTATCCTTATCTACTCTAGTTTGTGGCTCAGTTAGTATCCTACCTTAGTTAGTTGAGTTTGGTTTGAGACCCACATATAGGGTTCTTCTATTTTCTTTGTACTAGAGTTCTTTTGGCTTTCACAACTAAGAAGAGGAAAACTGTTTTCAGCCTCCACCTTTGTGTGTATTCCCCCATTGTGCATGTGAGAAAGCTGCAAGTGAGATTCCTTCCCTTTCTCCCACTATCTTCACAGAGACATGATATTCTAGATGTATACCCCAACACTCAGATTAGTAAAGATGGTGGGGTCAAGCTTTCTAGCTTGCCAATAGGCCTCCAAGATGTGCTGAAGAAGACCATTCACTTCCTTCCTGATACGAGAGGAATTGTGAAGTTTTGGCATGTTCAAGTAGTAGTAGAGCAATTGAAAAGACATGATGTATCTTTCTTAAGGGTGATCTCCAAGAGCATGTTAACCAACCAAAAGAATTGCATGGATGGCAAGTCCCAATTGTCATCTCAGTCTGCTAGAGTTGCAATGCACCTGATGGCATCCACCCTCAAAGGGATTTTTGAGCATTATGATAAGAAGAAGTCTCAAAAGGTGACTTACAAGAGAAAGCCACCGATGCGACAAAGGCAACACAACTTGAGAAAATTCTCATGGAAGATGTAGAAGCTAAGATAGAGGAGGAACAAACGAGGGCCTTGCAGGCATAAGAGAAAGCTGAGGCCACTGCAAAAATGGTCAACATGTAAAGGCATAGAAGAGAAGAAGCAGAGAAGCACATGAAGGAGCTCCAAGATAGGCACTCGAAGAAGTGAGAACTAATGGGGACATCACAGACAAGAAGCTAGCAATGATGTGAAAGGAGCTTGAAGATTAGGGAGCCAAAAAGGACAATTACCTCTTCAGAGGAACTATGGCTGCCACATCATCATTTTATCATTTTTTTGCACCTCTACCTAGATCAAGCCGTATCTCTTCATCCAAGAAGAATTTGAGGGTGCTACAAAAAGAAACAACGCTCAATTTTTTATACTCTATGTGATTGTCACATCTCATGTACATTTTAGCACATGTATTACATACTTTTTAGCCTCAGCATCAAACCCACTTCTTACACACACTGAAGCCTCTTCATGGACTCATCTGGCCCTGCACCTAAAAGGAACAAAAGGAAAAGGAACTATTTACTCTACTTTTCATCGATCTTGATGGTTGGTCTAGCTCTAAATTAAAGGAGATTAGTTCATCCATAGAGGAGACAATTGCAAAGCAGGCAATAGAAGCCATGCCAAAAAATTATTGACTAGTTCCTACTCGGAGCCAGTCCCTATGTTCACATGTGGTTTCACATCATTACATGTTCTAAAACCTGACTGTCTATAGACCAATGAGCATATTCTAGAGTATTTAGAGGTATTGGTAAATTGTTCAGTGGGCAACATGCAGAACACATTGAACATTGAAAAATACCAAACGATGGAGAAGCTGAAAAGAGAGAATGCAAAAAGCAAAAAGGTCAAGCACGAACTGCGAGAGAGATTCAAGGCCAAGGAAGGATGGGGCAAAGAGTACCTGGGGTGGAGAAGACAAACGAGGTAGCTCTCCAAGCTAGGAAGGATGTAGAGAGCAACCACGGTGGAGCAAGTTGCAAAACACACGGTGAGAGTCATTTTTTCGAAACACTGTTGGAAGTCCAAAGAGTAAGCTACAAGACCCTACACAACAAGATTACGATAGGGATGTGCATGAGCTTGCCGTCGCTTTTGATAGTTTTGAAAAGTAGTCCATCATCCTAAGAGATTTCCAAACTAGAGTGGAAGTCTTAAAAACGGTCATGTTGATGTTTTTGAGCAATTTAAGCAGCTTTAGCAAATGCTGAGGGATTGCAATGAAGTTGTTGCATAGAGTGAGCAAAGAGTGGAGGAGATGAAGGAGAACATCCATAGCCTTTGGGTGAGGGAGGAAGGAATCAACAAGCAACTTCATTAGGCATAGAGAAAGACTGTGGTATTGATGGATGCAATAGTTAAATTGGATGCCTATCCAGCTATGCACCGAGGTCCAAAATGCATGGTCCGGCATACCCCCATCATAGATGACTGCATGATCCGATGGCCTATGTGCTACCACCCTATGCATGTTTTTTGCTTTGGGTGTTAGTGCATGCAAGATGGCTATGTAGAGAATTCCATTTGCCATTGCTCAGGTCATGGGCAGATCAAATGTGCTTGCCCACTACAATTATCTACGATGAGAAATTAGATGCTGCAACTCAATTTGCCATTTGGGTGAAAAATGCAAAAGACAAGGAGCTCAAATTGAAGAAGGCTAAGACCGAGCCCGACTGCGAGGAAAAGAAGCCAAAAGGGAGGAATCGACCTCCTTTAGGAAAGGAGCAAGAAGGGCTGAGCCTGCAACTAGGAAGCTCAAATCAAAGGAAGAGGAAGCGACATGAAGGGAGGGACTAGGCCCCTGAAGGAAGGAACCAGTCCCATTCTGGAAAGGAGCAAGGAGGGCCGAGCCTATAATCAAGGAGTCCAAAAAGGAGACCTGCTCAAAGAAATGTGAAATCACTCCCCTGAAGGAAAGGAGTCCTTGACATGGAATATGAAGGAAATAAGTCTTTGAGATGTAATCTATGTAATATGTGTGTAATCTATTAAATTGTTAATCTTCTCCAGAGATTACTTGGGTAATGTTTTCTCAGATATGTGACTAGATAGTGTCCTTTGACATGCCAAGGACCATAATGTGAGATGAATGATTTCGATTAGACAACTAATGTGAGAGAAAATATTTCGTTTAGACAACTAATGTGAGACTAAAAGATTTCGATTAGTCAACTAATGTTGTGAGACAAAAGATTTCGATTAGACAACTAATGCGAGAAAAAATATTTTGATTAGATAGCTAATGTGAGACTGAAGAACGAGAAGGTCGGGCTCAATGAACTCTCTCCCTATTTAAGTGTAGTGCAGACACAATTAAGAGCCCATTATGAAATCTAGCCCCAAAACTCTGTACACCGATCCACCTACTACGAATCTATGGCATACTCAAAAGACTTTGGAATGCTTTTATTCTATCTCAAAATGATGTTGGATGACCTCCTCGCAGCAAAAATAGACCTGGAGAAGGAGGAAAATAGCTACAAGGAGGACATGCTTCAGTGATGGGTGTATTACTTGGAGTCAGCAAAGGTGGTGAATATTCATTTCCCTAGCTATTGTTTTTCCTACTCCTTTAAGGTACTTGTCAAGCTCATGTTATAGGTTTCTTTTGGCAAGACATGATGGAGGTGCAAAGTTGTATAGAGTGCAAAGACTAGGATGGAGAGGACCTCAAGAGAAAGGAGGAGGTACTATGCGCATACAAGTCGGTAGAGTCAAGCAAGCAGTGTGTGATCCAAGTGTGTGAAGAGGTCTGCACTAGTACATTAGACTCACCTAAAGAGCTGGGAGATTCTTGCTATAGAGACGTTGATAACATAGTTGGGATTTTGGTGGAATTTCCTTGAGCTACAAAATGTCATTGTATTTTGAAAAAGTAAAAAATCTTGAATACATTTTTTGTATTTGTGGACTTTCTCATGGTGCTCGTAATACTTGATTTTTTATCGACCTACTTCCATGTTAATCCTTAAATGTTTTAAGTAGCCCAACAGTTGAAATCTGATGGTTAAAGATAACCAGTCTAAAGGGGACTATTTTAGTATAGCACTGTGCAATAAATTTTAGGATAGCATGATAGTAATGTAGGGATAGCATGGTAGTAGTGCATGATAAGTGATCGCCAACATGATGGTTGGTTGCACTAGGATATAAATAGCCACTAGCGCATTGGTTTGCTTCTATTATTACAAGATGAATGGATTTATGGATGTGTGGATTTGTTAGGGGAATCCAGCATGGTGGCTCTTGGGATATACTAAAAATAAGCATGGGATTTATCGTTTGGGATTTACAAAAACAATTTTATAAACCAGTGCAGTGGTTGTTGGGATATACTAAAAACAAGCATGGGATTTATCGTTTGGGATTTACAAATTTTATTAAATAAAACCAGCACAATGGTCGTTTGGGATACACTAAAAAGAAGCATAGTCTCAAATACATTTTCCATTTTCTAGGACAAGTGGAATATTGTTTCCTTGCAATGAGACTACATTTTCTTAGTACCATCTCAGTTGTCCTGGTCCACTGCTCCAAGCACGCCAAGATGTGCTCATGCAGGTCTAAATCGCATTTTAAGACACTCTTGTCATTCTTTCGTTGTGGCACAAGTTGCACCTGGAACTTAATTGCTCTTACTAGATGAGAGTACACAAATGTTTGTGGACTCTTATGTAGCAATTCATAATTGTGGCCTCTCTTGGATGTTTTTTTGTACCAAAAAGCTTCGATTACTACATCCCATTTCTCATAGGTTGTTACCCGAGTATCTGTAAATGCTTCCTCAAGCTTGTGCTTAGGTTTTTTGCATTGCAATAGAAAGTATGGGCCATCTTCCTCGTAACTCATTCTCCCTAGATGTAGCGACAACTGCAAAGTTATCCCCCTCTTCTAGACAGTCGATGAGGTCACCAAAACTCTCCCCAAACTATGGTGAGTCGTTTGTCTCTCCATTGTTTGTCACTCCATCTAAATGTAGGGGGAAATCTTGAAGTCGCTCCCATGTCTTCACAATTTGCTTCCCTCATTTCATTTGGATAGACATTGAATGTCTTCTTCTTCAACTTCAAATTGCAATGCTTGCATGTGCCATAAATGCATTCAATGTGGTGCCACTCACACAGTCTCCCTTTGGGAAAACCATTGGCTTCCACCAAGACCTTAGGCTACAAAACCTGCCTTCCCTTGCAACACATGATGAGGATCTATGTTGCCTATAGTCTGAGCATTCATCGGGGAGGCATGGGCATTGATCCCCATGGAGCAATGCTCCAACACGACCAAATATCAAGTCATTCATAGCTTGCTAGGCCAGGTGAAAATCTATGTGTGTTTTGCAACAACAAACATTCTTGTCTTTGAGTTTCTTGATGTACCACGACTTACAATGCTCAAAGATCCTCTGCCCAATTGAAATGTTCGGATTTTGATCCAAAAACTTGAGACATAACTCCATCAACTGACCCAACATGTGAGAACAACAGAATAGTGAGCCCCCTTTTTGCACTACTAAAAGAAGACAAAACATAGTCTAATTAAAATATATAATAAAGCAAAACAACTCTCAACCACCGTGTTGGTTTAGGACAATCACAATTTCAACTACCAAGCTGGTTTAGGATAGTCACAATTTCAATCACCGGGCTGGTTTAGGATAGTTAACCATTGGATTGGTTTAGGACATGTTTAGGAATGTCAACCACTGGGCTGGTTTAGTACACATCTAGGACAGTCATAATTTCAACTACTAGGATGGTTTAGGGGACTTCTCGAACACTGTCACAATTTCAACCACTAGGCTGGTTTAGCCTGACGGTCTCAACTTCACATATTAGACAATAACAAGTATATTGCTTTTCATTTGTGAATTTCACAATTAGAAAATAACAATATATTTCTTTTCATTTTTGAATTTTAGAATTTCAATCACAATTAATGTTAGTTGCTTTGCTGTTTATCGTGAACTGTTTGTCTTGAACTAGCACTAGGATAGTTTAGGCCAATCATATTAAGTCCAAGCCATCTCAGTCTAGGAATAGTGGTATATGACCCAAATAGTAGGAAATTAAATTTAACGAATTTAAGTACTAAGAAACACAATAATTTCAACCACCGGGATGGTCAATAACTAATGTCTTTTCAACCACGCTAGTTCAAGACAATCACATAACTGGTAATTGAGCTGAAGCAGCCATGGTTGCATGATGTTCCAACCATCGGGCTAGTTTAGTAAAATAACAATATATTGCTATTCTATTGTGAAATATATTGATGTTAATTTTTCCTCAACCACACCACCGGGCTAGACAACTAATGTCTGTTCAACCACACTGGTTGAGGACAATCACATAATTGGCAATTGAGTTGAACTAGCCTACGGTTGCAATGCTGTTCCAACCACCGAGCTGGTTTAGGACAATCACATTTAGTCCAAGCTTGGTTTACGAAATGAAACAAGTAAACTATCCAAAATCTTAATCACAAATAACCATCGGGCTGGTTTAGGCACCACTGACATGCATCGTCATGTGTATGATGTGCTCCTCAAACACCTTGCATGTCATCCACTTTTACAGATGTCCTTTCTATTTGGAGAAACTCTCAAATTTTTGTGCCAAAACCTTGTCACTGTAGCAATGAACTCTGCACTTAGGCTGTCTCTCCTTTTCTTGCATTCTATTGAAGCCTAGAGACTTCTTGGATTGAGATGATCATGCATTGCTTCTGCTCTACGTTCAACCGATGCAACCATGTTGGTCCTTCTGATTGACAACATCTTTGACATTATGCACCTAAGCCATTTCTATTTTATTTCAGGGGGCACCAACATAGCTAATGTCTCCCTCTTTGTAGCTAGTTGATTTAAGCTATGCACCCCTTTCACTTTCTATAGCACATTATCAGGTTAGAGAACATTGCCTCTTGGGTGTGCATCTCCTGAGGTGTTGGTACGGTTGTTACTCTATGAACTTTAGGGTGCAGGCTAAAGCTTATGAAGACTTGAGACTGGTAATCACCTGAATGGCCTGATGTTGCTACCTCAAATGCTCCCACCAGTCATGATACTACAACTCGTGTTCTTCGATTTGATGGTGGTGATGATCGAATGTGTGCATCTGCAATCGCTTCTTGTTGCTGCTGCTGCTATTGCGCAAGGATTCTTCTTTCTTCTCGTTGTTTCTCCCTTCACAGATGTTGCAAAAGTGTCTTCGTTGCTGTTTCAATACCGTGCCAGTGCTTTCCTCAACCGACACTCTATTCCTTATGCCTTGACTTGGATTTTTGGCTTTCGTCTGTCTCGCAGCCTCTGTCTGCTTCTCTTGCAAGCCATGGTGAGTTGCATGTTGCCATTGAGGCCAAGGCCATGATCAATCCAACCCAGAGAACATAGTTGGTGAGGCAAGCAAGAATAGAAGTCAACTTACTTAAATGAAGGCAATGGCAAACCAAGTCTGCACAAGGTCACATCGAGGTGCATGTAGGTTGTAGGGCATTTGCAGGGTAGGGGCAGGTCGCAAGTACTTAATCTTCCAAGATTTGATGGGCGGGAGGTGTGAAAATTCGAAATTAACAAGAGTAGCAAAATTTAAGCCGCCAGTTTTTCCCCCTCCAACGATAAATATCAGCAGAATTGGATATCCCAAACAAGTGCAATGTGGCCTAAAATGCTTCAAAACACAAATAGGCCAAAGGACATGCTATCAGGTTTGATGCTGTGTACTATGAAATGCAATGACCTTTGGCATGCTTATGAGCCATATATCAAGCAAGTGCATGGAAAAAGAAACGATTCAAAATTGTAGATACTGTTGGATTTATTAAAAGATCTTTGCACATGCACAAATTACACTTTTTAAACTTCTTCCATGTTAGGGTGAATCTAGATACCAATACCAAAAACTATCAAGGTTTTAAGACCACCATGCAGTAGTCCCACTAGATTGGATTCCAAATTTCAATCCGGTTTGGCTTTCACAAAAAAAAAAAAGGTTATGGAGCATGCCCTCAAATGGGTATGCATCACTTTAGCACAACATTGGAGGCCCATTAACCCATGCCTAATGTTCTCATTTAGGTGTGTCCTTGGGTGGAGGAGAAGCTCATGTAGTGTACTTTTGATTGATTACTTTCTTGTATGTATGTATAGAACAAAATTTTGATGTTTTTGAATAAATGGCTATATTATATAGTCTTCACGATGCATGCTTCACATGCAACATAGCACTTGTAATGCTTTAATGGTCTCATTCCAAATCCTTATTCCATAATTTTTTGTTCTCATGTTCAAGTTGGAATGTGTACTACAACTTGAAGACAACGTTTGCTGAACTCCATTGAGCAATGCATAAGTTATGGGTCATGCAAGATACCTATATACAAAAAAGTCCCTGAACCTAACCAAAAATGGCTATACCTAAGCAAACAATGACCCTAATTATCAGCCTATATATACAAGATGTTAGGTAAACATGCATGTACCTCTTTGATCTTCCATATTGTTTTGAATCATAATGCATGTTGCCACTTAGTTACAACTTACTATTGTGTCCATGTAAACTATCAGCCCATGTGTAGTCAATACCATGTACTAAAGACCTACAAAAAGTGAGGCTCTATAGTTGTATCTTGATGCATGCCATCAATGGGGGAATTGAATTTTTACAGTTCTATCTTGATGCATCAATGCGAATGCACATGGACTAATGTTTGAAATAATCTCGTCCTGCAAGTAGGCATACAAGATTTTAGGATTGTGTACATGATGTAGATGGACTGCTTGCCATTTCATATGCTTTTTAAGAAGTTACTCAGTTACAATGTTCTATGGCAATGCTTTTCAATTCATTACAAGTATTGCATTTAAACTATCAATCATACATCATAGAATAGTAAGTATCCATGTACTACTACTCTACACAAGTGAGATTTACATCCACATTTACCTCCATTTGAGGTGGGGAGGCAATGTAGTTGGATTCACTACCCATTACATCAAAGGTGATGCAATAGATGGTCTACTTACCATCTCATATAAATTTTTATAAATTAATCACCCTTCTATGTTCAATGGTAAAGTTTTTAAATTCATTACAATCTTGCATTTAGTCATTCTTTACTTTGATGGTGTTTTAATATTACAAAATTTTCACAACAGATTTTCTATAAGCTTGACCTAGAAATTATTCTTTCTTATTTTCCTCATAGAGTTTTGTTAATAGTGTCTCTAGCACAAACTTCTTGGTCATTTCCAAAGGAAGACAAGGTTGGCATACTAGATGTCCATCTAACATTATTTATTACAGATTTAGGATGTTACAACAATGCATTATCTTTGAGAATTTTCTTTAATTATGTTGCTACAATTTGTTATTGCACTTTTTATTATTATTTCTCTCGGTACAGAATGAACACATATGCAATATTTCTCTTTGTCTTACTACACCATGAGGTATTATGTTTTGAAGCTATAGTTGGTGATTGACTATTTGAATATTTTTAATCAAACAATGAAATCCAAAGTAGATCTTGGAGTTATTGCACTTTTTTTGCAAAGCCTTCAATTAGACAATTGGATTTATACAAGATATTCTTATACAAAAATTTGACTATGGTTCTTGCTATATTAACTATGAGTGCCTTTGCTTTGGTCCAAAAGTCTATGCAAACCATGGTGTATTTCTTCTATCTTGGGCGTGTGGCTACTATGAAGGGACTTACAAAATCTAGACTCTAGTTTTGGAGCCATTCCCATAGCTGTGATAAAGCATGTTATCCACCACAATATTGCTTGGTGTAATTTGGTGATATTCATTCATGTGGTAATACACAATGTTTTGAAGGATATTATTGCCTCCTTTCTATAAAAGAAATGAAAGAGGCTAAAGTAAAGAGGTGAAGAAGAACATGCATCGTGACGTGACACACAGAGAAAGCACAAAAGGAAAGAGACTACCATGTGATCTAAATTTCCTATCTTTGTAGGAAAAGTGACCTCACTCTTTAGTCTTTACCCCTTTCCAAGGATGCTATCCTACAATGTGTTAAAGTATGGTCATTGGGATAGTCATCAATGATGGGACATATGTGCATATGTCATGTACATGAGGTACATGGTTAGGACCATAGAGCTCTAAGAGAACTCCAAAAGGGATCTAAATACAAGTGTGAATAGTTCTTATGGCATCGGGTAATGCACATTAGGGATCAATATATATTTATCATGATAATATTTTGGTCACGAGAGAAGAGTGTATGTTTTCTATAGACAACATGCTAGTGTCTTGGGTGGTGAAGAATGCACTTCTGCAATCATAGCCTGATCACAAGGATCCAATCTGTAGATGATTGTAGTGATTGCTTGAGTCCTCTCTTTATTATGCAAAAAAAAAAAACATGCTAGTGTCTTCTCTCCCCCCTCACTAATGTGTGTGAGTTGACTATGTGAGTTTGTGTTAATGTAACATGGTATCAAAGTTTTATGGCTCATGTTGGTAGGTAAGAATGATTGAGAAGATATTTTTGTGTTAGTATCAAGGTGAAAGAAAGGTGAAGATGTCCTTTTTTTTTGTCGATTCTCATATTGACTGACTATGTGCTATTTCCTTCCTCTCTTGACTATGTGTCAGTTCCCTATGTGGGTTCTCTTATTTCCTACAACTACATGTCCTTTTTGCCATGTATGTGGGAGAGGTGAGTGTGTTAATTTTTGAAATTGTGTATGTTTAAGTGTTTAGGAGTGAACTTTTTGTCCTAGGAATGCATTTTTGTTCCCTTATTTTTTTAGTTTAAAAATGCTCCTTGTCAAAATATCCTTCAAGCATGTGTTCGTTTAGGTTTGCTAAGTGCCTACCAAGGTTGAAAATAAAGTTTAGAAGCTATGAAAGGTTATCTCCTTGGTGCCTTTAGTATCTAAAATTCCCCTACATTATGTGCATCTAAAAAGGGGTTTTATTTTCTTGTGTATTTATAGAAAATATATGTATAAGGGTATAAGGGATACTTAATAGAGTCCCTTTGATTGAGCTCATGTACTATCTTAGATATTGCTTAATGAAGAACCTAGGTCCTCACATCCTCCCTACTTTTTTGAGTTATGGTGTGTTTTATTTTCCAATTGTTGGAAAAGATTGCGCTTATGGAACGATCCAAGTAGAGAAATAAGGAGAATATTACAAGTGGCCATGGTATCATAAAATCTTCTAATATAGAAGACCATGGTCTATAGGAGTAGATAAGAGCATGCTTGGAGAAGCTTAGTAGTAGGAGAAGTTGTGAAACATCATAGATCAAATAGCTATAAAAAGGTTGTAGTGATCTCTGTAAGAAAAGAATACGTCTGTGCTCAACAGATAACAGGATCTCGTACACAAGAGAGAAAACAAGATACTATGGAGAATAAAAAATTTGATGACTGTAGAATTGATACAATAGATGGTGCTGCCTCCCAACCGTGTGCTCTTGTGAAAGAAGCTTCAATGGCATGCTGGAAACAGTAGAAGACGGAGGCTGGATGCTAAGGAATCAGGGTTGCTGTAGCCAGTGACAAAATGGGCTTCA
The DNA here is from genome assembly GCF_047967505.1 of Dipteris shenzhenensis. Taxonomy (NCBI): domain Eukaryota; kingdom Viridiplantae; phylum Streptophyta; class Polypodiopsida; order Gleicheniales; family Dipteridaceae; genus Dipteris; species Dipteris shenzhenensis. The sequence goes on from NC_141606.1 coordinate 23,569,088, forward strand.
CGGGCTTGCTCTTATATAGCCACCAGTCGTAGTCAGTTAGGCTCAATTGGGTGACCGACCTAGTCTGCCCAAAATGGTCGATTGGGGGTCAGTCCCGAAATAGGCCACCGACCATACGATAGAACTAGTGCGCAAAACAAAGCAACTAACCTATGGACTCCGTTCAGCCCAGGGCCACATTCAGGATCATGTGAGGCTCCAAATGGGCCCCACAACCCGAGAGTGGGCTGCCCCGGGATATGCTCCGTCTACCCTCAGTGCGGTCAGTCAAGGGATGCCTTCCCACACTTGCATGTAGCCTAGTTGGCAGTGTGCCAACTCTATCTGAAGCCATCCAGCCATCAGGCCACACATGGCCCCCATCTGGTGTCCAAACCAGGCCCTATCGGATAAGCGAGCTACTCAAATTCCTTCTCCTCATATGGGGGGCTTACAAGTAGAGTTAGTTGGTTCCCGCGTAGTTACACGAGAGTGGAGCATTGATATCTAACAATCTCATGAAGAAGGAGCTTGAACTATGGTAAAGGTCTTGAATGGAAGTTATGAGAAGTTGCTCATGCAAAAGTAGAGAATAAGGAGAATATTACAAGTGGCCATGGTATCATAGAATCTTCTTATATAGAAGACCATGGCCTATAGTAGTAGATAAGAGCATGTTTGGAGAAGCTTAGTAGTAGGAGAAGTTGTGAACAATCATGGATCAAATAGCTCTAAAAAAGCTACATTGATCTCATGAAGAAGCCTGAGCTTGAACTATGTTGAATGGAAGTGATGAGAAGTTGCTCGTGCAAAATGAAGAAGGGTGTGACTAAAATAGAAGGCATAGAGAGGCTATGACTACAATTGGAGGCCTAAAGAGGCAGCAGCAAGGTGTGGACTATAGTAGGATCTAGAGAGCACAAGATTTAGCTATTAATTGCCTCAAAAAAACCAAGCTTAATGAAGTAGAATACCTACAACTTTAGAGGCTTAGAGGTCCTAGAGGATTGAGCAATGGGCATGGGCAAGCTAGAGCTTGGGGGAGAGCTTACCACACTAAGAGACTTGAGGGTAGGAGCTAGCACCAAGGTAGCAACGAGCTTATCTTAGGGGAAAGCTTAGCACTATGAGACTTCAACATAAGAGCCACAAAGGTAGTAGAAAGCTTTGTAAGAGCTTGTGGATCTTTCTATAGGGGCTTAGGAAAATGCAAGGAGATAGATCAAGTGGCTACGTGAAGGTAGAGAACTCATCCATGATAGATGGAGGAGTTGTTGAGCACCTAAAACTAAAGAAATCATGACGTGCAACAGAGGACAAGAAAGAAGAAGTAAGATGGCAACTGAGCTCCAATGCAGTTGCAATAGAAGCAATCATAAACAAATATTTCATTTACAAAGGATCTCAAATGACTAGCTTGTGAAAAGTAGAGAAAAAAGTTGCCATGGGCCGCAACAGCAAGTAGTGAGAAGCTTGAAAGAGTGGAAGAGCAAGGAGCTAGAAGGACGCATGGACAAGGAGGAAGAAGAAGAGAGAGGACGGAGAAAGAAGAAGGAACTGACATCTACATGAAGCTTAAAATTTGAAATTCAACCCTATAGCTTAGACCTAGGACATATTCATTCTACACAAAATAAGACTTTGATAGCCTTATAGTTACTCTCTTCATTTCATATCTCACGTGGGCTTGTGTAGCCTAGTGTAAGTCCCATAGCATATGCATGTTAAGAGGTATTGAGATCAAGTCCCCATGTTGTGTACGAGCTAAGTGCTAATGCATAGGAGGTATTGAGTTCAAGTCCCCACGTCCCAATTGAGGAGAACATTTTGCACAGTGGCTGATTTTCAAACACATTTTAAAAATCATCTAAGTAAAATTTGACCCTTCGCTTGGTAAAGACAAAGAATTGGTGATCTAAGAATTTTAAGTTAGTCTCAAAGGCGAGCACCCTCCTAGGTAATACCCTCCAAGAAAAGGACAGGCTAGTGGCGATCAGTGAGGATAAAGTCCCTCTACTCTTACAATACTAATAAAAAAGGACAAATCCCTAGATCCATTAGTAGCCGAATGCAATGAGCTCTTCAATGAAGATGCATGGCTGCTAAGGTAGGGATATGCAACCATCCAAGAAAAGGATGAAAATTTGAATAACTTCTCTCATTTCTTATCTAAACACATCTAGATGATGACCTTGGATACATGCATGCCTAGGGTATCAAAGTATAATAAGAACTCAAAGATGTGGGAGATGCAAATGTGAATTAGTCAAAATTGATGACCAAGAAAATCTAAGACTAGGTCACAAAGACAAAGATTGGGAAGTAGGGGGCATGTTGAGTCAGGCCACAATTTATGCTTGCTAGCACAATGGTGCAAAGAGCCTCCCCAACTAGCCACCACCGTAGACAAACATGCTAGAGGGACTCTTAATGACATCCCAAGTCCCTAGCACATACAACCCATAGAACCCCCTCATCAAGCAAATGAAATGAGTCAAACACAATCCTAGCCCTAAGAGCAACTAGAATCAAGGAAAACATAATCCTTATAGCCCTAGGAGAAACTAGAATAGAGGAAAAAACAATACTAGCCACAATAGCAACTACAATCAAGGCCAAAGTTGCATTACCATCTCTCATTCTTAGACTTGAAAATTGTGTCTTTTGATTGAAATGCATAACCAATGTCTTGCACTCATAAATGATCATCAACATAGCCCATACCTTATATGCTTGTGTCAAATGCATTGCTTGGGCAAACATGGTTTTCTTTAGATAGGCTGAAAATGTTTATAGCTTTGGCCTTCATCTCATTATAGGCATCCTTCCGTGCTTGCATGGCTTCAATCCACAAAGAGATTCTTTATCCCAATGTTTCTAGTGTCTCACACACAAACTTCTATCTAATGTCAACTTGATGATGACTCAAATACTTGGATTACAAAAGTATATCCTTGTATACACTAAGAGTGAATCTTTGATACCATCGCCCTTCAAAAATACCAATTTATCAGCAAAGTGTGCTATTTGATGTCGTTTTGAAAGCTCTAAATTTTGAGTTGAATTATGAGGAAAAAGGCATGGCCCCTTGAGTAGGGATGCCTTTTTATGCCAAAGAGAAGTCTTGAAATCCTGTGAGGTTCAATGAGTTAGATGGTGGCCAATGGCCAATGTGGAGTTGGGGTTAGATGGATGTTGAGGGCCTTTGGTTTCTTTGCCTTGACTTTTTTAGGTGCTAGAGTGTCACCCTTCTTGGTGCCCTTTTGCTTTGTTGGATCGGTGGCCATCTAGTTGAGGAGCTTTAGTACTTGGAAGGTGAAAGTGGTGAGGATGGTGGAAGCTATAAAGGTAGGTTAGTATGTTGTGTAGAGTGTTTCAATGAGAAAAGCGAGTCCAATTCTTTTGAAAGACTTATGTAGTGAAATGATCTCTTGCTTCCCTCAGTTGCAATTTTTCTACCTTGGACAATCATCCAATCATTACTAGAAGTCTTCTTCTTGGACATTTATATGTTTAGTGACTACCCTAGACTTGAGGGAAACTTGTAATGGTTTAATGACACACCTCACAAGATAGAAGAGACAGGGAGCATACTTTTAGATAGTGATGCTCACGATGGTGGAGAGCATAGATGTCCCGACAATGGCTCAAAATCATTTTTGTGTTGGAAAGATGATAGAACGTGACATGCATGTTGTATTTACAAAGTATGGATGCACAATTTAGGAACTTGATAATCCTAGTTCTATCGTCGATGAACAATTCAAAGATCCCTAGTATCCCATCGTCAAAATTAGTATGGATACTTAAGCATACTATGGCATAACAAGTAAATGGACACCTTAACTCATGACAGACAAGGTCATGTAACCACATAGTTTATTGGAAGAGCATTATACTTCATCACATAATGATGACATATTGATGACATATTGATGACGAATCTAGAAAGACTCGGATTTCTAAAATATAAGTATGCCACACTCATCATCTTAGGAAACTTCAAAGACATGGTGGAAAATTACGTTGACAAACACATTAAAGCCTTGAGAATACAACTCAATAGAGTTCCATGCCTTTTGTAGGCATCATGCATCATGCATAGAAACTCTTTAATAAAATGGAGTGTCCAAGCATACATATGGAGTCATTGTGCAATGAGAAGATTTATCATGATGAGAAGAATTTTATAAGGCACTATTGGCCAAAATCATGTGATACGATAGTTTATTGGATGAACATAGGTGCCACACTTATCTTAGAAAAAATTATACCAAAAGAGCCATTCACAAGAAATAAGCCCTCTATGATTCATCAAAGAGATTTGGGAACTTTTGCATGCTTTTGTTTCCAATGCACTAAGGATTAATATTGATGTGAAGATAATCAAGTGTGTCTTTACAAGGTATAGAGAACAATCCACGACATATAGGCTGCATGGCCTTGTCAAGCAAAGAGTGATCATATCTAGATATTTATAATTAATGAGGCCGCATCATATTTTGATGACCCTGCTACTAGCTCCTATACCCACTCAGCCACCATTAGCTCTAACTATACAAATGATTTATTTTCTAGAACCTTCAAATAGTGCATAGTCTATGGTGACCTAAAAAAATGTAAGGAAAAGGCCTTTGATACCATGGTATAACATTTAATATAGACATTAATGATCTGAAGAGTTCCACTACATATCTCATAATCTTGACTCCTGGTCAAAGGGAACCTAAAAGATGGACCTATAAATGAAAATATACATGAATGGACCTTCAAAGTGGTGGAATTACTTTTTGCAAAAAAAAGTGGTGGAATTGAAAGAGTTGACCTTATTCCAAGAAGAATTGCAAATTTTACATTTTGGAGACATGCAATAGATGAAGCATACAATGCTATTATCAAGATCCAAACTTGGACTTATGAATTTGCTTAGGGTTATGAACAAAATTATGGAATAGATTATGGAGAGAACTTTTCACTAGTTGCAAAGATGATTGCTATCAAGAAATCCATACCGCTTGCTCTCAAGGAAACAACTAGTTGCAAAGATGATTGCTATCAAGACATCCATACCGCTTTCTATCAAGGCAACAACTAGTTGCAAAGATGATTGCTATCAAGATAGCTGCATAGCTTGCTATCAAAGCAACAACTAGTTTCAAAGATGATTGCTATCAAGACAGCCATATAGCTTGCTTTACATTTTGATTGGACCATCCATTAGATGGATGGGAATAATGACTCTATTAATGGATTTTAAGATGAGAAAATTTAGATGACACAACCTCAAGGGTATCTTGTTAGTGGTATGGAATAGAAATTCTAAAATCTATAGAAATCTCTTGTGGTATGAAATACGCACCTCATGCATGGAATGCAAGGATTACCCATCACTTTCATGGGCTCCAATGGAATTCTAATCTCAGAAGCAACAGTTTGTCTGACCTTGAAGTTCGACATGGACATGGGAGAAATCCATGGTTTCTTGACATAGAAATATGGGGCCTTGGCACATACATCTCTTGAAACCCTGAGGCAAAGTGTCAGGGCCTCAACAAAGCCTTGGGTAAACAAGTGAAGAAGGGGTAGCAAATTGGAAGCATAAGAATGAAGGGAAAGAAACAAAAAGCAAATCCTCACAAACCTTATAATGCAAATTTAGATTGCATTGCTACAAGACACAATGGATATTTATAGTGCAAGCCCACCACAAACTCTGCACCACAGAGATTCAAAAGAAACACTAGGACAAAAGAATAGTAGTTCCAAAAACACATGGGACAAGAGGGAGACAATCCCCAATCTCATGTGAAAAGTTTCCATGAATAACAACAATATTGCAAGTCAATAAGGACTCACGAGTTCTTGATGTACTCAGTGTGCCACATTTCTTGACAAATCCATTAACTGGTTTGATTGATACCTTGATGAGAATTTTGCGTGTGGGAGCAATTGAAGGATGCCTTTTTGAAGAATATCAATAGAATAATGTACAACTTTGTGGCACAAATGAGGGTGCTAGCCAACCAATTAAACAATGCATAACATGAAATGATGTTGCACTCATGGTTGTTGAGTGATCGCACCAATGGTACAGAGTTGTGCCATATGGAGATGACCTACCCAATAAGATGTACAATGAATTTCTCCACAAAGTCATTGTGATAAAAAAAGGAAGTATTGAACCCAAAAGAATGGAAAAAGTTCTCTTTTATGAAGTGATGAGATAGTGATCAAGAAGACACCACGCCCACAAAGAGGATTTGAAAGGCTTTTGAAGGAAATGGGGATCAGTGGAGCCTTGAGAATGGTGAAGTATGGTGCCAAAGTGCAAATCCAATTATGGTAAATGAGTGTCAATTGGGTAAGTATTACAACATTTGCAAAAATTTGAGCCAAATGATTAAAAAGTTCTAGCTCAACAAGCATAAGAGGACTATTGAGATTGATCAAGTAGAAAAGGAGTCCAAAAGGCCCTATCAAGGAGAAATACCAAAGATTATTAACATGACATGATACTCTATGGCAAGGGAGGCCATTGAAAGAGTAAAATTTTGAATTATGTTAACATGCTAAAAAAATCTTCTAATATTTTGGGTCCGCTCACCATGGCTTATTCTTACCTTTTGTAACATCAGCCCTTAAGTCATATGTAGACCTTAGGAGCTCTCCCATGTGCCTAAGCATGCCATTTTGCTCAAACTCATACCCGCGAGTGGGGAAATGTTTCTCACAGGGCTTCTATGATGGCATCCTTGGCTCATTTGTCGTGCTGATTCCAAGGTTCAAGATATGCTTGGGAAAGTTCATGCTCATCAACCTCCTCATGTAGTTCATGACCTTCATCCCTTCCTTATCCTCTACAACATCCCCAATGCTATTCACAAGGTAGTGGAGGTCCTTAGGCGAAATATAGTTTGAAGGATGTGTGAAGTAGGGAGTAGTGGAGCTAGAGTGTGGAGTGGGAGTAGTGGAGGTAGATTTTACAAATAGGCCTTGAACGCATGTGATATAGAGGGTTTATACATAGTGACCCCCCCGAGAAGTTATCAAATACTAAAATCAAGCTAAAAATACCAACAAAATAGACACGCAACAAATTGAATCTAGTATAAACAATTGAATACCAAAAAGTGTATTCTATTGGATATTGAATCAATAGAAAGAAGAGCCTAGGGCAACAAAAATTACAGACACAAAAAAATTAACACATTATTTATAATAGAATACATGCTATCAGATATTGAATCAATATTAAGAGGGATTGATTAAACAAAAATGATCAACATAAAATAGTAATACAAGACCAAGTTGATTTAGAGCATCACACACACACACACACACACACACACACACACACACACACATGTACACACACACATGCACGCACGCATGCATGCACATGCACATACACATACACACATGCACACATGCGCACGTGAGAGAGAGAGAGAGAGAGAACACTATCAACTAACAAAAAATCAAACACTATAGTCTACAAATACTAGAAACATTGAAATAAGTTGTTTAAGGTTGATACAAGAGAGCAAAAGCAAACCACAAAATGGACACATGATACTTTAGAGAGCATAGAATAAAAGTCACAAATTCAATTTGTAATCCTTTTTGAAATCTTTTTTGGTGTTTTGATTCAAGAGCATAGAATCTCATTAAAATTGACTGGACTACGGTGATTAGAATATATATGTTAAACTATAATGCCTGGTAATTTTCTAATGCCACGTGCTCACCACATCGTGTAATTTTCTATATATGTTAAACTATAATGCCTGGTATATTTCTAATACCATGTGCTCACCACATCATATTTGGAAACATCACAAGGTAATGTACAAATATTGCACGTTAAATATAAACATACCATGTGGTGTTTATACATTACCATGTGGTAAATGGTTGTAACCAATCTCAGTTGTAACTCCGTGGTAATCGGCTAGTTCTATGTAGACCTTTTATAAAATCACAACTAGATTTATTCTTTTATAGTTTTTCCTTTCAAGAAACATTTAAATAGATTGAAATTGACTAATTCAAACCTTCATGCAAATATCTGGGAATCAACATTTAAAAAGTTATGTGAAGTGTGTTGTTTTTTGCTACATTCAATAATTGGTCAAAATAGTGGAACTGTGATGTGAGAAGCTTTCATCCTTATGAGCTATCCCTTGAATTGATAATGAGTCTTTGCTATGCATCATTTGGGAAGACAAGTTTGCATCCCCCAGCTCTCCTACACCAACTTCTATGTTTATTAATTGTGGCATGGATTTCCTGAGTTGGCATGTGATAATGCTTTTTTCCTATACCATTTATTTAAGGACTCAAACCTGTCTTCTTTCTTATTGATATCGTTCTTTGGTACTCCTTCATTCTCTCCTCGAGCCTCTTCTTGTAAAATACAACCGATCAAGTTGTGTTCCAAGATCACTTTAGAAATGGTTCACTAAGAGCAAAATTTTCCATTAGCTTCCCTTTTTCTTCTCATCCTCCCTCACTCTATCATACTACACACATAGATATAGGCTACATAGCATTATATTTGTAAAACACATCAATCCAAAATTTCAAGTGCTTCACAAGGGTAGGCAAGAATGGTTGTTTCCTCCTTTGAGATATGTCATTGCCATATCACATGGTCGATTTTCATCGATGGCATTATGGCCAACCCTTCAAGCAGCTTTGCTACTACAGTTCAAGGAGTCTAGGCATCTACTCTAAGGTTGCTTGTGCACTGATTCTATTGATTGCAAAGAGTTCCTTGAAAAACAAGTACTTGAGTGAGCTTTCCTACCAGCCTCACCCTTGAGAAATCATATCCTAAAATGTGCGATTGTGCTCTAAACTTGGTGGATAAACTTAGCCATGACTTTATAGAATGCCTATTTTGTGGCATAAGATTTACTAATGGTGTAGAAAACATGATAAATATCTATTTCATGTCTTGCAATTTGATCTCAATTTGATTTCATATGCCACATGACCCAATTTGGATTTGTCAACCAAAAGATATAGTTGTCAAAGTTTGATCATTTTTTGTGATCGACATAGGTTTTTGAAAAATAAAAAGAATGCCGTGGTTGCCCAATATTTTGTCCCAAACCCAAAGAGCGCCTCATTTTCTACAATTCACCTTTAAAAGAACTATGCTAATGTGAGCCTTGAGTTCCAATAACTTTCATGAATACAAGAGGTAGAGAAGTAGAATGACCTTTGGGTGATCTCAATTGGTGGACAAGTGAAAGAAGAGAAAGGTTGTTGTGATTTGATCTCCTCTACTAGCACATCTTGTTGGTATGCCATAAAGAAGTAGACAAAGGGACTTGAGAGACATAAGAGCAAGAGATGATTCAAGAGGTTCTCAAGGATGGTATTGAAGTTGATGTGGCAGTGTGTGAGTGTGGAATCACCATGGGTAGCATTGTGCACATGCATTGATGGGATCGTTTGGTGTTGATGCTCCATTGATGAAGGCAATGGAGTAGCCACCACAAGAGGCAAGGAGGGAGGCAATGTAGCATGGGGTTGGTGGTGGACTAGAGATGAGAAGGGAGCAAAAAGGCATGTTGAGCCATAACTATCTGTATAGGTAAGATTGAGAGAGCGCTAATATGGTTGCAATATGGTTGGTATGCCATAAAGAAGTAGATGGAGGGACTTGAGAGACATAAGAGCAAGAGATGATTCAAGAGGTTCTCAAGGATGGTAATGAAGTTGATGTGGAAGTGTGCGAGTGTGGAATCACCATGGGTAGCATTGAGCATGCATTGTTGGGATCGTTTGGCGTTGATGCTCCATTGATGAAGGTGATGGAGTAGCCACCACGCGAGGCAAGCTGGAGGGAGGCAATGTAGCATGGGGCTGGTGGTGGACTAGAGACGAGAAGGGAGCAAAAAGGCATGTTGAGCAATGACTATCTGTATAGGTAAGATTGAGAGAGTGCTAATATGGTTGCAATATGGTTGTGTAGAGGATTTAACCAACACATAAAAGCAAGAGGAAAGCTAGGTCCTGAGGTGGAAAAACCACTATGGACCTTTAACGCCCATTATCAAGTACTTCAAAGAGTAGTTGGGGTAGTACTAACAAAAGGAAACCTTGAACAACCTATAATAGGTTAGGGTTAGGACTAACACAATAGTTAACACTAACCTCAAATTTCAAAAAGGTCATGACATTGACTTGGATACTTGTAAAGGAAAACAAACCATTGGTTGTATTTACAAAAAAATTTCCCATCATCCCACTTGTTGCTGAGAAATGCAGTGTCATTGAGCATTCATGGGCATTAGTTCCCATGAAATTCTAGGCCTTTATGAAATGCCACCTCTTCTATGTCTGCACAAAGAACTTGCAACCAGTCCAAATTAGGGAAGGCCCTATCAACAAATTAGCTATGTACAAGAGACTGAGACCTGAAACACTCGAGTGGAGAGCAATATCTTTTGTTTGTATGGGGGTGGTCGATTTCCAAATTATGGCCCTTAGATGGCAGGGCTAGTAGTGGGAACATAGAGCGCTCAGGAAAATAATGCCACTTTATGGCACCTACAGAGCACCTACACTTAAGTGTAAACGAGCTCTATGAGGACCAAGAGCAAAAACACATCTAACAAGAGTGAAGAAGAGTGCGTGGGCACTACGTCTTAGTGTAGTGAACTATCTACTCTTCCACTCCATTCATCAAGGAGTCTCCCTTGAGTTTGCAAACCCTTGTCACATCTCATAAATGTAAATTTGAGCTAGGCCAATGCTTTGACGGAGATGCATAACGGCTGTGCTAGCTTGAGCAGCCTCATGGGGAGGCCCTCTGAGAGTATCTCCCCATGTATGCTAGTGAGGTTGTCCTAGCCCTACTAGTGGGCCAACAAACACCCTCCCATGTTTGTTAAGCTATTGAAAGTCAGCAACTCAGTTGCTTCTGTTGAAGCCTTGCTGGCTCAGCAATTTAATGCCCAACTCGGGGGGGTCAATCATCATATGTAACCCTATCCCGTGAGTTCAGCAGAAGGATTTTTTTTATTTCTAAAATTTACAAAAATAAATATACATAAGGGACTATTTAAAATAGTTTTGGAAAAAATTTACAGATTTGTATAGAAAAGGGGTACATTTTATTAATGAAATTTTTTACAAATAAGGGACTTTAAATATAGGCCTTGAATGCATGTGATATAGAGGGTTTATACATAGTGACCCCCCCGAGATGCCCAAACACTGGGATTGGTCCAAAGATCGCATCTTCTTTCATGTGAAATCTTGGTCAGGCCCTCATAGATGGGATCCAAGAAAGCTTAATGGGACATGCCTTTTAGGATGCTGGCATGGCATCTCAATGCTTCTAGCATTGGGAAGAGTGTGGGGCGCCGCCTCGCTACTAATAATAAAAGCAAAAGGTCAATAATTTGAATGACTTTTGTCATTCATAAGGCCTACCCAAAAGAAGTTAGAGTAAGGGTAGAGCTTCTAGGCTACGTCAAGATAATGTGGGCTTGGAGATGAGATCGAGAGTGGGAGGGAGACTTGAGAGCTTGAGAGAGAGAGAGAGAGATGAGAAGAAGTGGGAGAAAATATGAGAAGAAGGAGAAAATGGTGGAAGTGCCAAGTACTCTCCCGAAAAATAAAATAAATATAAAAATAAGCAATATCGCTTGGAAAAACAAGGTGAATGATAACAAATCATTCATAAGGCCTGCCCGAGATCCAAATAGCAAAAGAGGGCAGAGATGATGAATTGATAGTGATGAGGGAGACAAAGAAAGAGAGAGAGAGAGGCGGGGGGGGGGGGCTAAAATAGAATGAGGATCAATAAAAAATGGAGAATTTTTTAAAATAAAAATTGGCTAATTAGCTTCTTATTGAATCGCCTTCACTTAAGACCTACCTATGGCAGGCCAATAAATACAAAAATAAGCAATTTTGCTTGGAAAAATAAAATAAATACAAAAATAAGCACTATGGGGTTAAGGGCCATAGTCTCCACTTAAGCCACCCTGAGGGCAGGGAAAAAAACCCATATGAGCCACAGACTCTTGATTAAAGTTCACCATTGAAACATGGGCTTTACCACCATTGAGGCATTGGCATTGCCAGGCTGCGTACCTTATAAAAGCTGAGAGATGCAGACGAAATGAACAAAGAGAGGCAGAGGGAGGAAGACAAGCGAGAGAGCGCCATAGGATCCCGTGGCTTTACCACGAGTCGAGAGTCGATAGCGTAGTTCGTCTCTTTCCTTGTCTAGCTTCCAATCCAGTAGAAGAGCCCACGCTCAATCAAGCCGTTTAGCACGTAGCCACCCCAGAAGTAGACACGCAGGAGAGCGCCGTTTAAGTCTATTCGAAGCTTATCGATCGTCTACTTATAGGCGTTTCATCGTCCCCATTATTATTGAGATGGTTGTTTTCCTGCTGCTGCTCTTCGCTGCCGCCTTCTCAATCGACGATGTCTCCGCATCTATGCCCTCCCCAGTTCAATGTAGCTCCACCGGTTGCATTGTCTCTTACTTCCAGGACATTTGGCTAGACAGGACGCCTTGCAAGGCGCGCCAAGTGATGTACCCGTCTACGGAAGACGAACTCGTCCGCGCAGTGGCGCATGCAGTCCAAAACAACCTCAAAGTCAAAGTGATAAGCAAAGCTTCTCACAGCATCACTAAGCTCGTTTGTCCTGGTGGTGACGACGGCGTTGTCATTAGCACTAGGAACTACAATCACAATATTTATGTCAACAAGACAGCCCTGACAGTAACGGCAGATGCGGGAGTGTATTTGAGAGATCTAATCGATCGAATTGCTGAAGACGGCTTAGCGCTTCCTCATGCACCAAACTGGGAGGGGTTGTCTGTTGCTGGATTAGTAAGCACTGGGGCTCATGGAACTGGCTTATCCCGAAAGGGATCCGCTACTCATGAGTATGTAGTGAGTATGAGACTTGTCATCCCTTCCGGCCCAGAAGAGTCGTATGCAAGAGTTGTAGAGTTTACTGAGAGAGATCCAGAGCTGAATGCAGCAAGGCTCTCTCTTGGGGTCTTAGGGGCCATTTCGCAAGTCACATTCGCTCTAGAGCCCATGTTCAAAAGATCTGTTTCGCTTGAAGTTCGAGACGATCATGACTTGGAAGATGAGTTCGAGTCCTTTGCGAAATCCCATGAATTTGGAGGGGTGGCATGGTATCCATCTTCGCGAAAAGCATTGTTCAAGCTAGATGACCGCGTTGGTGTGGAGGTTGAAGGTGATGGTGTGTACAACCTTGCCCTTGATGACGCGATGCCGGTTTCTGTTGCAGAGAGCATACGATCTACTGGTACGTATTTTTTACGTACAAAGTACTGTTGCATGAGGTGCATGAGATTATCCGCCAAAAATTGAATTGAAGACAGCTTGAATAATCACATTTGCTTTACTAAAGCTGCCTGACGGCGGACTTGTTCCCTGATGAATTGATATCGCAGAAGAAGCTGCCGAACTCCAACGGGATGCCCGAGGCTTATGCAGGCTTTCTGAAGATCGGCTTAACCAGCGGCTTATTAGCGGAGACGGTCTTTTGAACGATGGGATCAGCTTCCAGGGCTTCCCAGTCGTGGGTTATAACCATCGTATGCAAGCCTCTGGAGGATGTCTACTATCAGGTCACTCCGATGAATCGGACAGTGGATCCTCCCTCGATACCGACGCGTCGACATGCAGGTGGGATCCTCGAATGGCAGGCTTTTTCTACTACGACAGTGCCATCTCTATTCCCATGTCACGTATAAAGGAGGTGATCAAAGATATTAAGAGAATCCGAGAAGATGATCCAACTGCTTTGTGCGGGGTAGGCATATCTGGGGGCTTTCTGCTTCGATTTATCAAGAAATCAGAAGCTTATCTTGGCGAAAAGGAGGATGCGACAGTGGTGGAATTCATGTATTACCGTTCGAAAGAAGCCAACACTCCAAGGTTGAACGAAGATGTGATGGAGGAGGTGGAACAGATGCTGCTACTGAAGTATGGGGGAAAGCCTCACTGGGGAAAGAACAGAGATTTATGTTTTGAAGGGATGGCAAGCAGGACTCTAAATTTGCCAAAGTTTGTGGAGGTGAAAGAGAAGCTAGATCCTGAGGCTTTCTTCTCGAGTGAATGGTCAGATGCAATTCTTGGAGTTGGTGCTCGAGGAGTGCAAACGGTAAGAGACTATTGTGCTCTTGAAGGCTTATGTATTTGCTCCAAAGACACTCATTGTGCTCCGGAGCAAGGATACTTGTGCAGGCCAGGCAGGGTCTTTAAGGATGCCCGAGTCTGCCGTTATGTCATGGAGACCAAGGATGAACTTTAGGTTCTCTCTCTCTCTCTCTCTTATCATCGTGTATTCGCACTCTCCTTAAAAGGAGTGCTTTAGTGGGAGTGCTTTAGTGAAGAATTGATGCTCATTGAGACCTCTTCTCTCTCTCTCTCTCTCTCTCTCTCTCATCATCATGTAGTAGCAATCTTTCCTTAGAGCCACTCCTTTAGTGGAGAGTTCAAGCTCCTTTCCGAACTTTTCCATGTGTTTTTTTTTGGAAAAAGAAAAACATTCCTTATATGCAAAAGTTCTTCAAATTGACATAGTTAGACCTTAAGCTCTACAAATTGCTTGAAGCCCTTTCTAAAGTGGTCATCGCTGATCCTCCTTGGATTCATAAGTGCCTTCATCATGCTTGTCTCCTTTTACTCTCGTTTTGTTGCTCCACACCTACGTCGTATGTGCTTGATTATCAAGGAAAATTTGGAGACCAATTACCAAAGCATGTCACCAACCAAGTACTCACTCGCCTTGTAGCAATTGAATCCATATATTTCTTCTCGTTAAACTCTCTATTCATTGCAAAATCTATTCATTGTAAAATGTGAAGCGGTGTCTCTGCCTTATTAGGCTACAATCGGTTAGTTTTGTCGGGGTTTGGGTCTGTTGAAACCATGGAAATTATGTGGTTTGAAAATGTGGGTACAGAGATATGTTTAGGAATCACCTTCATGGCTCCAAACCACCTCATTCCGAAAAATGAGAAAACTACCAATCTTTAGTTTTCTTCCCTTTATCTCCCCTCCATCTCATCTTCATCGATTTCAATTCCTCAAGCTAGTGTGAAATTGGTATTGCTTGCTTGAATAGATAATGTCGTGTTATAAACCCATTGTGTGCCCATGTTGTGCAATGTTTTTTAATGATATTTGATGAAGATACCATTCACCTCACTCAAAATTTGAGAAAGATGCCACCACCAATATTAAACATTCCAAGATGTCAACTTGGCCATTTGAACTTAAGGGGATCACCATCATATCTAAATATAGCATGTTAGTTCACGAAAGATTTATTTAACAACAAAAATTGACCTTTGAAAAAAGATAATAAATAAATTTTATACCTTTTAAAAAAGATAATAAATATACCTATTAAAGGGATTTTTAAATTGGGTATTGACAAAAAGGTAAGTTTGTGTAGAGAAAGGGGTCATTTTCTCAGGGGATGCACTACTAAGAAACCCTATGTGTCACATGCGTTCAAAGGGTATTGAAAAACCTCCTCAACTAAAATCTTCCGCCCAATAAAAACATCCCTCTTTACTTATGGACTAAGTGATTTTTTCCTAAAATTGAATTGAAAAACCCCTCTTGTTATTGTAATCCTATTAACTTTTTTCAAAAAGTGGAATTAAAATACCCCTCCTTTTGAATGCACATGGTACACTACATTTTTATGAGGTGACCCCCCGAGGTCATTTTAAAGGCTTAAACTTTACAAATAATGGGTCATTACGGGAGAAATGGGGTCTCAAAAGGGCCTCCAATTAGTGTTCCCTAATTTCTAGGGATAAGTGGGATTTGAGGTGTACTAATGAGAGTGCTCCTTGTGTGGGGTGATGGTATATTGAGGTGGAGGGATGGCAGGCATGTAAAGATGCCCTATTGGCTATTCCTCTTTCATTGGGAACCACCCAAAACATCCTCTCCCCACTTAACCCATGCTTGACCACCCTCCCATGTGCACCCACCCCAGATCAACTCTTACTCTTGCTTCTCAGTGTTTCTTTGTTGATCTTACTCTTGCTTCTCAGTCTACTCTTCTCACTTGCTTGATTGATCATCCTAAGTTGGTAGAGTGTAGAAAGCTTGCTGGGATTGGTGCATGTAGAGACAGGACAGCATGTAGTGAGGTCCTTAGTAGTGTTCGTCATTCTTATGCATCTATCAAAAAGAGGAACACTGCAGATGCCTTGGCAACACATCATGCTATTGTGGTTGCTATTACTCGACCCCACATGGCAGGTCATTGTCACGCTACATCTCACTTACTCCACATTCCAACACCTACAGTAAGAGTGGGCATGATCAAGAGAGAGAGTTTGGATGCCAATGATGTTGATGCTCCATGGGCTTCTAGTGGTCACGCACCTTGAAGTGATTGTTTTCTTAATGAGAGCAACAAGGCATTCGTAGAGCGGCAGTTTTGGGAGGAGCATTGTAGGGCATCACCAATTTTCAAGAAGGCATTGAGAAAGAGGGTCTCACATGGTGTTTACATCGAGCATGGGGCATGCTTTCTTGAGGTTAGCCAAACTAAGTTGTATACTCGGTTTATAGAGGCACATCCCCACATTAGGATTGGGCAAAGATCTTTTGAGAGGTGTAAGCCATGATTTGTGCAATGTTTTAAGGAGTGGGATACATGCTGTTGTCGATACCATGTCAACTTTGGATTGTTTTACGATGTCTTTCATTCCCTCATTGGACATAAGGGAGTGGTTCCTACCAGTCCTCATGACTTCATTCACTCTATATTGTGTCCATGAGAGGAGGATGTGTTGTACCATTCACTTGATTATGTGGATGGGAGATGTGCCACATGCGGTGATTTGGCCCTGCTTCATACCATTCAGGAGGATGGTACTGACATGGAGATTGTGCATTGGCAACGTTACGAGCATGTTACACACACATTGGATGGTGGTGGATAGTCTAGGAGGTTGCATATTGTGGAGAAGGAGACTCCATGTGTGGTGTTCATTGATCATTTCAAACGACAGATCTACCCATACATACATCACATGCACACTGCAAAGTGGGAGGCCCAACAGTTTCGCACTTGCCTCAACACATTTCCTTTGGGGGCGGTTGTCTAAGTGGTGGACTTTGCAGAGAATTACACTTTCGCACCGTAGCATGAGATTTAGTCCAAGTATTATTTTCTTGAGCAGGCAACACTTTTTTGTTTGTGCTCTCCCTCGTTGGTGTTTAAGTGTTAGTGTGTATATTAATGTAGATGAATTAGTGAGGTTTTAGGTGTAATGACTTGTTAACTAAGTGTGTACATGTATGCTAATATTGTACATGTTAAATAAATAGTTGTGTTTTTTTATAGGTTGCTATATTCATGCACATTAGCTACAATCATGCATAGGCACAGCTGGATGGGGTTGATAGCACCCATAACTCACGAGTGATTATCAGAGAGTATCACTTCTACATCAGTGAATGACCATTCGCATGATGCACACTTTGCACATCATTGCTTCACTCTTCATGATAGTTTCTTGAGAGACCAGGGAGTCACATGGCAGTAACATTGGATTTGGTCTGATGGATGTGGTGCACAGTGCAAGGACAAGGCAATCTCTCACAAAGCCACTCCAAACTCCCAATGAGAAGTGGCCCTGTATCCGATGAGCTATCACTACTCATCTTCTCCACCTGCACACATCCACAACAATCCCTGCAAGACAAGTTAAACACCTAAATTCCTCAAACCCTAAACCCTAAGCCCCCAAAAAACCCATGTTTTGTCGGTATGGGTGTCGGTATATACTGATATCCATGCTAACACCCATGCTGATGATTTGCTTTATATACCCACACTAATACCGATGCTCGTACTGATAGTTTTCGGGAACTAAAGCCGCGTGATGTTCGTCCCGTGACGCCATTCATTTTTTCGTGTGTTCTACTCCTAGATAGTTTTTTTGGTTCCATAGATGGCACCATGATGCTCGCATCCTAGTGATTTTGAGCTACTTCAAGACTAGGCATTGGAAGGAAGAACATGATGGTGTAGGTGCATGCATGAAGCATGCTTTACGATGCCACCAGTTGTGGTATGGTGTTGATTGGTTTAGGGATGCATAGCAGGTAGTTGAGTGGTGCATATTGCACTTGAGTACTCGTGATACTTCTTATCAATCACGTACAGATAGGGTGGTGAGGCACTTCTTCTGGTCTATGGACGTTGGGAGTATTTATTGGTCCATTGCTTATGATTTTCGATCAGTGCATGGTACTTTTGATTTCCATTCTATTAGGAGTACATGCTCTAGGGATCCCATGATCTTCTCTCGACGGTTTGCATGTTTCTATTCTGCATGTGTTGATGGCGATTGGGGAGGATGTTCCATGATAACATGGGCTAATCCATGGACACATCATGTGCTTTCTCCCTACTAGCCTTGGGAGGCAGTGCTTGATGTTCAGGATATTGGGTTCACATTTGGCAGGGATTATGATGAGTTGACCATTTTGTTGGCCATTGATGATGTTTTTGCTGTCATTACTCCTGAGGGCAATGAAAAGGGTGTGGATTACTACTTGTTGAGATGCTCTTTGGTAAAGAGTGTGCTCAATGAGGATTCAATGGATGGACATGGGATTTCTTTTGGTACTCACAGCATGGTGGTCGGTGGTTACTACTTCCAGCAAATACATAGGCATGGCAGCATGATCGAGTTGCTTCAGTAGCATTACATGGCTCATCGCAAGGCATACATGTATTCCCACCTTGTTGTTTCAATCAAGTTTCAATTTCATCTCATCTGATCTCGCAAGGATGGATCCAGTCCACGTTGGCAACTTGCAGTATAGGATCATGAGAGCATACTTGCAGCTATTGCCATGCGAGCAGATCCCGAGGAGTAGTGCATTGTACTATTATTTCATATTGTATCATTGTGTTAACACTCTATATTTTCTTTGTATGGAGGATTTATAGTTTCATTGTATTGGTTTTTCATTCCATGTCATTTTAATTTACATTATCCTTATGTGGACCATGTAACAATTCAAATCACTTTTTTACAACCATTGCAATGAAAACATATTATCTTAACAAAATGATTGATCTAAAAATGTACACAATGACTATAATCCATCAAAGATTTGCATGAATGACAAGAAGATACATACACAAAAAAGTACATCCGTGAAAAACTAGCAAAAAAGAAATACATAAAACCCAATATATGTCTATAAAATATAAGGTTGTACAACTGTGCTAACCCAACTACTATGGGTTTAGCATATACAAAAAAAGATGTCCACAACAATAAATACATATAATAGAGCTAACCCATAAACTTTGGGGTTAGCTACTCTGAATCATCCTCCTCAATGGCCGATAGAGATCTCTAGGCTACCCTCTAATGCTCTCCACCTGCCACTCGATCTACTATTGTGGCATGCTGTGAGATCCATTGTGCACTGAAAGGGGCCCTTGTACCTTGTAACATGCATACTGCATCCTACATGCCTCCTGCAACATCTGATGCCTGATACTCCACAAACAATAGTCGACTCTGACTTGTGTCTCGAACTCTAAACGAGTCGACCTTCCAACATCCGAGATGCACTGCTCTTGCTCTAGTGTCTCTGTACAACCTGCCTGCAGAATCACCTCCTCGTGGCACTCTAAATACACAAGCCAAATCATTATCATCAAAGTCCTGTTGCATCCATGGAATAGGAGTTGGCTCCTCAACACCCTTTGGAATGTCAAAATAGCCCTCGTCTCATGCAATCCTCTCAATGTCCTCCTACATCGTGTGAGAAGCGGGCCTGCCAATCATTGGGTCCATCTCAACATGCTCTCGAAGATACAATGAGTCCATATCTAAAGCCCTATATGTGATGAGGGGGACATTTGTTGTGCAACAAGGGCATCTAGATCTAATAGTCAATGATTATACAATGTAATCCAAATGGAGTAGATGCCCACAGCCAATTCCATAAAATTGTATCCCATCAAAGTCTATCGCACACAAAGTGCAAGAGGTATGACCTACAAACTCTAGCACTATATCTGAAAGTCTCAGGCATCCTAAAAACTATGACATAGGCTTTGGATACAAGGCTATGTATGGATCCAGAGATGCTGCCCTACTACCACCACGCTCCTCAAAACGACAAACCTACATGCAAAAGTGCTCGACCCTATGCTCTACAATCCTACGCCTAGTGGTCTCATCATCTAGGTGAGCCTGTATATCCTGAACCTAATCTTGAAGGCGATTCTGAGTGTCACGCAACTGATCCCATGTCTCATTCAACTTTGCCCTCAATCTCTCAATAGTGTGCATCAACTCATGAAAATCCATAGAAGGTGTTGATGCCTATGTAGATATCATGTGCACAATGACATTGTGCTATAAGTATAAATCCTACCTTAATGCACCAAGAGTTAAATATGAAGGATAAAAACAAATAAGTGGAACACACTATGATAGGAGCAATAGGTGCTACAGTCGCATGTGATGAGCCAACATCTACACCACTACTAGACGGTGCCAGTGCCTATGTAGATGTCATGTGCACATGCTATAAGTCTAAATCCACCTTAATGCACCTAAAGTTTTCTATGTCACATGAAAACAAATAAGTGTAACATACCATGGTAGGAGCAACAATCACTACAATTGCATATGATGAGCCAACGTCTGCGCCAGTACTAGACGATGCCGATGAAGATACATGATACATGTGGCAATAACCAAACACATAAGAGATATAAAATTCAAAGTATAACTTAAAATAAGAAAACATATCAAAATTATACATAACATGTCAATAGGTTGAGTCTCTGGTTGTGACATAGTGCTAAGCATATGCTGAATGGACTTAGCAACAGACCTCACACCCAAAGTGATGTGAGATCCTACCTCATGTATAGAAGATGAGGTAATGAATGTTCCTCGAACATCTGGTCCACTAGCACCATGCCCTCCATGACTAGGCCATACACTAGAGTAGTCCACTCTATGTCCCAATACAAACTCGGCATACAACTGCATGCCAAAGTATAATGGGATTTGATGATTATTAGGCATTCGTCCATTATTAGCAGCCACATATCGGCTATAAATATGTGATGCTACCAATGGGTGAGAACACCTAGATATCATCAGGGGCTTCCCCCTTGCTAGCCTATTGACATGCCTATCTAAGAAGATATCTAGTAAGACAACATCCCTGATACTAGGCAACCTCTTGGCCTCATCATATGAAAGACCCTGGGATATGGTAGTGAGGAGATGAGTGTGTTTCCAATCCTCTAAGTCTAACATACTACCTAAAGTATGAAATGATGCAAGCATGAACTCTAGGTCTGAAACAAGATGGAGGATGGCATGGATATCATGCGCCCTACCACAAATACTCAATAGCTCACTCTCAATAGATGATATAACATCAACTAGGGACATCGAACCAGCCATGGAAACAGGAATCATGAAAAAAAGGGCCAAAATGCTGTAAGGAAATGCTAGAAACTAAGCTGACTAATGCTATAAATAAATGCTATGGACTAAGGGAACTAATTCTAAGTACCAAAAGAGAATAGCAAATACTAAGCACCAAAAGAGAAGAGTAAGGTATGATGACTTAGCAGGAATCTTTTGGCTTCTTTGATGAGGAATAGGGAGGACTCCTTTGGCTTCTTTGGTGGGGAAAGGACTTGAGGATGGAGTGAGGGAAGACAAGGAGAATGAGGGAGTGGGGCCTTTTAGCTTGGAGGGGGTGATATTTTGAAAACTGTTCTTATGGGATTTTTAATGCCGGGTGGCATCCATACCTCAATCGAGGTGATTGGTCCCTTATTTGAAAGGACCAATATTAACATATTGAAAGGGCTATCATTGTGGCAAGCCATACCTTGTTTGAGGTATTACATGCAAAGCATGCATACATGGCCATGTAAATACCTCAATCCATGCATGCATTGCATGAGCATGCATTACCCCATTGCATGAATGCCACATAAGTGACATAACCTATAGCATTTGAATCCATTACCTCATTCAAGGTATGCGACATAAGTGACATAACCCACCACCTATATAGACCTTACCTTGTTCGAGGTATGCCACATAAGTGACATAACCCACCACCTATATATGCCTTACCTCATTCGAGGTATTGTGGGGCTTGCCACTTGGATGCCATGTATTGCATGTGTGTGACATAACCTGCCAACTCGTGCCACCTAGCTCGTTCATGGTATTCTGAGGCTTGCCACCTTGGCTGCCACTTGGATGCCATGTCATATGCAAATACCTTGATCGAGGTATCCCTTGCCAAGTCACATTGCCAATGAGGTGCCATGAGGTGCACATACCACAATCGAGGTATTTAGCTGCTAAGGTGTCAGTACCTCGATCGAGGTATTTGAGTCCCCAAACCTCCAATGGATGACATTCGGCAAAATTGGATTGCTTGAATTACCTCGACCAAGGTATGACCGCCCTTTGTATTTTTTGAGACGTGGGTGTCACACTCTACCCAAAGTGGTCAAAATGTGGATACCCTTGCCTTGCAACCACCCTGATTTCCAAGTCCATTGAGAGCATCATGTGGGAAGTTGCAATCAACACATTGTATGATGGTGCTTAGATTTCAAAACAATGGGCTTTCCTTTCAATCTTGAATTTGCAAGCACTGTATGGTTGGTCAGACATGAGTATCTTGGCCTTATTGAGGTTAGTGCATTTATACCAATTGATGTTTAGATCTTAGCTTAACAATTACTAGTATCGCATTTGTATTGTTCCTTGCATAGGTGAATTGCAATAGGTTGCTCCAAAAAACATTGCCTATTTGAAATACCATGCTCACATCAAGGGATGAAGTGAGAAATATGTTGGAAAGTGTTGGGATGGAATCTTAAGACTATCCATGCTTGTCCTAATGATTGTATGTGCTTTCTTCATGAGTATGTGGATTTGATTAATTGTTCAAAGTGTGGGGCACAACACTATAGGTAGGACTTGCAAGGTCAAACCATCTTCTTGGGACACTTTTCTATCATAAGAAGAATACAACATGTGTTTAGATGCAAGTCCATAGAAAAGTTCATGACATGGCATGCTTCACAATGGTCCACTGATGATACTTTGAGGATTCCTCCAAATTGTTCTACTTGGAAGCACATAGATAAATGTGCCCAAACTCTGCAGCCAAGCTCTATGACGGACGACATTAATCCTTTTGGGGTATGCTTGACGTCTTGGTCACTATGGCCCATATTTTTGGTGAATTACAGCATCCCACAATGGTTAATAATAAAGATAGGACATGGGTCATTGTTTCTTGGGTGTAGCCATTTTTACTAAGGTTCAGGGGCCATTTTTACTGAGGTTCAGGGACTTTATAGTATATAGCTACCTTGCATGACCCATAACTTATGCATTTCTCGATGGAATTTGGCAAAATTTATCTTCAAGTTATAGTACACATTCCAAAATGGAATAAGAGAGAAAAAAATTATGGAATAAAAATTTGGAATGAGACCATTAAAGCATTACAAGTGCTATGTTGCATGTGAAGCATGCATCTTGAAGACTATAGGATATAGCAATTTATTCAAAAAAATTACAATTTTATTCTATAAATACACGCAACCAAGTAATCATTCAAAAGTATACTATATGAGCTTCTCCTCAACCCAAGGACACCTAAATGAGAACATTCATTGTTAACGGGCCTCCAATGTTATGCTAAAGTGATGCATAGCCATTTGAGGGCATGCTCTATAACTTTTTTTTCATTTGTTGAAAACCAAAACGGATTGAAAATTTGGAATCCAAACTAGTGGGACTACTGCATGGTGGTCTTAAAGCATTTATAGTTGTTGGTATTAGTATCTAGATTCACCCTAAAATGGAAGAAGTTGAAAAAGTGCAATCTGTGCATGTGCAAAGATCTTTTAATAAATCCAACACTATTTACAAATTTGAATTATTTCTTTTTCCATGCACTTAATTGGTATATGGCTCATAAGCATGCCAAAGGCCATTGCATTTCATAATACACAGCATTAAACTCAATAGCGTGCCCTTTGGCCTATTGGTATTTAAAACATATTAGGCCACATTACACTTGTTTGGGATATCCAATTCTGCTGACTTGTATGCCAGAGGGCAGAAAATCAACAGCTGAAAATTTTGCTACTCCTTTAAATTTTGAATTTTCACACTCGCCCATCAAATCTTGGAATATTAAGTACCTGCAACCTATCCCCTCCCTACAAATGCCCTATAGCCTGCACACACCTCACGTGACCTTTTGAAAACTTTGATTTGCCATTGTCTTATTTTGGGTAAGTTGTCTTCTATTCTTTGCTTGCCTCACCAGCAAGGTTCTCTAGGTCTATTCTGGACTGATCGTGGCCATGGCATCAATGGTAACATGTAGCTCATCATGCCTTGTAAGAGAAGCAGATAGAGGCTACGAGACAAAAAAGTTGAAAGCCACGTCAAGGCACAAGGAACAGATTGCAGGTCCACGAGGAAAGCACTGGCATGGTATCGAAACGGCAATGGAAGACACTTTTGCAACATCTGCAAAGGGAGAAAGAACAAGAAGAAAGAAGTCACCTTACAAAGCAGGAGCAAGAAGCAGTTGCAGATGCATGCATTTGATCATTGTCATTAGAGCAAAAAACACAAGATTTGGTGTCACGATTGGTGGGAGCATTTGAGCCAGCAACATCAGGCCATTCAGGTGATTACTAGTCTGGATTCTTCACAATATTTAGCCTGCACCATCCTAAAGTTCATAGAGTAACAACCCCAGCAACACCTCGGGAGATACACACCCAAGAGGTGATGCTCTCTAACCTAAGAAATGGCCTACAGAAAGTGAAAGGCGTGCACAGCTTAGATCAACTAGCTGCTACAAAGAGGGCAACATTAGCTATGTTGGTGTCCCCTAAAACAAAGGAGAAATAGCTTGGGCACACAATGTCAAAGATGTTAATCAGAAGGACAAATGTGGCTCCAGAGGTTGAACATAGAGCAGAAGCAATGCACGATCCTTGGGGGTGCACTACTAAGAAACCTTATGTATCACATGCCTTCGAAGGATATTAAATAAACCCCTGAACTAAAATTTTTCCCACAATAAAAACACTCCTCTTTACTTATGAACTAAGTGAAATTTGTCAAAATTAGAATTAAAAATCCCCTCCTGTTATTGTAATTATATTAAATTTTTCCAAAAATTAGGATTAAAATACCCCTCCTTTTGAATGCACGTGGTACACTAAATTATTTTAGGTGAACCCCCTGAGGCACGATCATCCTGATCCAAGAAGCCTGTGGGCTTCAACAGAATGCAAGAAAAGGAGAGAAAGCCTAAGTGTAGAAGTCATTGCTATAGTGATGATGTTTTGGCATGAAAATATGAGAGTTTCTCCAAATAGAAAGGACATCTGTAAAAAGTGGACAGGATGCTAGGTGTTTGAGGAGCACATCATACACATGCTAGATACAACACAAGTCATTGTTGCCTAAACAAGCCCGGTGGTTGTTTGTAATCAAGCTTTGGGAATCGGATAGTTTACTTGTTTCATTTCTTAAACCAGGTTTGGACTAAATATGATTGTCCTAAACCAGCTCGATGGTTGGAACATCATACAGCCGTAGGCTGGTTCAACTCAATCACCAATTATGTGATTGTCCTAAATCAACGTGGTTGAATAGACATTAGTTGTTACCCATCTCGGTGGTGTGGTTGAGCAAAAATTAATAGCAATATATTTTGCTAGAAAACAACAATATATTGTTATTTTACCAAACCAACCTGATGGTTGGTACATCATGCAACCGTGGTTGCTTCAACTCAATCACCAATTATGTGATTGTCCTGAACCAGTGTGGTTGAACAGACATTAGTTATTGACCAGCCCGATGGTTGAAATTATTGTTTCTTAGTCCTTAAATTCATTAAATTAAATTTCCTGCTATTCGGGTTATATACCACTATTTCTAGATCGGGATGGCTTGGACATAATGTGATGTCCCAAACTAGCCCGGTGGATGGAACATCATACAACCGTGGTTGCTTCAGCTCAATCACCAGTTATGTGATTGTCCTGAACCAACGTGATTGAATAGACATTAGTTACTGACCAACTCAACAGTTGAAATTATTCTATTTCTTAGTACTTAAATCTGTTAAATTTAATTTCCTGCTATTCGAGTCCTATACCACTATTTCTAGACCGATATGGCTTGGACTTAATGTGATTGTCCTAAACCATCCCGATGCTCGTTTAAAACAAACGATTGATGACAAACAGCCAAGCAGTTACTGACATAAATTGTATTTGTGTTTGTGAAATACAAAAATAGTAAGCAATATATTGCTATTTTCTAATTGTGAAATTCAAAAATCGAAAGAAATATACTTGTTATTGTCTAATATGTGAAGTTGATACTATCAGGCTAAACCACCCTGGTGGTTGAACTTGTGAGACAGTGTCCAAAACCATCCCGGTGGTTGAAATTGTGACTGTCCCAAATGTGTCCTAAACTAACCCGATGGTTGACTGTCCTAAACATGTCCTAAATCAGTCTGGTGATTGAAATTGTGACTATCCTAAACCAACCCGATAGTTGAAATTGTGACTTTCCTAAACCAGCGTGGTGGCTGAAAATTGATTTGCTTCATTATATACTGTAATTAGATTGTGTTTTGTCTTGTTTTAGTAGTGCAAAAAGGGGGCTCATTGTTCTATTGTTCCCACATGTTGGGTCATCTAGACAGAGTTGTATCTCAAGTTTATGGATCAAAATCCAGACATTTCAATTGGGCAGAGGAGCTTTGAGCATTGTAAGCCGTGGTACATCAGGAAACTCAAAGATAAGAATGTTTGTTGTTGCAAAACACGCATAGACTTTGACCTAGCCCGGCAAGCTATGAATGACTTGAGATCTAGCATTGCTCCATGGGAATTGATGCCCATGCCTCCCCAATGAATGCACAATCTCTTCAGGCCACCTAGACCCTCATCATGTGTTGTTTGTGGCACCATGAGTGGCACCGCATTGAATGCATTCATGGCACATGCGCGCATTGGAGTCAAAAGCTGAAGAAGAAGACATTTCATGTCTGTCCAAATGAAATGAGGGAAGACAACCATGTTGCTCTAAAATGGAAAGTTTGAAAATGTCAATGTTGAAGGATCCGATAAAAAGAGATGGCTATTGTTATATAAGATCACTCAGCCAAGGGAGCTTATAGATCACGTGGTTCAATCCATTCCAAAATATGTGCTTCACAATTTCACGGCCAATTAGCAGGTTAAGCAATTTAGGACGTGCTTTGCCAATTTTCCCCATGACACTATTGTCTCTGTCATAATTTTGCTAAAAATTATTCATTTCAAGAACAAGATGAGATACAAAGTGCTCACTGGTACAACAAGTAGATAACAATTCTTGTGCATATCATGTATAGTCATTTGCTTGACTCTTCGAGGCCAATCTACTTGTTGACTCATAGGAGTCTAGGTCAGTGCAATGCACATAATTTTTCTACATTTTAGATGATAGGGAACATGACACGTTATTTGTGTAGCATACTTTTCTACTACATTGTGAATGGCTGAAAAAGAAAAATCCTCATGTAGAAAATATAAAACAACATTGGGTGTGGTCAGATGGTGCTGCCTCTCAATTTAAATCAACTCATGGATTCTACGTTGTCTCAAGGTTCAAATCCCTAACTAGTCTCAATTAGAATTTCTTTGGGTCTAGCCATGGCAAGGGTGAACACAATAGATGCAGTGCTATTATTGAGCAATCTTTATTTAAACACCCATTTACATGCCCTCAAGAAAACTCAATGATTCCCATGATGTTGTAACATGGCTTACAACCAACCTCTCCACAAGCGCACATTCAACATACAGTAAACAAAGCCTAAAGAATGGTGTGGTATGCAGAGTTTTCCATGAAGGGAAAGTGGATGAAGTGCAAAAGAGAAGTCGGCACGATTGTGAGATAATTAAAGGAGTTCATGGACTGGAAAGCATATGGCGCTTTGCAAACAACTAACTTATTAAAACAAGAAAACGTTCTTATTTCTACAGTACGTGCATTATAGGGGATCATGACGATCGTGAGAACATTGCAACTGTGAAGATATGGGAGCGAGTTCAAGTTTTCCCTCTACATTCAAATGTAGTGACAAACAATGGAGAGACATACGACACACGATAGTTTGGGGAGAGTTTCAATGACCTCACTAACCGTCTGGAAGAGGGGGATGACTTTGCAGTTGTCATCGCCTCTTGGGAGAATGAGGAAGATGGCCCATACTTTCTATTGTAGTGCACAAAACCTAAGCACAAGGTTGAGGAAGCATTTAAGGATAATTGGGGAAAAACCTATGAGAAGTGGGATGTAGTAGTGGAGCTTTTTGGTACAAAAAAACATCCAAGAGAGGCCGCAACTACAAACTTCTACATAAGAGCACAAGCGTTTCTGTACTATCATCTAGTAAAAGCTATTAAGTTCCATATGCAACCCGTCATGCAATATGACATAAATCTGAATCCTCTTTGGGATGCAAGCAAAAGATGACACACATCCCAATGATGAACAGAACAATGAACTCACCAATGATGATTACTCGGACACTGATACTTTGGTCCATGGCTTGTACAACAGCCAACAAGTAGTCAACTTCGAATACAAAACAATTGCAATTGCTACCATCCAAAGGCTTCTCCCCATTTAGTATATTCAAAGACAAACACTACAAAGAACTAGCATTTCCTAGATTATTTTTTGGCGAACAATGGCAATACAATATTCCAAACACTGTTCCATATAATTCAATTGCATGTTGGTAGCTAACAAACATCAATCATCTATTCGCTCTTTCAATCGATAATATTTTCTTTAAGACAATGAAAAACCTAGTGCATCAAGTGTTGTCGTCTTCTTGGGTAAGAATGCAAAAAGCTCAAACAAAAGGCCAAACAATACAGGCTAAGCATGCACTTCTAGATACAAATCTAGAGGAACTACTCCAATCCAACATAGGTTACTAAGACCACAGATTTAAGAACATCATCTGATTACAAGTACCACTTGAAAAAAAACTTATTTGCAATGTTACAACAACTAGGCCCTCCAACTTTTTTTGTCACATTCTCTGCCACTCTTGGTGAGTAGACTTGTTGGTTACAGGAGTGACCCTTGTTGTTGTGTGTTGAGTTCGATCCCCAAGATCAACGTCTCATGATCCCATGAGGGCCTTGCCTTCTAGCTAGATGTTAAAAGAATTCTTCTTCTTCGTCTATCTGTCTTCCTCCATTTGACGATCCAACAACACCTCCCCCCACACACCCACCCACCCACTTGTTCAATGATGAATTAGAGGACTACATGAGGATGCTTGGAGGGAAGAGAGTACACATTGCCAGATATTAGCTCACACATGCTACTGAAGGGCAGGAGTGTCTTCAAATTGGATTTAGACCATGCTGGTGGCTGTTAATATCCTAGTGCAACCAACCATCGTGTTGTCGATCACTTATCTAGCACTACTACTATGTTGTTATCCCTACACTACTACCATGCTATCCTAAAATTTGTTGCACAATGCTATACTAAAACAGTCCCCTTTAGACTAATTATCTTTAACCGTCTGATTTCAACAGTGGGCTACTTAAAACATTTAATTACTAACATGGAAGTAGGTCAAAATCACATATTACAAGCACCATAGATTATGGATGATGGTAGGCCGAGAAAGTCCACAAGTCCAAGAAATGTCTGCAAGAATTTTACTTTTTCAAAATACAACTGCATTTTGCAGCTCAAGGAAACTCCAAACTCCCAACTATCTTATTAACCTCCCTATAGCAAGCATCTGCTAGCTCTTTATGCCAGTCTAATGGACTATTGTAGACCTCTTCAAACACTCAGATCAAACATAGCTTGCTTGTCTTTGTCGACTTGTATGCCCATAGTAACTCCTACTTTCTCTTGGGGTCCTCTTCATCCTAGTATTTGCACTCTATACAAAATCGTGCCTCCATCATGTCCTGCTAAAAGAAACATACATCATGAGCTTGACAAGTACCTTAAAGAAACAGGAAAAACAATAGCCAAGGAAACTAATATTCAATGATTGTCTTTGCCGACTCCAAGTAATAGACCACCACTGAAGCATGTCCTCCTTGTAGCTATTTTCTCTTCTTCTCTGGATCTATTTCTGCAAGGTCATCCAACGTCATTTACAAATAGAACAAAAGCATTCCAATGTCTTTTGGGTATACCATAGATTCACATTAGGTGGATCGGTGTATAGAGTTTTCAAGGCACTAGATTTCATAATGGGCTCTTAGTTGTGTCTGCACTACACTTAAATAGGGAGAGAGTTCATTGAACCCGACCTCATTCTTTAGTCTCACATTAGTTGTCTAATCAAAATCTTTTGTCTCACATTAGTTGTCTAATCAAAATCTTTTATCTCACATTAGTTGACTAATCAAAATCTTTCAGTCTCACATTAGTTGTCTAATCAAAATCTTTCATCTCACATTAGTTATCTAATCAAAATCTTTCACCTCACATTATAGTCCTTGGCATGTCAAAGGATACTATCTAGTCACATAGCTGAGAAAACATTGTCCAAGTAAACTCTGGAGAAGATTAACAAGTCAATAGCTAAAACACAGATCTCATAGATTACATCTCAAAGACTCCTTTCCTTTAGATTACATCTCAAGGACTCCTTTCCTTTAGGGGGCTAGTTCCCCATTACTTTGAGCAGGTCACCTTTTTGAGCCCCTGATTGTAGGATCATCCCTCCTTGCTCCTTTCCCTACTCCTTTCCAAAAGAGGGTTGGTTCCTTCCTTCAAGGGCCCGGCCCCTCCCTTCATGTCGCTTCCTCTTCCCTTGATTTGAGCTTCCTAGTTGCAAGATCGGCCCTTCTTGCTCCTTTCCTGGGCTGGTTCCTCTCGTTAGGGTCCTTTTCCTGGCAGTTAGGCTCAGTCTTGGGCTTCTTCAATTTAAGCTCCTTGTCTTTTGCATTTTTTGCCCAAATGGCAAATTGAGCTAGAGCATCTACTTTCCATCGTAGATAGCTATAGTAGGTAGGCACATTTGATTCTGGGCAATGGCAAATGGCATTCTCTTTCCTTGATTTGAGCTTCTTGGTTGCAGGCTCAGCCCTTCTTGCTCCTTTCTTGAAGGGAGCTAGTTCCTCCCTTCAGGCTCCTTTTCCTCACAGTCAGGTCTTGGCCTTCTTCAATTTGAGCTCCTTGTCTTTTGCATTTTTCGCCCAAATTGCAAATTGAGATGCTAACACCTATTTCATTAATTTTGGACTGGTGCACTGTCCAAATTCGTTTTGTGAGATAATTTTGGATAAAGCATTTAAAAAAAAGAGGCTCTTATAAAACAAAACTTTGAGTCAAAAAGTAAGATTTTAAAAAATCAAATTAGAAAAAATGACGTGACATGTTATTAAAACTAGAGTACATTAAAAAAAGAGGACTTCATGTTGTTAAAAGAGACAAAAAGTAAGATTTTAAAAAATCAAATTAGAAAAAAAACTAGAGTACATTTTAAAAACTAGAGTACATTTTAAAAAAAGCATGACACATTTGTACAAGAAGTAGATCATATAACTCAAAGCCATATGGTGTTAAAAAAACACCTTCCATTAGCTTAGCCTAGAAGATGTCATCTTTGTCTCTCTTGTCTATTACAACTTTACATTAGAGAAGTAAAAGTCTTTGTGGAACTGTAGTTTTATTTCTTGTCTATTACAGTTACTTTAGAAAACACATAAGTCTATGGAATTAAATTTCACAGTTACTTTAAATTTCTATGGAATTAAATTTACATCACTTGACTATTAAGTCATTAGAGAGAGCATATGTCCTCGAAAGTGCCTACTATGGCATTGGCTTCATGAAAACAAGCAGACTTTAAACTTGCAGGCCATGCATAACTAGGGCTGGCATCGCAAATCTCCTCACAGACTCTCCTCACAACTTGTTTCGAATCTTCTGCCGACTTGTAAGCATTCAACAACTCTTCTTTTCTCTCTTGGCTTTCCTCATCTTCACCATTTTTTTCAATACAGCTTCTAGCCACCGCCATATCCTGTACGAAAATTTAACTCGTTCGCATAAGAAGTATGTGATTAAAAGAATCGAAAAAGAAAGCTAAGGATATTCACCTCTTCTGCTGAGTTCAAATCAAGCAGCCATGTGCGTAACATATCCTCCTCGAATGATTTTCCCTTCATTTGTCCATACAAAAGAGATCTAAGACAGAATTTGAGTTCAGTAAATGAAGTCGAGTAGTAAGTAGTCATTGTCTTAGAGGGAAAGTGGGAGAAGGAGAGTGAGGGAGCGATAGCGAGGGATGCACAGTGAGCTGCCCCTCCTTCAAGAGTGATAGAAAGTGAGGGAAGACGTAAAGTGTAATCAGAAGGACTAGGATGTAAGAAATAAGAAAGTGTTTGTGGAAGGACTACGATGGAAGATTATAAGTGCACTAAGGCACGATGTGTTGGCTATGATAAGGATAAGGGTTGGAATAAAGTGAGAGAAGCATTGGAAATGCTCTACTTTAAGTGAGTGGAGACTGTCCAATTGATTAAAATTTTGCAAAGCATTGGGAATGATGTACTTTAAGTGAGTGGAGCACTGGGAATTGATACTTTGCCATGAAATATATTACATCATCACATATTCATATCAAAATTCTCATCACAGAAGGTTATATTTCCTAATAATCACATCATCACACATTCATATCATAAAATTGTGTGCATGAAATAAATATATAGATATCATGACTAAATGCCACTTAAGTAATAAGTCAGAAATTGGTGTATAATCAACAAAAACTACATCATGATTCATACATTGCAACAAATAAATGTCAACCATAATATTCATGGAGTAAACAACATCATGAGAATATGCTCCTCATGCACATATACAAACACAACATCATACATGCATCACAACTCTTCTGATGCTTCTAGTGGAGACTGTGGCAACTCTTCTGATGCTTCCAATGGAGGCTGTGGTGCTCTAGATGTACATGTAAGAAAATAGTACGCAGCGGAAGATAACAACAAAACGCAAGTACACGATGGAAAAAGCTGGAGAGAATACAAAAAATTCTGATATACCAAACTGCTGATACAACTGATGGTTGGCTGTCCACCCGTGCGCTCTACAGACAGAGCTTCGATGGTGATCTAGACAGATGCTGGACGGAGGACTATGAGCGTGAAGAACTGGTGATCTGATGATAGGGGGTGGCCACTTATATAGTGTAAGTGGTTGACGGTCGGCCCTGTAATAGGCAGTCGGCCTAATAGACAGTCGGCCTGGAAGACCACCGACCCTTCAGAAAACATGCCGTCGGGCAGATGAAGGATCGTGCATAGGTCATACCGTCGGGCCTGGGGCTACCGGCAGCCCCCGGACCCTGCCGCTGGGGGCTTTGCCCCCAGACCCCCACCGGGGGCCTGCGCCCCCCGGACCCCCTGCTATCGGGGGGGCTATCGCCCCCCCGAACCCCCCCTTTGTGCAGACGGGTATCTACTCTTGGCTCCTAAGCCGTCTCATAACCATCTGGTCTACTCTAAGACCCCTTCCAGTGTCTAAACTGGGGATCCCTCCCAATATCCGATACCCATCATGGCTTCTCCTCATATGGGGGCCTTACAACATTGGGTACACAGAATATTGGTGGGTTACATGAGAGGTGGACATTTGAGCTAACTCTAACACCCCCCCTCAATGTTCACCCGAAGATGAACTACGTGTTCGGACCAATGCCGAGTCGATGTAGATGCCGCAACAATAAATCACTCCCAAGAGCCTTCGTGAAGATGTCTGCGCAATTGTCCTCTGTGGGACAATACTCCAGCTCTATGACTCCATCCTCGATGAGCTCTCGTACGTAGTGATACTGGATCTCTATGTGCTTTGTACGAGCATGGAACACAGGATTCTTTGCGATGGCCATGCAACTCTGATTGTCGCATTTTAGAACCGTCGCATCTTCGATTGGAACTCCTATGTCTTGCAGGATCCTCCTTAGCCAAACTGCTTCACAAGCAGCAATGCATGCTGCCTTGTACTCAGCTTCCGTCGAAGATAGTGCCACTGTTGGTTGCTTCTTGCTAATCCAAGAGAACACTCCTGAACCAAGTGAGAAACAATATCCAGAAACTGACTTTCTAGAATCACAATCTCCCACCCAATCTGAGTCACAGTAACCCGCCAAGGTCTTCCCTGCTCTGTAGGTAATGCCATACTCCAGTGTACCTTTCACGTACTTTAGCACACGCATCCCTGCTTTCCAATGGTTCTCTCGAGGTTGATTTGAGAACCTACTAAGTACACCAACTGCAAAGCTGATATCAGGTCTAGTGTTGCACAGAAAAATGAGACTCCCCACAAGTTTCCTATACTCCTTGATGTCGACAAGTGGTGATGCATCCTCCACTGAGAGCTTACCATTCACCTCCATGGGAGAGACCACGTCCTTACACTCGGTCATACCGAATGCCTTCAAGATCTCGCGAGCATATCTCTGCTGAGAGATGAAAATCCTGCCAGGTTTTTGCCAAACCTCAATGCCGAGGCAAAAGTGCATGAGCCCCAAATCTGTCATCTCAAACTCGGAACTCAACGACTCCCTCAACTGTTGCAGCATCTTCTCATGATCTCCTGTGATGATCAAGTCATCCACGTAAAGGACTATTACCACATACTTGCCATCCTGCTTACAAACATACAGGTTAGCATCAGAAGCACTTTTTGAGAAACCAATAGATATGAGAAAGCTATCAATCCGTTGGTACCATGCCCTTGGGGCCTGTTTCAGCCCGTACAATGCCTTCTTTAGTTTGCAAACCTTGTTCTCTGAATTGGGCACCTCAAATCCTGGTGGCTGGAACACATATACCTCCTCCTTGAGATGTCCATTCAAGAACGCAGATTTCACGTCCATTTGAAACACCGGCCACTGCTTATGAGCAGCCAAGGCAAGTACCACCCGAATAGTTGTCATCCTTGCTGTAGGAGCAAAGGAATCCTCAAAATCAAAGCCTTCAACTTGAGAGTATCCTTGTGCAACAAGCCTAGCCTTGTACTTTTCCAAAGATCCATCAGATTTGTACTTGGCCTTCCATACCCATTTGGTACCAATGATCTTCCTTTTTTCTGGACGATCAACCAAGTCCCAAGTCTGATTCTTCATTATGCTGTCATACTCCTCTTGCATGGCAGCTTTCCAATTTGGATCAACCATTGCCTCATCCAAATGCGTAGGCTCTTGAACTTTCATAATCTCAGCCATCAAGGCCATATTGACTATGTGTTCAGAAGCCCTTTTCTGCTCCTCTATCCTCTTTGATCGTCGAAGTCCATCTGCAGATGACTCCGCCAAGTCTGGAACCGGATTCTTCTCATCAAAGAGCTGCCTTGCCCACTTTGGAAGTGGCTTACCTTGTGGAGCCAAGGCATGTTGTGGTGTTGGTGGAGTCTGTTCCTCGAAGTACTCCTCCTCATTCTGCAACTCTGCTTTAGATACGGGCACAAGGTGAGTTACTTTTACGGCTGATGATAAAGTGGAAGGGCATACCTCCTCCTCCACTGTATGTGGCTGTTCCCAAAACACCACATCACGACTGACCACGATCTTCTTTGCCTCTGAATCATATAGCCGGTACGCCTTTGACTCCGGGCTATAGCCCATGAAGATACACTTTCTGCTCTTTGGATCTAATTTCTTTCTGGTGCTATCTGGAACATGAACAAAGCACTCATATCCAAATGTTCTGAAATGAGAAGCGGAAGGCTTTTTACCTGAGTAAGCCTCCAAAGGTGTTTTGCCCGTCAAGGCCTTTGTGAAGCTTTGATTGAGGAACTCTCCTCCTCGATCCGTGCGAAGCTTCTTTACCTTCAGCCCGCTTTCGTTTTCCACCATCTTTTGCCACTGTTTGAATTTTCCAAGAGCTTCAGCCTTATCTCGTAAAAAATACACCCACATGTATCTACTGTAGTCGTCGACGATAAGCATATAGTAGTTACATCCCCCCAAAGCTTGAGTCGGAGCTTTCCCACTGAGATCAGCATGAACCAATTCTAGAGGAGCATTTGCCCGATAGCCGCTCTCATGTGGAAAAGCCTTCCTTTGTTGCTTGCCCATCATACAAGCTTCACAAGGTTCCTGCACCTTTGAGAGTGCAGGCAAGTGTGCAACCATCCCTGTTTTCTGCATTTCCAAAAGAATAGGATAACTAAGATGACCAAATCTTTCATGCCATACCTTACTGATGCCCACTCCTGAAGAGACTGTTAGTGCCGTCAGCTCGTAGAGATTGTTCTTCCTTACTGCCTTGCCGACCACCTTGCCCGCTGCATTAAGGATTTCTGCTCCGGTCCTCTTGAAACGCACCTCCAAGTTGCGATCAGTTATCGCAGCAACCGAAAGCAAGTTCTTCTTTAGCTGAGGAACTAGTAATACATCAGAAAGCTCTTTAGTTTCACCCTCTTGAATGGAAAGAGAGATAGTACCTGTACCTTCCACAGGGCATTTTGCATTATTACCGACCGTCACGTTCATGGGCTCTTGTAGAGGCTTGAAAGAGCTATACCAGTCCTTCTTTCTGGTCATGTGACGGGATGCTCCACTATCAAGGAGCCACGAATCATTCGTTGTTGAAACTTCTGTTGAGGAGCATATTTCTTCAATTGCAACCCATAGCTCCAACTCAGTTTCAACTGTGTTGGCAGATTCCTTGCCTTTCGAAGAAGACTGTGTAGTGCCATTCTTTTCGTCCTGCTGCTTCTTTCTGCAATCCTTGATCATGTGACCGCTTTTGTTGCAGTAGTGGCACTTACCTGAAAACTTCTTCTTCTTACCATTCTTCTTCTCTCCACCCTTCCCTTTGGATGTGGTTGAGAATGCTGCATCACTTCCGCCATCGCGGGTCTTCATTCGCATCTCCTCCTCTAAGAGCATCGCGCTAAACTCTTCAAAAGTGAGGGGTGGATTTCTTACCTGCGTGTTGAGTGTCGTGACCAACGCATCGTACTTTTGTGGAAGGATCCGAATGCACCTTCTGGCCAACTCTTCGCTGGTCTTTGTAATCCCAACCGCCGCCATCTGATCACGTAGATTCTTGATCCGTGTGATGAATGTCTCAGCTGATTCTCCATCAGAGCACCTCTCTGCAGCAAGCATATTCTCCAGATTTTGAATTCTGGTCTGATTCCGCGTTTCATACTGACCTTTCAGTATGTTCCAAGCCTCACTTGCCTTGTCTGTATGCTGAATCAGAGTCAAAACAGAATCACTTGAACTGGTAACAAGAGCGCAGAGTGCATCTGCGTTCCTTCGTTTCCATGCCCGAACAAGATCTGCATTCGGTGGCGTTATGACGTTGGGGTTGTTTGGATTCGGTGATCCAACCGGTTCTGGATCCAATCCCAGAACAGTATCCAGAAGCTCATATGAATCCAAGATCGCGCTGATCTTGAATTTCCACAAAGTATAATTCGTCCCATCGAGCTTGCCTTCATTGAAGGCAGGTGGACGAATTCGCAACGGGGTTGGTGCAGCCATCACTCCTAGTAGCCTTTGCTAACAAAGCTCGTTGAACTTGCAATAAAGTCGTTACTCAGATAGCCTAAGCTCTGATACCATGTAAGAAAATAGTACGCAGCGGAAGATAACAACAAAACGCAAGTACACGATGGAAAAAGCTGGAGAGAATACAAAAAATTCTGATATACCAAACTGCTGATACAACTGATGGTTGGCTGTCCACCCGTGCGCTCTACAGACAGAGCTTCGATGGTGATCTAGACAGATGCTGGACGGAGGACTATGAGCGTGAAGAACTGGTGATCTGATGATAGGGGGTGGCCACTTATATAGTGTAAGTGGTTGACGGTCGGCCCTGTAATAGGCAGTCGGCCTAATAGACAGTCGGCCTGGAAGACCACCGACCCTTCAGAAAACATGCCGTCGGGCAGATGAAGGATCGTGCATAGGTCATACCGTCGGGCCTGGGGCTACCGGCAGCCCCCGGACCCTGCCGCTGGGGGCTTTGCCCCCAGACCCCCACCGGGGGCCTGCGCCCCCCGG
Source organism: Dipteris shenzhenensis (assembly GCF_047967505.1). Taxonomy (NCBI): domain Eukaryota; kingdom Viridiplantae; phylum Streptophyta; class Polypodiopsida; order Gleicheniales; family Dipteridaceae; genus Dipteris; species Dipteris shenzhenensis. The sequence goes on from NC_141606.1 coordinate 23,607,289, forward strand.
ACCCCCTGCTATCGGGGGGGCTATCGCCCCCCCGAACCCCCCCTTTGTGCAGACGGGTATCTACTCTTGGCTCCTAAGCCGTCTCATAACCATCTGGTCTACTCTAAGACCCCTTCCAGTGTCTAAACTGGGGATCCCTCCCAATATCCGATACCCATCATGGCTTCTCCTCATATGGGGGCCTTACAACATTGGGTACACAGAATATTGGTGGGTTACATGAGAGGTGGACATTTGAGCTAACTCTAACAGTACACTCAGTCTCTACTTCTTCTGTAGTATGTAGTGCTTTCGGAGTAGACTCAGTATCCTCTTCCTTAAATGCAAGCAGAGGCTGTGGCAACTCTTCTGATGCTCCAGTGGAGGCTGTGGTGCTGTAGGTGTACACTGAGTCTCTACTTCTTCTGTAGTGTGTAGTGCTTTCACAGTAGACTCAGTCTCCTCTTCCTTAAATGCAAGCTCTGATATTGCTTTAGTTGCATGTTGTATTCTAATGGTAGCAATTAGGTCTCGAATGATTTCAGCCCTAAACAATTGTATATCCTCCTCTGAATATTTGAGCTCCAAAGAGTCTTCCGATGAGATCTGTGGCTTAAGTGAGAAAATTTCTTTGAAAATCAACATGCAGTTGTAGGCAACTCTCCACCCACAACTATGCCCATCTTCCTGCTCTACTACTAAATGCTTTTGGAAGTCTAGTGAGTCTTTGTACTGTCCTGTTTCTCTGATTGCAGATACCAACTTCTCAATCGACCTGCTCATCATGACATATTAAAATAACTTAGTGTGTCTATTACATAAGGTACATAATATAGAAGTAACAACAGATTAATAGAATACTTACGTTTGCACTAAGCCATGAAAGCTTGCAATCGAGTTAACAAACCAATAATATTTTTCTTCAAGGTCCCAAACCACCAGACTCCAATGTTCCCTACACGAATAATTAAGAACCATTATTATTTAACACAATGTTGCCAGTATAAGATGAAAATAAAGGTTGCCATGATACTTACATCTCGTGATATGCCATAAATAGGACTCGCACACCATGTAAATGTAAAGGCTATAACCATTTACAAACATCGGCTATCATCTTTCTGCTATTGCTAAGTATAGGAGAAAGGAGGGAATCCAACATATACACACGGTTTTGTACGGCTCTACCAAATCGTGAGATAACTATACTGCACCAACAAATAAATGAATATTAGCTTATTAGATTTAATCAAAATATTGAATTATCAAGCAGAGCAAAAGTTTGTATCAAACCTGAGAATGGCCATCATAACATTGTTATTGACCTCATTTGAATCTCTAGAGAGGATTGAAATCTCCTCTCCCCCAAATTCAAGATACTGAGGTCTATGTTGAATCATAACCCTAACATTAAAAGAGCTTCCCAATTCTTCCAATGAAGCCATGTTTGTAGAGTTGAGGTCTTCTATCCCCTTTGACTCTTTGACGGCATTCATTTCGCACTCCTCTGAGCCATTATCTATTTGCCTTGTGGGAGGGTCCATAATGTCGCCCTTAATGATTGCTCGAATGGTACATGTTATAAATGCATAGAGATGCAAATCCGTATATGTTGACAGTGTGGTGTCATTTTGTATCTCAAAAATTTGACCAAGTACCAAAAAGCAATTGTAGCCCACCCTCCATCCACAATTATAGATGTGGCTATTCTCTTCATGTGATACCTGACATGTTATATACTCTATTTGTTGTGCCAAGTCACATTGCTACATTACTGTGTCAATAGCACCTACTAACTTTTGAGCTGATCTACACATCAAAACATATAACAACAGTGAATATGTGCATTGCATATCAATCTACATGTCAAGAAGTGACAACAAGTGTAGTTTATACTTACTCTAACACAGTGCCATGGACGGATGTCATTGAGTTGGCAAAGAAGCACTTCTTTGCAAAGATGTCCACGACTACCAGACTCCAATGTGAGCTGCATTATCAATAAAGAATAATTACTGTGTTTGAGACAATTCTAGCAATGCAATAGAAAAAGCAAGTAGGGTTTGATGCTTACTTCATATAATATGCATGTGAGAGAAATGAAGAGGTTTTGATGTAGAGGCTAAACATGCATGTAAGAGAAATGAAGAACAAGTATCTAAAGAAAAGTTAACATTTTTCAATTTAAAAGATGAATATATATAAAAATATTATCTCACCTTGAAAACAAACCATAAATTCATTCTTTTATACTTTTTTAAAAGTATAATATAAAACATGTAAATATATAAAACTCTCTTTACTTTCTCTCTCTCTCTCTCTCGACTCCTAAATCTCTCTGTAGCCATAGTCAAGACACCTCATTCTCTCTCTTAATCTCTCTCTCTCTCTCTCTCTCTCTGACAACTCTTATGTGTTTCCCTCTCTGTCCTCATCCCACTCATTCTCTCTCTTAGTTTATCTCAAGTCTCTCTTTCTCTCCCTCCCATGGCGGCTAAGATTTTTCATTCTCTCTCTTTATCTCTCTCTCTCTCCTTAGGATTTGTAGTTATTTCTCTCTCTCTCCATCTCTCTCCTCTCTCTCTCTCCTCTTCTCTCTCTCTCCTCTTCTCTCTCTCTCCCTCCCTCTCTCTCTCTCTCTTAGCCTCTCTACCTCCCTACCTCTATCCTCTTGGCCGCTAGGATTTGTCATTCTTTCCCTCTCTATGTCTCTCTCTCTCTCTATGAATTCTCTCTCTTAATCTCTCTCAGCCTTCCTCCCTCCCTCCCTCCCTGCCTCCCTCCCTTAGCGGCCACGGCCGGGAGAAGTCTCTCTCTCTCTCTCTCTCTCTCTCTCTACCTCCCTCTCTTGGTGGCCACGGTCGCTAGAAGTTTCATTCTCTCCCCCTCTCTCTTTATCTCTCTCTCCCTAAGTCTCCCTCTTCTCTCTCTCTCTCTCTCTCTCTCTCTCTCTCTCTCTCCCCCTAAGTCTCCCTCCTCTCTTCTCTCTCTCTCTCTCTCTCCCTCTCCCTCCCTACTCTCTCCCTACCTCTAGCACAAAAGTTTCATTCCTCCCTCTCTCTCTCTCTCTCTCTCCCTCCCTAAGTCTCCCTCTTCTCTTCTCTCTCTCTCTCTCCCTCTCCCTCCCTCTCTTTCTTTCCCTCCCTACTCTTCTAGCAGAGAAGTTTCATTCCCTCTCTCTCCCTCTCTCTCTTTCTCTCTCTCTCTCTCCCTCTCTCTCTTTCTCTCTCCCTAAGTCTCCCTCTTCTCTTCTCTCTCTCTCTCTATCTCTCTCTCTCCCTCTCCCTCCCTCTCTTTCTTTCCCTCTCTACTCTTCTCTCTCATTGCCGCGAGGAGACTCTCTTCTCTCTCTCCCTCTCTCAGCTCTCTCTTTCTTTCCCTCCCTACTCTTCTCTCTCATTTAAGGAGCCCCTCTTCTCTCTCTTAATCTCTTGTCTCTCTCCCTCTCTCTCTATCTCTCACTTCCTACTCTTCTCTCTCATTTCTCATTCTCTCTCTCTCCCTCTCTCTCTTTCTCTCCCTCCCTACTCTTCTCTCTCATTTCTCATTCTCTCTCTCCCTTTGGCGGCCAAGTCTCAGCTCTCTCTTTCTTTCCCTCCCTACTCTTCTCTCTCATTTAAGGAGCCCCTCTTCTCTCTCTTAATCTCTTGTCTCTCTCCCTCCCTACTCTTCTCTCTCATTTCTCATTCTCTCTCTCCCTTTGGCAGCCACAGCCCCGAAGAGCCCCTCTTCTCTCTCTTAATTTCTCTCTTTCCCTCTCTCCTCTCGCCATGTTTCATTCTAATAAACATCTCTCTCTCTCCCTCTCTCTCCTTCTCTCTCTTTCTCTCTCTCTCCCTCTCTCTCTTTCCCTCTCTCTCTCTTTCTCTCTCTCTCCCTCTCTCTCTTTCTCTCTCTCTCCCTCTCTCTCCCTACTCTCTCCCTCCCTCAAGCAGCCACGGCCGCCAAGAGACCCTCTTCTCTCTCTTAATCTCTCTCCCCCTCTCTCCTCTCTCTTTCTTTCCCTCCCTACTCTTCTCTCTCATTTAAGGAGCCCCTCTTCTCTCTGTGAATCTCTCTCTCTCTCTCCCTCTCTCCTCTCTCTCTTTCTCTCCCTCCCTACTCCTCTCATTTCTCATTCTCTCTCTCATTTCTATTCTCTCTCTCCCTTTGGCGGCCACAGCTGCCAAGAGCCCCTCTTCTCTCTCTTAATTTCTCTCTTTCCCTCTCTCCTCTCTCCTCTCTCTTTCTCTCCCTCCCTATTCTCTCTAATTTCTCAAATTTACAAACTCAAATATAAATAAGAAACTAATTAAAATAGAACTCAAAAACTCAAATAAGAAACTAATTTAAAAAGAATTGTAATGCCTTCTAAAAGACCCCCCTCCTCAAAAACTTTAACAATAAACTAATTGAAAAAGTATTGTAAGTAAAGAAAAAGAATTACAAGATGAATTTTAAGAAATAGAACTCAAAAACTTTTACAAGAAACTAATTGAAAAAGAATTGTAAGTAAAGAAAAAGAATTACAAGACGAATGAAAAAGAATGCAAGTACCTGGAAAAAGTGAAAAAAGTAAGGCTCCACTTATCCTTTCTCTTCAGCTCTTGGTTGCCTCAATGAAATGAGGAGAGAGTGAGAATGAATGAATGGAAAGAAGAGTATATATAAGAAAAACTAGCCCACTCCTCCTATGCATAAATTTGAATTTTCAAAAAAGAGAGGGAAATTTGAATTCATTATAAATTTGAATTCAAATTTGTGTTCAACATTCTTCTTATACTTTCTTCTCGTATGTTCCTTTTGAATTCAAATTTGTGTTCAACATTCTTCTTGATACTTTCTTCTCGTAAGTCCCTTTCATTCTTCTCGTAAGTCAAATCTTATTTGTCGCTCTTGCTCGTGATAGTAAGTCAAATCTTATTTGTCGCTCTTGCTCGTGATAGTAATCTTATTTGAGCAAGAATCTTATTTGTCGCTCTTGCTCGTGATAGTAAGTCAAATCTTATTTGAGCAAGAATCTTATTTGTCGCTCTTGCTCGTGATAGTTCTACTCTTAGTTGTAAGAATTCAAATTTGTGTTCAACATTCTTCTTGATACTTTCTTCTAGTAAGTCCCTTTCATTATTTTCCTAAGTCAAATCTTATTTGTCGCTCTTGTAAGAATTCGACCTCTCTCCCTCTAGTCCCTCTACTCCCTTATTTCTCTCTCCCTCACTCTCTCTCTCTCTCCCATACCTTCCCCCCTCACTCTGTCACTCTCTTTCTCTCTCCCTCCCCTCACTCTCTCTCTCACTCCCCTCCCTCCTCTCCCCTCTCTCTCCTTCGGCCCCCTCCTCTCCTCTCCCTCTCTCTCTCTCCCTCTCTCTCCCCTCTCTCTCCTTCCACTCCCCTCCCCCCTCCCTCCCTCCCTTGACCCTGCCATTAGGAAAAAAGGGAGCTCATTTTGGGGCCTTTTACGGTTTGGAAAAATAAGCTCTCAACCAATCAATAGAAGGCCAACGTAACGTTGAAAATTCACGAAAATAAGAGAAAATACAAAAAAGAAACAATACTTTATGTAAGTACAAGCGTGCTACATTAATGAGGAGATTGGTTTTTTATTCTTAAAAGATCTTTGGACAAGAAGATAGAATCTAAACTGACATTTTATCTGACAAGATCCTTCCCGCTTCCACCTTCCTTTGAATTTTCAAATGTTGTGCCGCCTTTCGTGCGAAAGGTCTACCATTCTACACCATTGCCTCATTGTGCAACAGCCTTTCTTTTCCAAAACTGCTCCCTTGATCCTGTTTGGCGTAGAGTAAGATGTTTCTCGTCAACTGTCTGTTTGCCCACTTTCTCTTTCTTGAAACTTCAAATTGTTATCTTAGTTACATTACTTTACTATTGTTACAGATTCAGAAAATCTCCATGGTGAACCAAAACCACGGCCATTCTTGTGGAAGACGCTCTGTTGATGATAATGCTACGAAGGCAGAATTATACCAAACATCCTTACCCCGTCGACCTGTTTCTTCTATTTCGTCGGTAGAGAATTCAAGTACAGTCAAAACAGAAGGAACTTGGGAAAGGTTTAGTGTTTCGAAAGGAGCATGGGTGCTCATGCAACCTAGCAAAAGAAAAAGACCCCAGACGAAAAGCATTTTCTTGGCATCGTGGAAGGGAAGAGTACGAGATTTTAAAATCACCAAAGGGAAGATATCCGTGAAAGAAGTTTTGATTCAGCACGTGTACATGCATAAAGAACTTGTCTTGCGAGACTATCCAAAAAATCTTCCGCAACACAGGCCTAATTGTATATTTTTCTATTGTGGTTTTTTTCTTCATGAGGTGTATGGATTTTTAAGATGAAGCTTTCTCTCTTAACTTATTGACATTCTTGTGTTGTTTTATTTCAGATTTATATCCTTCATCATATGAGACATGGCAAAACATCGATTGTATTCTGGGATTTATAGATGTTCTGCATGGATCGATAGGAGAACAACAATACCAAGGTCGATGTGCAACAGAGCTAGCTCAATCGGGTATATTTTTTACTGATCATTTTTATCAGTTGCTGGACAAAGCTAACACACATGGTGTATTAATAAAACAAGACCTTCCGGCGTGGAATTCGGTGGATTGGCCTCACCCACATTCTAGTGTTACAGAGGCATATAGGGCGAAGCTTTTTACAGAAGTACAGAAAGCTCTGAGGCCCAATATTGCCACTAGGATAGTAAAAATTTCTTTGTGCATGCCTCTCACAGTTTTTGTAGACTTGTTTAATACCTTTCCAGTAAAGGTTTCAAAAACAATGTTCACAGTTAAAGCAACAAATTCGGCATGCATGCCACAATTTTTGGATAAAGGTTGGGATAAGAAGACATGTAGTTCAGTGTTTTGTGAGGTGGTCCAACCTTCTATGCAACTGAAGTACATGGTTGCATCACAAAATTTTATTTTCTCTTTTTATTACAAGCGCAATCGAATGCTAGGCACAAAGCTTGTCCCAATGGATCAAGATGAAGAGTCTTTTGGTGCAGAAAATAAACTTATTGATATTGATGTTGTTGAGAATGGTGATGTGGTAGCCAATATCTCGTTAAGAGAATGTTGCTCCCTAGCTCAATTGCGCAGTGACATTCTGTTTGAGACTGAAGGTTCTATCTCAAATAACTTTTTATTTATCTACAAGAACAGAAAGGTACACCATCTGATTTATCCTAGTCTCATTAAGCATTGCTATTAGTTTAATTTACCACTCTAATTCATATTGCTTTTTTGCAGTTACTCAGAAGAAGAGAGAGCTCAGTTAAATGCAAAGACATAGAAAATTTTAAAATTGAGATAACACAGACTCCATAAAGAAAGGTTTTGTATTCAATCAAGTAAGATTTTGTACGGAATTGTTTAGCTGAATCTGTAGAACATATTTCTAACATCCATTTTCTATTTATGTACAGTTTCATCCAGAGGCTGCTCTACATTTTCTGGAGGATCTTCTCTCTACTGCTCCATCCTGTCCGTGCTCCATCCTGTCTCCTCCACTGCCCCAGAAGCCTCTCTTTGCTGCTTCTCCACCTTCTCCTCAACATCAGCAGCAGGTCTTTGCTCCTGTGTCTGCTCCTCCTCAGCACTCTGTGATTGCTCCTGTGGCTTCTGGTCCTCAACATTAGGTGCTTCATCTGTGGGATCAAGGTGTATGACACCTTCTTGTACTTTAGAGCTTTCACCCAGCTCCACAGTAGCTGGTACAATAGGTTTGGGGGAGGCATAGCTCAAAAACCTCCAAATTGTATGAGCTCTAAAATTATGTACATAGTTGGGGCTGAAGCTATCCTCTTTCATCTGCAATGGCCGAGGATAATTTAGAACACTTTGTATCATTATGAATTATCTTCAAGCTAAATGAAAAGTATTTTTCCTTACCAGATCTGGCTGTTCCTTGTCAAAGTAGCTTGAAAGTATATATTTTGCATTGATCAGCACCCTCCATCCACAGCTACTTGAATCATTTTGTTGTGGTGTCTGTACAGTTAGAAAAAAATGTTAGAAACTGTGAGCATCAGCACAAAACAAAATTATTCAATAAGTTCAAAGACATAGCATTTAATAGACTTTTTACCTCTAGACTTATTGGCTCTATTGAATCCAACAGAGAGACATTTGGAGGACAATGATCCAATGCATCTAATAGCCTTCCAATACAACTGCAATATGTATAATTTAGTTAGTATGGTATCAAAATAATGAAGTTTTAAGTCCAAAAAGCACACACAGCACTTACAATTTCAGCTCTCTGTGTGTGTTTTTTAGAGAGTTGAATAGAAAGCATTGCTTCTGCTGGATGTCAATAGACACAAAACTCCAGTGGTCACTGCATAAGGAAAAAAGCATAAGAAAATGAAAGGCTACAAGAGTTCCCAATATTAAAGAAGAATCTTAAAAGAAGTAGTCACCCACATACCTGCTATGGTATGGAAGTAGCAAAATGTCAATTACTTCAAAATTGCAGTGTTTGAACCAGCTGGAAATACTCATGGGAGTCTCCTTTTCATCTCTTAATCTAGAAGAAATGGCTGGATCAACAATATGGACTGTATGTTGTACAGAGGGGTGAAGCCAGCTTCTCATCATGCTGCATAGGATCAGAACATAATTAGGGTAGGTTATAGAGGAGTTACAAGGAGGATTGATATGCAAAAAATGTCAAATTTAAAGACACTTACTAGAGCATTGCAAGAATGATAGTATCTGAGCAATACTCATTCTTGTTAGCCAATGCTGCTAAGCATTGTTTTGTCAAATCAAAATCATTGACTGAAACTTCATCCTCAATATGTACAACTACATCAGGGCCCAGCTCCTTCAACCTTCTATGTATGTGTAGCTCCTTCTTTCCAGTCTCCACATCTATAACAGATTTTGTTTCTTTTATTTGCTGCTTCAGTGAGTCCTCATAAGCAGCCTTCCCTCTGGTGTTCTTTGAGTGTGTTACCTCAACAACCTTTACCTCATCAACCTTCACCTTCCTTGTAGGTGGAATTAGCAATATATCTCTCATTTTGATGTCCTGCCATTCCACAGGATGAACCAGCTTGTCATACCTCCATCTCACTCTGGACAAAGTGTTGAAATCTTTAGCCATCAAAGTCACCCTGTGAGCATGGGCTGCTACAAGCATTGCATCCTCAAAATATTTCTCCAGGTAATCCTCTGCCATTTCCTGCAAGGAAAGAATGGTAGTTCTATTCCACCTGAACCCAAGGTTCCAACTGTCACAAATTTCTCTCACCAGTCTTTGAAAGGGTGCTTTGGGTATTGCAAAGCCTATGGCTTTTTGTTGCCTCCTTATCTCCCTTAGCACACCTGCACCCTTATTCAATCTTTTGGCCTTTTGCTTGAGCAAGCTCATTGGCTTACCCTTCCTGCCATGTGAAGCTCTTCCCTTTGGAGGCACACTAAACTTTTTGGTACCTGCCCCAGCTGCTGTTGCTGCAAGACCTGGTCCTTTGCCAACTTGCCTTGCAGTTGACTTGGTTCTTGCCATCACTTTGAAAAACTGCATACAAAGGATTGGAAAGAGATCACAGACATGAAGAACATGTTCTAACAAAGAAAAGGCAATCACAGGGGTGGAAGAAGCCAAATAGAGAAATTTGCAATAAAATGCGATATGAGCAGTTTGGAATTTCAAACAGGTCCACATCGCATTTTGCTGCAAATTTTTTAAATGAAATGCTGGTGCACTCCTACAGTGATTTCTATGTTTCTCCAACCAAATACAGTATGAATGGAGGTTATGCAAGAAGATCACATGCAAATATCACACTTGAAGATCTGCATTCCTACAGTGATTTCTCTATTGGTTTGAGCCTATGCACTTCCATACAGGATGTATTTTTTCTATTTTAGGCAAGAAGATTGCAGAGACTAAGGGGAGTCACAAAACCAGAACATGTTCTAACAAAGAAATGGCAATCACAGGGGTGGAAGAAGCCAAATAGAGAAATTTGCAATAAAATGCGATATGAGCAGTTTGGAATTTCAAACAGGTCCACATCGCATTTTGCTGCAAATTTTTGAAATGACATGCTGGTGCACTCCTACAGTGATTTCTTTGTCTCTCCAGCCAAATACAGTATGAATGGAGTTTATGCAAGAAGATTACAGCTATGGAAGTCACAAAACCAGAACATGTTCTAACAAAGAAAAGGCAATCACAGGGGTAGAAGCAGCCAAATAGAGAAATTTGCAATAAAATGCGATATGAGCAGTTTGGAATTTCAAACAGGTCCACATCGCATTTTGCTGCAAATTTTTTAAATGACATGCTGGTGCACTCCTACAGTGATTTCTATGTTTCTCCAACCAAATACAGTATGAATGGGGGTTATGCAAGAAGATCACATGCAAATATCACACTTGAAGATCTACATTCCTACAGTGATTTCTCTGTCTTGGTTTGAGTCTATGCATTTCCATACAGGATGTATTTTTTCTATTTTAGGCAAGAAGATTGCAGAGACTAAGGGGAGAACCCATTGTTACTGACCTGGAATCTATCTGTGGATGTGCTGTGCTGCTGAGGAGTAATCTGTGCTGAGGATGAACCTGTGCTGCTGGACAAGATGCTGATGCTGCAGAGTATGGAGGTAGGGAGGCAAGAGAGCAGAGACTGGAGGGCAAGAGGTCTAAAACAGGATACCACAAATAAGTGCAAATAGAATTAAAGAATCACTAAATCCCACACGTGTGGAATCTAGTCGTTTTTCACACGTGTGGATGGGACCCAGATCTCTTGGAGTTTGAAATTTGGCACGTGTGAAAGTACACTTTATTCCTTGGAACTTGTGCCATTCATGATTTCATCATCAATACCACAACCACTTTTCCCTCCCCTGGATTCCAATCTTTCATCCCTGCCACGACCCTCGCATCTTCCATTTCCTTCTCTCTGATCCTTTCCTACCCAGCACACTCCATCCAGACTGCAACCTGCCTGAAGACAGTACTGCCAGATCTCCAGGTTACCTAGAGTGCAAAGTTCAAGCTAGAGAAAGAGCAGGAGATTTACCAGTGCAACTCAATCAGCATGGAAAAGGACAAAAAAGGTCAGAATTCTAGTTTGGTTTCAATGTTTTTCAACATTTATTTCTTCCATCCATTGGATTTTTGATGTCCCAATGTCTTCACTCAGCTCCATCCTTCTTCTTACATTTTCAATTAATACTGTTCAAGAATGTGGTAAATCACCCAGAAATTAGATTAAGGGTTGATATGAATAGAAACAAGAAATTTGCAACAAAATGCGAGGAGAGTGGTTTATAATTCTCTAAACAGCCCATATCGCATTTTGCTGCAAATTCCTGTTGTGGACTCCTTGCTCATGAAAAGTTTCACTCATTCCATTATTTCTCTTGCATATGAGATCATAGTGTCCAGGAATCACACTGAGATGAACCCAGTGCTTGATTTGACATGCATATGAACAGAACTTGAGAATTTGCAACAAAATGCGAGGAGAGTGGTTTATAGTTCTCTAAACAACCCATATCGCATTTTGCTGCAAATTCCTGTTGTTGACACATTCCTCATGAATAGTTTCACTCATTCCATTATTTCTCTTGCATATGAGATCATAGTGTCCAGGAATCACTGAGATGAACCAAATGCTTGATTTGACATGCACATGAACAGAATTTGAGAATTTGCAACAAAATGCGAGGAGAGTGGTTTACAATTCTCTAAACAGCCCATATCGCATTTTGCTGCAAATTCCTGTGTATTATTTGTTTCTCACTTCTACCTCATTAATTTGCTATCTTTAGCCCTGTGGAAATCTTCCTTGATGATGAGAAATGTTTTTGTTTTGGAACAGCTGGCTCCCAGGCCCCACCTTTCAAGAGGAAGCTGGACTTTTCTGCTGCTATTATTAGACCACAGCAATCACCAGGTGAGTCATGAGATGTCATGAAGGAATTATCTGGTGATATACAATGCGTTCACTGATTGCATATGTCAGCATATAGAATTCATTGTATATAAGTTTTGAACAGGCAAAAAGAAGAGGCTAGAGCAGAGTGCTGATTCTTCCATCAAAAAACAAATGGAACCAGAAGAGGACAGTTCTCCAGATTTGCTCCTATTTGAGTTTCTTCACAAATGCAAGGCTCAGAGTAACTTCCATATATACCACAGTATTTTCAACATGGAGTTCACAATGAGCTCTGTACTGGAGCAGCACAAAGATTTCCTTTCAGACTATTGGGATGCTTCAAAGAACTGACAGAGGCAGGAAGAATTGTGGGAGGAGAAAAGGTTTTTGTGCACCTAAATCATATTGTCTCCAATGACAGGCTGAGGTACCATGTGAACAGAAGATTTGACAGCCTGCCTGATCACTATAAATTCAACTGTACTTTGCACACCAGAAAGTGCAGAGTGCTGGAGGAGAGCATGGCATTTCTTATGTACATTGTCTTCAGTCAGGAGTCTTTGGATGAACAAGGGCAGGAAAGAGAAGAAGAAGACACATCTGAAGCTTCTGAAAAGGAGGATGTTTCTTTGGTCACAGAAATGGCAGAGCAAGAAGAAGATATCAACCTTCAGGATGAGGGGCTGCAAGTGGCTGCTCTTGACCTTGTTCAACTGAGGACAAAAACTCTGAGGGGAGTAGAGCCAGTTGAAGATTTTGATGTTCAGAGCAGCAACTATGCAGTGCCCATGCTTCCAGGTGTGTTGATTGGTGGAAAGGATTATGTTTTCCTCCATGATATAGAGTGTATGTTTGATTTGAGGGAGGACTATGCCATTTCCCTTATTGCCCAGGCTTCAAGGCTTGACAAGGAGGTTGGCATAGAGGACGACCATTCACTACTGGCTTTGGAAACAATGTTTGATCCTGTAGAGGCCCTTTCATTTTGTTTCAAAGAGGCTGAAAAGTTCCAAGAGCCAGATGAAGCTGCCTTCCAGCTCACACAGGAAGCTATGAATCTCTCAGCACTATACACAGAAAAGCCTAGAGAAGAGGCTGGACAAGAAGGGAGAGCGATAAATCTTTGGAAAGATGAACTGCTTGTTGATGATGAAAATGAGAAGGTACTTCAAATCATATACTTTGACTTCTGCTTAACTTTGGTTTTGTAGGTTGTGTATTGTCTCACTCCAATCCTTTGATATGTTGCAGCTACAAATTGAGGATGACACATTCCTCCAGAGATCAAGTGGAAGCAAGCAGGTTGGGTTTCGCAAAATGTCAGGCCTAGCTCATTATATTCATGATCTAGGCAGTGCCAAGATCTTGATTTACCATAGGCAGTTGAGCAACAATGGAGAAGCCATTGTTTACTTCCTAAAATGTTTGTCCAGGGCTTTAGGTGGACATGCTCTTTCATGGCAAAAGGAAAAGATCATTTTGATAGAGAGGTTGTCTGCCATAGATATATTTGGAGATTATGTGAATAAGCAGGCCTCTAGGGCCGCTTACTTTTTGTCTTACACTTCTTATGCATTAGCATGTGGTGTTAAGGACCCCAAATATCTGGAGGGCTATGGAAAACACCAGCTCGTAAGGTTTCGAGAGCCACCCATGATTGCATCAGGCCACACAGTCCAAGAAGAGGAACAGGTGGAGAGAGCTGAAGAAAAGGATAAAGAGACAGTCGACATCAAGCCAATAAAGAAGAAAAAGACTCCAATCAAGATCAAAAAGAGAGTTCCGATCGGCAGGCCCTGGGAGAAATAGGATTTAGTCATCGAATATAGCACAAACATTATATTAAATTTGAACTGATTTGTATAAAGTCTTTGATATCTGGTATGATCTTGTATAAATGATTAATAAGTTGATGATGAAATGATTTGTACATTTACATAGAGTGGTGTCGTTAAATATTAAATGAACAATATATTGAAATTGTAAACAAATTGTATTAAGTTCAGATCATATGTTTCACATTGAAATACTTTTCATGCATAACACCAAGAGTCATTTGTTCCACTAAAAAAATTTCTATTGAATGAGTTTGAAAACATGTGGACATAACACCAATAAGTTACAAATGAGTCCTATTCATGTTTACTTGTCCATTTATGGTTTCTAAATATCTTCGATTCCCTCCATTGTCTATGTCTCTCTGCTGCAATTGAATTGTCTAGAGCTTGTCTTCGTCTTTGCTTTTGGGCTAGAAGAAAAGCAAGCTTGATTTTGGAGCTAGCAACTTTTCTTTTAGCATGCAGCCTCTGTAGTATGCCTCGGTAAAACCATTGGAAGACTTCCTTCAGACTATTTGCCTTCTGACTCCCTCCATAGTGTTGTGTGTGTCTAAAAAATGCATTACGTGCCATGTAGTGAGACTTCTCCATGCCTTGGGTAGACCAAATATCTGGGCATCCATACTTTTTGACAAAATAGGGAAGGTGGTTGTATATGATATGCTGTAAGACATAAGAATGCATAGTAAGTAATTAAAAAAAAGAAGATCACACTTAAGTAAAAGAAAAAGACATAACCTTACCATGTAGTGAGTTATATTGCAGGCTATCCACGCGTCTTTCATTGACTTTCCAAAATGTTTAATTGCCTCCTCAAAGTTCTTGTAATCACTCTTTGTCCATGTTACTTTGTCACAGAACATGAAGAGTTGATCAAGAGACCTCCACACCTCTGCCTTCCTATTTCGTGCTTCCCCATCTGCCTCATGATCTTTCACAGCATTATGGACTTGCTTCCACAATCCATAATTAATCTTTGAAACTGCTCTACCTTGCCTTACTTGCTTACTGTGTTTGGGTCGAGACAAGAATCTTCTTGGCTTAACACCACCAATAGAGGGCTTGATTGGTACCTCCTTGCCATTGGTAAACTTTTTAAAATCCTTTGTGATTTGAACATCTCCTCCATGCAAACCTATATTGGATAACACTTTTCCCAATGCTTGAAGAGCATCCTTTCTATTTTTTTCGGGACGGAGTTTCCAAGCAAATCCAATATATAAAAATACCAATTTCTCAATAATTCGACATAGACCATGCAATGTGCAGATGTGAACATTACATAGTGGAATGTCCAGAATGGCCTTGAAGTCAGGGTCAACTTTATCTCTATTAGGTGCTCTCTTCCACCATTTTGAATCCATTACTCGAGCTGATTCTTTGCAGTAAAGACAAGGAGACTTTGAGTTGCCTCCTTTACTAATGTTATACATGCACTTAAGTGTTTTAAGATCCCCGGCCATGTGCCACTCTACTTGAAAATCACCTTTTCCTGCAACATGGAGATTCTCGCCTTGCACTTGTCTTTTGATTATTCTTGGTATTTCCGTGTGGTGAAACACCCAATCTAGTGTTTCATGGTCTTCGGTCTTCACCTGCGAGATTATAGAAAACAAAAGTATTACTATATCAGATTTGAAAACAATGACCAAAATCAAGTATAAAACAACCCATGATCATACCTGGAATGAGCCTAACCACCATATGTGTTTCTCTGACTGCACACTAAAATACTTCGAACTCGCTTCAGTCAATGATGTATCAATCGCTCCATTCATCAATGTAATAGTAACTCTTTCCATTTTCTTTTCCTTTACAACCTCACACTCATCCAGTTTGATAACAAATTTCAAAATGCCTTTGCACTCCTCAAATGTTATTCCATAAAACTCGACCATTCTTTTTTGAAGTTGTTGCATATCTAAAAATATATTGTTCCAAGGATCATACACAGTGGTTCCTTTAACACCATGAAATATTTCTTCAATATGGATATATTGCCCAATAAATTCATCTATACTTTCATTCAAATGACCTCTTATCCTCCACACGGTTGCTGGATTTGGTAGTAAAACTTGTTTAATCCTTTGATCTTTCAAAGTTGAGGATATCGCATGGAAAATCGAACTATATCCCTTCCTGCTAACTCCACTAACATCAAGAGCCTCTTGGATTATAGTGCCATCAACTTGATTATTGGATACAAAGTCCTCTACAACATTGCGTTTGACTGTTTTGTATTTTTTTTCCTCAATCAAACCTTTTGCTACACCGCAAGAAAGCAATCCTTTCATTTGTTTAACAGGAAGAAGGTTCGGGTCCATATTTTCTTTTGCAGGCTCCAATAATTTCCTATAGTAACAACACAATATGACTATATTATTCAGCACCTCCATTCTTATTTTGCGACAATCAACGAAATAGATATAGTCTGGAAGAGAGCCTTTTTGAGTATACAAAATGATAAATTTCAATCTAACCTTGCTTCCTGAATTCGTCGCTTGCATCCACCAATCCCAGCCTTCAAATTTGCAATGTTTTTAATCTTCCTGCTACGTAGTCTGTCTCCAAGCACGGTTCTCTTCTTTCTTGCTCTTGTCAACTCTTTTTTACTCTTTGAATGCTCCTCAATTTCATTCTGCATTCATTCTGCAACTGCTGCTCCAATTTTGCACGAATGGCTATCTCCTCCATCTTGGCCCCCTTTTCTTGTAGGTACATCATTTTATACATTTCCGCAAATGCAGACTGCGCTGAAATATAACCAAGAAGTCCATTTTGTCCATCGCCGGCAAACCTCAGTAATGTGGTGGGATTGACAAATGGAGGTGTAGAGTTTTTTACTTGACATTTTGGATATATGCTTCCATCGCACCATAAGTCAATATGTTGAAGCCCTTCTCTTCTCATATTTTCCCGCTGTTGAGCATTCAGCACCGTATCCTTTCGTCTTTTTTGTGCTGGAGCATATTGTTCTTCTAAGTCGATGTGAAGATGGTGTAATCCAGATAGTGACTCACTAGTATCGGCCATTTTTTGTGCTTCTCAGGTTGCGAAGTTTGTTTTTCAATCTCATAGTCGTTTTGTAACATGAATCGTGGAAGTGTGGCGGTATCCATGTGAATATTTTGAAAACACTAAGTTCAGTGATGGACTCTTTATGAAAGACCCGCACACGTCGGCCAAAGAGATGCGGAATCTTTGGTAAACAAAAAAAAATCTAAGAGGATATTTAATACAAAATCGTGTTAGTCAGACAAAAGATTATCTTATTCCTTTTTGAATTGACAGTTCTGTAGTCCTTACTGACAATTCTGAGCCACGTTTCCGTATTTTACTATTTTTGAGGTCTTTTAGGAGAGAAATAAATCAAAAAATAGTGAATTTCTTACAGGGCCCCAAAATGAGTTCCCTTTTTCCCTAATGCCTCGCCCCCTCCCCTCCCCTCCCTCCGCTGCTAGAACCCCTCCCCCCCTCTCCGTCGCCCCTCCCCCCGTCTCCCTCCCTGGACCCCTCGACCCCTCCCCCCCTCTCCTCCACTCCCGCTCCCACCCTCCCCTCCCCCCCTCCCCTCCCCTTCCCCCCCCGCCCCCCTTCCCCCCCTCCAGGGGGTCTGGCAGCCCCCCCCTTCCGCCCCCCTTCCCCCTCTCTGCCCGCCCCACCCCCTTTGTTGAGAGATATGGTGCCATGAGCACATAGATTAAAGGGCTAAGGTATGGTATAGGAAAGAATTAAAGTAGCCACCCTAAGATGTGGACTACATGATGTGGAGATGTGGATTGAGGATATCCACAAGGAGAGATGTGGATGAGAGGATTACACAAGTGTTGACTATTCAAAGGGCACTCTCTATATAAGAGGCCTATCATGTATGGTTGAATATAGCACATTGGAATAGATTGAGTGTTTCATACTTCCTGTCTCTCTCTCCATGGCCTTCCTTATTTGGTTTGATCCTCCATGATCTTTATGCTCATTAAGTGATAGATTAGGCTAGTACGATCCACACTTTGTCATGGTATCAGAGCTTAGGTCTAGTCTTCTAGATTAGTTGTAGGCATGACTTAGGAGATCACTTTTTCTCCAAGATTAGTTTTAGCTTTATATTGAGAGGTCTCTTCTACTTGGAGAAATTTTTCATTAGAGATTTTAAGTTAGTCTCATTTCCATCTACTCTTCTTTATTTCGTGTGAGAAAGAGAGAATTGAGTTGCGAAAGAGTAGTGCTTCTCTAAGCTAGGAGAGAGGAAGAACATTGTGAATAGCTCACAATTGATGTAGAAGATAGCTAAAGTAGCTGCGCAAATAGTAGGAGGACTCATTGAAAGTTGGAGCGGTTGACCACTTGTGGAAAAAAAAAACCCGAACTGAGGCTGTAGTAGAAGCCTCCAACAAGCAGAAGCTTGAAGAGAAGATCATAAGAGGGAGCCGCCAGAAGTCAAGAAAGCTTCGACGCTCTTCAATATAGCTAATACCAGTCACTACCAAGCAGCAACATACATAATAGTAACGAGCTCCTCAACGAGCGGCTCAGTGGCCTCTACAACACAAGTGACACAAAGGCTCCAACAGCGCTGGACCAGAGTCACCCGGGTGAGATGCTACAACGACCTCATGCTCGCATCGCCTTAGCCATCGACAACTCTAACAAGTTCTACTCAGACTCGGCCGGTGCAAAGCATACGAGACAATCATCAGCCGTCCACGAGTAGCGCATCCTCGACCTTCCAGCAACGTTCCCTATGTCCTTCAACAACCTCAAAGCAGTCTCTCGCATCAATCGGCTTCATGTCTCCCACAAGCGACTGAGCACCGGCTCCGCTCTTGCAACACCATCGACTCTGGTAGCAGAAACAAATTCTCTGCACATCTTCATCAACAGACAGCCTCACACCCTCTCCAAAGGCCTTGACAAACCTAGCCGCTGCCTGCGACTCCTTGCAAAAGCACCGCCTCCTCCATGAGCTAACAGCCCATGATAGAGCAAAGCTCCCAGACTAGAAATCGAGCCCTGTGTGTCTCCAGCGGGATGATTCCAAACAACCACAACCGCCTCGACCGACCAGCTCTGCATCATCCTCACCGCATCGCGTCATCGCAGAAGCCTCAGAGTTTGTTTCTCTTCTTCTCTAAGGTTTAGGTGTGGTTCAATTAGTGAGGTTAAGTTCAGTTACTTAGACCATAGTTAGGTTTGTTTGAACTCTGGGTTAATTCAGTTTAGTTAAAAGTGTGCCACATGGCATAGGACCACCTCAGCACAATAACCTCTTGCTAAGCACAGCATGTGAATCCCTGTGCCACATCATCAAAGGCCCCTTCTTCTTCACAAAACTTCGACAAGCCATAACTTGCAATCCAAGAAGAATTTGGACATGCTCCAAAAAGGAAAAGTGATCGTCTTTTTGAGCTCTACGCGCCTGTCAGATCAGAATCATTGTATGCAGTTAGACACTGCCAATATTGAAAGAAATCAATTGGTAAGACCTTTGCAACAATTGAAAAAGCAAAGCATGAATGCAAACATCGATGTAAAAAGCAAGCCAAAAGCACAAGTGCATGAGATGACCATAGCACGCAGCATGGCATCCACACATAAAGCATCAAGGCACATGGAAGAACAAAGCATCATGCAGGAAGCTACACAAGGAAGAAGTTTGTAGATTGAAGAATCAGCACTTCAACTACGTGGAGTCATCATCAAGCCATGAGCAGAATGACAGAAATAACATGTATTGAAAAGCAAAAACCTTGCCAACCTTGCCTATGTTTTGTAAATCAACCTGACCACATGAGAGTAGCTATGAAAGCACCCAGGGGAGGTATTGACATGTAAAAGCCACACTTGACCACCTTAAGTAGCAATGTATGCACTAAGGGGAGGTGATGGAATGTAACTCACATCTGACCACCTTGCAGTAGCCAAAGGATCATGGCACCAAGGGGAGGTGTTGAGAGATATAATGCCATGAGCACATAGATTAATAAAGGGCTAAGGTATGGTATAGGAAAGAATTAAAGTAGCCACCCTAAGATGTGGACTACATGATGTGGAGATGTGGATTGAGGATATCCACAAGGAGAGATGTGGATGAGAGGATTACACAAGTGTTGACTATTCAAAGGGCACTCTCTATATAAGAGGCCTATCATATATGGTTGAATATAGCACATTGGAATAGATTGAGTGTTTCATACTTCATGTCTCTCTCCATGGCCTTCCTTATTTGGTTTGATCCTCCATGATCTTTATGCTCATTAAGTGATAGATTAGGCTAGTACGATCCACACTTTGTCACCCTTCCCCCTCCACCCCCCTTCCCCCCCTCCAGTGGCCACCAGCCCCCCCCACACCCCCTTCCCCCTCGCAGCTGCCAGCCCCCCCTCACCCCTCCCCCCCCGCCCCCCTTCACCCTGGAGGGGGGCGCCAGCCCCCCCCTCACCCCTTCCCCCCCCACCCCCCTTCCCCCTGGAGGGGGGCGCCAGCCCCCCCTTCCCCCTCGCGGTCGCTAGCCCCCCAAATCCCCCCCCGCCCCCCTTCCCCCCTCTACGGGCCGCCAGCCCCCCCTCCCACCTTCACCCCCCACCCCCCAAGGGGGTCTAGCAGCCATGGCCACTAGCCCCCCCCCTTCCCGCCCTCCATGCCGCCAGCCCCCCCACCCCCTCTCCCCTCCCCCCCCCTTCCCCTTGGAGGGGGGTGCCAGCCCCCCCTCCCCCCAACCCCCCTTCCCCCCCTCCAGCTGCCAGCCCCCCCTCCCCCCTTCCCCCCCCCGCCCCCCTTCCCCCCCTCTAAGGGGGTCTGGCGGCCATGGCCGCCAGCCCCTGCGACTGCCAACCGCCCCCCCTCCCCCCCTCCAGGGGGGTCTGGTGGTCGCGGCCACCAGCCCCCCCCACCCCTTCACCCCCTCCAAGGGGGTCTGGCGGCCACAGCCGCCAGCCCCCCCTCCCCCCTGGAGTCGGGGGCCCCCCTTGCCCCCCTTCCCCCCCTCCAACGGGGTCTAGCAGCCCCCCCTTCCGCCCCCCTTCCCCCCCTCCAGCGGCCGCCAACCCCCCCTCCCCCCCTCTAGGGGCGTCTAACGGCCGCAGCCGCCACCCCCCCACCCCCTTCCCCCCCGCGGCCGCCAGCCCCTCCCTCACCCCTTCCCCCCCCGCCCCCCTTCCCCCTGGAGGGGGGTGCCAACCCCCGCCTCCCCCCTTCCCCCCCTCCAGGGGGGTCTGGCGACCGCGACCACCAGCCCCTCCCCTTCCCCCCCGCGGCTGCCAAACCCCCCAAATCCCCCCCCCGCCCCCCTTCCCCCCCTCCAAGGGCATCTTGCGGCCCCCCCTCCCCCCTTCCCCCCCCACCCCCTAGGGGGGTCTGGCGACCGCGGCCGCCAGCCCCCCCCTCCATGCCGCCAGCCCCCCCCTTCCCCCCCTCCAGGGGAATCTAGCGGCCGCGGCCGCTAGTCCCCGCCACCCCTTCCCCCCCGCCCCCCTTCCCCCTGGATGGGGGCTCAACCCCCCCTCCCCCCTTCCCCCCCTCCAGGGGGGTCTGACGATCGCGGCCGCCAACCCCCCCCTCCCCCCCAGCCCCCCTTCCCCCCCTCTAGCCGCCAGTCCCCCCCTCCCCCCTTCCCCACCCTGCCCCCTTCCCCCCCTCTAGGGGGATCTGGCGGCCGCAGCTGCTAGACCCCCCAGCTGCCAATCGCCCCCCTCCCCCCCTTCCCCCTTCCCCCCCTCCAGGGGGTTCTGGCGGCCACATCCGCCAGCCCCCCCCTTCCCCTCCTGGGGTTGGGTGGGGGGGCTGGCGACTGCAGTCTGGCGGCCACGACCGCCAGCCCCCCCCACCCCTTCCCCCCCGCCCCCCTTCCCCCCCTCCATGGCAACCCCCCCGGCTGGCAGCCCCCCCCCTTCCCCCCCCCCCATCTTGCCCCCAAGCCCCCCTTGCCCCCCCCCTTTCCCCCCCGCCCCCCTCCAAGGGGGTCTGGCAGCTGCGGCTACTAGCCGCCCCCCCCTTTCCCACCCCACCTCCCTTCCGCCCCCCTTCCCCCCCTCTAGGGGGGTCTTGCGGCCCCCCCTCCCCTTCCCCCCCTTCCGCCAGATCCCCCCTTCCCCCCTTCTCCCCCCTCCCTCCCCTCCCCCCCCTCCCTCCCTCCCCCACCAGACCCACCCCCCCTTCTCTCCCCCACCCGGCTCTGCCCCCTCCCTCCTCTCCCCTGTCCCTACCAAGACCCCCCTGCCCCCCCTCCTTTCCTCCATCCCCCCCCCGCCCCCGCCCTTCCCTCCTCCCCTCCTCCCTACCTCCCTCGACCCCATTAGAACCCCCCTCCCCCCCTCGACCCCGCCCCCGCCTCTCCCTCCCCTCCCCCTCCCTCCCCTCCCGCCCCTCCATCCTCTCCTTCTCCTCCCCTCCTGGCAAGAACCTTTCTCTCTCTAGTTCCTCTCTCTTTAAATTTTTTTTAAAAAATCTAGATAAAGAATTAATCAAAAAAATTTGCAAGTACCTGGAAAAAGTTTGTAAGTTTGCCCTTTCTTGCTTTCTTGCTCTTCCTTCCTTGCTTTCTTGATCGTCCTTACTTTCTTGCTTCAATGAGTGAAATGAGGGGAGAATGAATGAAGAAGGAAGACTATATATAATAAAAATTAGGTTTTCCTTCTCCTCTCCTATTGGCTTTCCATTCCTCCCCTCTCTCCTATTGGCTTTTCATTTATCCCCTCTCCCATTGGCTCCCATTACTCCCCTTCTCCCATTGGACCCCCATCCCTCATCCCAATCTTCCATTAGCCCTCCCCCCATCCATTTCTTCTTCCTCCCCCATTGCCACCACTCCCATCCCACATTTCCACCACGTCCCATATTCCTCCCATTTCCCAAAATCCCATATTCCCCCATCTCACCCTCCTCTTTTTCATCCCCTATTAACTCCCCTCACTCATTTCGCTCCCTTATTATCCTACTCCCCTATTACCTTCCCCTCTCCCATTCCATTCTTCCCTCCCCACTCTCACTTCCACTTTCCATTACTCACTTGCCATTTGAAAACTATTAATATATTATTATACTATTTTTTATACTTATTATCATACACCCCTATTACTTCCCTCTCCCATTCCACTCCTCCCTCCTCACTCCCACTTCCACTTCCCATTACTCACTTGCTATACACATTTGCAAACTATTAATATATTATTATATGATTTTTTATACTATTTGCAAACTTACATGTGGGCAAAATCACAGGTGTCAAAGCGATCCTATTGTGGTCATACAACAACTGTGCTTTTATTCAAGGGTGTATTTATCCTCATCAACAAGCTTATTTACTCAAGGTATGAAGCGCATAATTTGTGCACTAGGTGTTTACTTTGTTGTATCAAAATTGTTTGCCACACACACACACATATACACATACCGAGAATTTTCTAATATTATCACATCTACATTTCTCCGATGGACACAAAACTTTGTACACGCCTCAACCTAGGTCGTATTGACTTGCATACAAAGTGGTGTACCCATCCCATAAGTACTTGTTCGGATAACAGACCTCCAAACGTATTTTATGACGATTGTGCATAACACTAGGAACAAAATGGTGTATAATGTGAGATCGACTATGCAAAGCATATCCAATGGACACAAGACTTTGCACGTTCCTCAACCTAGGCAGTATTGACTTGTGTGCAAAGTGGCATCCCCATCCGATAAGTACTTGTTTGAAAAATACACCTACAATTGTATTTTTTGACGGTTGTACATGACACCAAGGCCAAAAACGGTATTTCATACTCAATCTACCATGTAAAGCATATCCGATGGGCACAATACTTTGCACGTGCCTCAAAAGTGGTGGTATGGTATTCCATGCAAAGTGGAACGCCCATTCAATAAGTACTTGGTATGATAATATACCTATTAAGAGCGTGTTCTTTGACGGATGTGCATAACACTAGGGGGAAAATGGTGTATAATGTGTGATCCCCCATGCAAAGCATAACCGATAGACACAATGCTGTGTACACACATCAACCTAGTTGAAATTGACTTTCTTGCAAAGTGGCTCCCCCATCTGACAAGTACTTTTTAGAATATCACACCTAGGACCATGTTTTTTATTGGTTGTTGTCCATGACACTAAGGCAAAAACGTTGATTTATGCTTAATCGACAATGCAACACATATGCAATCATCACAATACTTTGCACACATCTCAACCTAGGTATTATTGACTTACATGCAAAGTGGCGTGCCCATCCCATAAGTACTTAGTCGAATAACACATCTAGGACCGCGTTTTTTGACGGTTGTGCATGACACTAAGGCCAAAACAATGTTTAATGCTTGTTCGACAATGCAAAGCATATCCGATGGGCACAATACTTTGCATGAGTCTCAAAAATTGTGGTATTGCAATGCATGCAAAGTGGTAAACCCATCTGATAAGCAGTTGGTCGGATAACACACCTAAAAGCGTGTTTTTTCATGGTTGTGCATGACATTGAGGCACAAACAGAGTTTAATACGTGATATATCATGCAAAGTACATCTGATGGGCACAATACTTTGCACCCACCTCAACCTAGGTATTATTGAGTTGCATGCAAAGTGGCGTGTCGGTTAGATATGTACTTGATCCGATACCACACCTAGGACCGTGTTTTTTTACAAATGTGCTTGACACTAAGGCAAAAATGGTGTTTTATGCTTGATCAACAATGCAAAGCATAACTGATGGACACAATACTTTGCACACACCTTCAACTAGGTGGAATTGACTTACCTGCAAAGTGGCACGCCCATCCCATAAGTGCTTGATCAGATAATATACCTAGCGGCGTGTTTTTTTACGGATGTGCATGACACTAGAGCAAAAATAGTATTTAATGCTCAATCGACCATGCAAAGGATAACCGATTGGCACAACACTTTTCCTACACCGCAACCTAGGTGGTATTGAAATGTTCTCAAAGAGGCACACCCATACTTGGTCAGATAACACACCTAAGGGTGTGCTTTTTTGCGGATGTGCATGACACTAGAGCAAAAATAGTATTTAATGCTCGATCGACCATGCAAAGGATATCCATTGGGCACAACACTTTTTGTATGCCTCAACCTAGGTGGTATTGAAATGTTCTCAAAGAGGCACACCCATCTGATAAGTACTTGGTCAGATAACACACCTAAGGGCATGTTTTTTTGCGGATGTGCATATCACTAGAGAAAAAATGGTGTATAATGCGTGATTGACCATGCAAAGCATATCCGATGGTGACAATACTTTGCACGCACCTCAAAGTAGTTGAAACAAACTTGTGTGCAAAGTGGAGCCCCCATCCGATAAGTACTTGTTTGAATAACACACCTAGGACCGTGTTTTTTCATGGTTGTGCATGACACTAAGGCAAAAACGGTGTTTTATGCTTGATCGACAATGCAAAGCATATCCTATCGGCACAATACTTTGCACACACCTTCAACTAGGTGGAATTGACTTACATGCAAAGTGGCATGCCCATCCCATAAGTGCTTGATTGGATAACATACCTATCAACGTCTTTTTTAACGGATGTGCATGACACTAGAGCAAAAATAGTATTTAATGCTCGATCGACCATGCAAAGGATATCCGATGGACACAACACTTTTCTTACACCTCAACCTAGGTGGTATTGAAATTTTCTCAATGAGGCACACCCATCCGATAAGTACTTGGTCAGATAACACACCTAATGGCGTGTTTTTTTGCGAATGTCCATATCACTAGGGAAAAAATGGTGTATAATGCGTGATCGACCATGCAACGAATATCCGATGGTGACACTACTTTGCACACACCTCAACGTAGTTGAAACGGACTTGTGTGAAAAGTGGAGCCCCCATCCGATAAGTACTTATTTGAATAACACACCTACGTCCGTGTTTTTATATGGTTGTGCATGACACAAAGGCAAAAACGGTGTTTTATGCTTGATTGACAATGCAAAGCATATCCAATGGGCACAATACTTTGCACACACCTTCAAATAGGTGGATTTGACTTACATGAAAAGTGGCATTCCCATCGCATAAGTACTTGATCAGATAACACACCTAGTAGCGTGTTTTTTTACGAATGTACATGACACTAAGGCAAAAATGGTATTTAATGCTCGATCAACCATGCAAACCATATCCGATCGACACAATACCTTTCCTACACCTTAACCTAGGTGGTATTGAAATGTTCTAAAAGAGGCACACCCATCTGATAACTACTTGGTCAGATAACATACCTAAGGGCATGTTTTTTTGCAGATGTGCATATCACTACGGGAAAAACGTTGTATAATGCGTAATCGACCATGCAGAGCATATCCGATGGTGACAATACTTTGCAATCATCTCAACCTAGTTGAAATGGACTTGCGTGCAAACTGGATCCCCCATCTGATAAGTACTTGTTTGATTAACACACTTAGGACCGTGTTTTTTCATGGTTGTGCATGACACTAAGGCAAAAACGGTGTTTTATGCTTGATCGACAATGCAAAGCATATCCGATGGGCACAATACTTTGCACACACCTTCAACTAATAGGAATTGACTTACATGCAAAGTGGCACACCCATACCATAAGTGCTTGATCGGATAGCATACCTAGCAGCGTGTTTTTTTTACAGATGTGCATGACACTAGAACAAAAATAGAATTTAATGCTTGATTGACCATGCAATGGATATTCGATGGGCACAATAATTTTTCTACACCTCAATCTAGGTGGTATTAAAATTTTCTCAAAGAGTCACACCCATCCGATAAGTACTTGGTCAGATAACACACCTAAGGGCGTGTTTTTTTGCAGATGTGCATACCACTAGGGAAAAAACGGTGTATAAGGCGTGATAGACCATGCAAAGCATATCCGATGGTGACAATACTTTGCACGCACCTCAACATATTTGAAACGGACTTGCGTGCAAAGTGGAGCCCCCATCCGATAAGTACTTGTTTGAATAACACACCTACGGCCGTGTTTTTATATGGTTGTGCATGACACTAAGGCAAAAACCGTGTTTATGCTTGAACGACAATGCAAAGCATATATGATGGCACAAATACCTTGCACACACCTTCAACTAGGTGGAATTGACTTACATGCAAAGTGGCATTCCCATCGCATAAGTACTTGATTGGATAACACACTTAGCAGCGTGCTTTTTTACAGATGTGCATGACACTAAGGCAAAAATGGTATTTAACGCTCGATCGACCATGCAAAGCATATCCGATGGGCACAATACTTTTCCTACACCTTAACCTAGGTGGTATTGAAATGTTCTTAAAGAGGCACACCCATCCGATAAGTACTTGGTCAGATAACATACCTAAAGGCGTGTTTTTTTGCGGATGTGCATATCACTACGGAAAAAACGTTGTATAATGCGTAATCGACCATGCAGAGCATATTTGATGGTGACAATACTTTGCACTCATCTCAACCTAGTTGAAATGGACTTGCGTGCAAACTAGAGCCCCCATCCGATAAGTACCTGTTTGATTAACACACTTAGGACCGTGTTTTTTCATGGTTGTGCATGACACTAAGGCAAAAACGGTGTTTTATGCTTGATCGACAATGCAAAGCATATCCGATAGGCACAATACTTTGCACGAACCTTCAACTAGGTGGAATTGACTTACATGCAATTTGGCACACCCATCCCATAAGTGCTTGATTGGATAACATACCTAGCAGCGTGTTTTTTTTTCGGATGTGCATGACACTAGAGCAAAAATAGTATTTGATGCTCGATCGACCATGCAAAGGATATATGATGGGCACAACACTTTTCCTACACCTTAACCTAGGTGGTATTGAAATGTTCTCAAAGAGGCACACCCATCCGATAAGTACTTGGTCAGATAACACACCTAAGGGCGTCTTTTTTTGCGGATGTGCATATAACTACGGAAAAAACGGTGTATAATGCGTGATCGACCATGTAAATCATATCCGATGGTGACAATACTTTGCGCGCACCTCAACGTAGTTGAAACGGACTTGTGTGCAAAGTGGAGCCCCCATCCGATAAGAACTTGTTTAATTCAAACACTCTGGACCGTGTTTTTTCATGGTTGTGCATGACACTAAGGCAAAAACAGTGTTTTATGCTTGATCGACAATGCAAAGCATATCCGATGGGCACAATACTTTGTACACACCTTCAACTAGGTAGAATTGACTTACAAGAAAAGTGGCACTCCCGTCCCATAAGTGCTTGATCGGATAACATTCCTAGCAGCGTGTTTTTTTACGGATGTGCATGACACTAGAGCAAAACTAGTATTTAATGCTCGATCGACCATGCAAAGGATATCCGATGGGCACAACACTTTTTGTATGCCTCAACCTAGGTTGTATTGAAATTTTCTCAATGAGGCACACCCATCCGATAAGTACTTGGTCAGATAATACAACTAATGGCGTGTTTTTTTGCGGATGTCCATATCACTAGGGAAAAAATGGTGTATAATGCATGATCGACCATGCAAAGCATATTTGATGGTGACAATACTTTGCACACACCTCAATGTAGTTGAAACAGACTTGCGTTCAAAGTGGAGCCCCCATCCGATAAGTACTTATTTGAATAACACACCTACGGCGGTGTTTTTATATGGTTGTGCATGACACAAAGGCAAAACGGTGTTTTATGCTTGATCGACAATGCAAAGCATATCCGATGGGAAAAATACTTTGCACACACCTTCAACTAGGTGGAATTGACTTACATGCAAATTGGCATTCCCATCGCATAAGTACTTGATCGAATAACACACCTAGCAACGTGTTTTTTTACGGATGTGCATGACACTAAGGCAAAAATGGTATTTAATGCTCGATCGACCATGCAAAGCATATCCCATGGACACAATACTTTTCCTACACCTTAACCTAGGTGGTATTGAAATGTTCTCAAAGAGGCACACCCATCCGATAAGTACTTGGTCAGATAACATACCTAAGGGCATGTTTTTTTGCAGATGTGCATATCACTACGGGAAAAACGTTGTATAATGCGTAATCAACCATGCAGAGCATATCCGATGGTAAGTAATACTTTGCACACATCTCAACCTAGTTGAAACGGACTTGCGTGCAAACTGGAGCCCCCATCCGATAAGTACTTGTTTGATTAACACACTTAGGACCGTGTTTTTTCATGGTTGTGCATGACACTAAGGCAAACATGGTGTTTTATGCTTGATCGACAATGCAAAGCATATCCGATGGGCACAATACTCTGCACACACTTTCAACTAGGTGGAATTAACTTACAAGCAAAGTGGCACTCTCATCCCATAAGTGCTTGATCGGATAACATTCCTAGCAGCGTGTTTTTTTACGGATGTGCATGACACTAGAGCAAAAATAGTATTTATTGCTCGATCGATCATGCAAAGGATATCCGATGGACACAACACCTTTCATATGCCTCAACCTAGGTGGTATTGGAATGTTCTCAAAGAGCCACACCCATCCGATAAGTACTTGGTCAGATAACACACCTAAGGGCGTGTTTTTTTGCAGATGTGCATATCACTCGAGAAAAAATGGTGTATAATGCGTAATTGACCATGCAAAGCATATCCGATGGTGACAATACTTTGCACGCACCTCAAGGTAGTTGAAACGGACTTGCGTGCAAAGTGGAGCCCCCATCCGATAAGTACTTGTCTGAATAACACACCTAGGACCGTATTTTTTCATGGTTGTGCATGACACTAAGGCCAAAACGGTGTTTTATGCTTGATCGACAATGCAAAGCATATCCGATGGGCACAATACTTTGCACACACCTTCAACTAGGTGTAATTGACTTACATGCAAAGTGGTATGCCCATCCCATAAGTGCTTGATCGGATAACATACCTAACAGCGTGTTTTTTTTCGGATGTGCATGACACTAGAGCAAAAATAGTATTTAATGCTCGATCGACCATGCAAAGGATATCCGATGGGCACAACACTTTTTGTATGCCTCAACCGAGGTGGTATTGAAATGTTCTCAATGAGGCACACCCATCTGATAAGTACTTGGTCAGATAACACACCTAATGGCGTGTTGTTTTGCGGATGTCCATATCACTCGGGAAAAAATGATGTATAATGCGTGATCGACCATGCAAAGCATATCCGATGGTGACAATACTTTGCATTCACCTCAACGTAGTTGAAAGGGACTTGTGTGCAAAGTGGAGCCCCCATCCGATAAGTACTTGTTTGAATAACACACCTAGGGCTGGGTTTTTATATGGTTGTGCAATAAATGAGTAGATTATTAAAAAGAGTCTAATATTTATGTAATTGTTGCTACTACAGCTTGGTTGCAAAGGACTCTCACAAAGGAGATGGCTATAGATTTTGTTCTAGGGATGGATGTGATTTTATGTAGCAAAAGAGAAGTAGTTGCATTTGCTACAATCCATGATAGTGATCCCAATTCAGTTTGCCACTTTTGAAGACTTGGTGAAGATAAGGTGGCAGTTACTGTATCAAAGATTCTTAGCGCACATGTTGAGCTAAAGTATAAATGTGGAGATATGGAAACATTTGGAGATGTTATGCCCTACAATAGATCCAACAAATCATTTATAGCATGGGACAAAGATGAGACTTATGCAACAGACATTATCAAGAATACAAAGTGCACCACCTTGGATTTTACTATAGGGGACATTTTACAAATGAGATCATTTTCAAATAAGACTGTAGCAGAAGGTGAAGTATTGGGATTTGAACAAGTGGAGCAATGGTCATTTGCACAGATGAGGATTTTAAAAGTCATTGATGATGGTATGGTTGATAACATAACATCCTTATGTGATCCCTACTATGAGGTAGGCAAGAATATGAGATGGAGCATGCAATTTTTAAACATGAGAAAGAGGCACATGGTTTTCAATGATAAAGACAAGGTATACTACAATATCAAAGGACCTAAAAAGCGTGCCCATGTGCCGCGCTCTATCACTTCAAATGTGGATGATTTCAATATACTCAATTATAGAAGTGACATCTTATCTGGAGTGGATGAGTTCATTGGTTCCGAGAAACAAGATGATTTTAGAAGCGAAGCCTTATCTGGGGTGGATGAATTCTTGCAGAGTGAGAAGGGCAAAGGTTTCAATAGCGATGTCTTGTCAAGTGTGGATGAGTTCATGCATATTAACAAACCTGGTGTCAATCAAGCTTGTGGATTTGTGAAAGCCATCCAAGATGTCCCAATGAGTGATGTTCTCTTAGGAGTGGAAGAGTTTCAAGGTTCTCAATACTCTCATAGAATATTGAATTCATTGAATGGTCCTAAGAGTATGTTAAACACGAGGATGAGATCAACAGAGGATTATTCAATATTTAACTTTGATTGTGATATGGCCAAGGATACAACGACCAATCATGGATGCTTGGTTACAAACAAATGTGAGGAGAAGAAGTGCATAAATATAGATAACAACGTGCACGAGGAACGAAAACGGTTATACATATGCATGAAGAGAAAGCGAATCCAAGAAGATCCACAAAAGCAACCAAAGAGGAAGAGAGTAATGAAGGAGGAGAACATGTTAAATGCATTGGGATATCTATGTTGCAAGTGAAGATGTGTGCGCTTCATTGATCTTGCAGACATCAGGGAATGTAGAGGACACGTGTGGCAAAGAAGAGGAAGCGAAAGAAATGACTACCTTCTCACAAGTCTCTCTTGCTTTCTTTAGAATGGCAATAAAAGGCTAAGTTCAAGACAAAAGGTAAAACCTCTCGTAAATGGAAAAAGGATTTGCAATAAGGCATATCGCAATATTACTGGATTATCCCATGGTACATATTGGGATTTGGTCACCAAGGCAAAGGGCGGCAACAAATTTAGCATTCATGGTAATAGAGGAAGGTCCAAATCAAGAATCTCAACTGTCAGGGCAGCAGCAATTTTGAAAGACTTCATACATGAAAATGCTTTACCTCAACCCCATATATCTACCAAACTCCCCTAACGGTGATGTGATCACTGAAATGCACCTTCCAATGGGCTTGACAAAGCTCGAAGAATTTGACTCTATTGTAGAAAAGCAAAGGCAAAGAGGGGATGCCGTAGCTTCTTCTCATACTTTGTATACTCTTTGGAAGAAGAACTTTGGATATGTTAAAATCCCAAGGAGGCAAAAAATGTCAAAGTGCAATGTTTGTGATGATTTAAAGCGAGTGATTGAGAGTGCAACATGTCCAAATCAAAGGGTATTATACAAAAAAAACTGAAAATCTCATCATGACCTTATTCGACATTCCAGACAAAAATATGCATTTTGGAAGGAGCAAGCTATTTCGCATCCCGATGACTACATGTGCCTTATTGTAGATGGCATGGATCACAATACAACAACATTGCCCCGTTTTGTTGCCACTCCACCTAAATTACAAGGAAAGCACTTTCTAAAGACACATCTATGTGGAGTGTTAGTGCATGGAATTAAGTTCTTTGCAGATATATGGATTGATTCCTTGCACCTACATGATAGCAATCAAGTTGTAACATCTATTATGAAGGCAATTCGCAATGTACATGCAGAAAAAGGTCGCCTACCACCAACTTTGAGAATACAAGCTGATAATTGCTGGCGAGAAAATAAGAATGTTCTCATGATTGCATTCTGCTCCATGCTAGTTGCTCATCGAATCTTCAACGAGGTCGAATGTGGATTTTTGTATGTTGGGCATACACATGAGGATATCGATCAGGTTTTTAGCACAGTCTCAAGGGAGCTTAAATGCAAGGATGTGGAGACAATAGATGACTTGGTAAGAAGATGTGGTAGGCAAGTTGGTGGTCGCAAGGAAAGTACAGTATGTGAGAGGCTCGAAAGAATGTATGATTGGAAGAGCTTCATTCTACCTTTCATACAAACGGGTGGTGATGTATTGACAGGTCATACCAATCCACACTACTTTCGTTTTTTTTTTTTAAGATGAAAAACCTGTAACGCAATGGCAACAGTATTCTCATGATACAAAATGGGAACCTGAAGAACCTTACAGTCTCTTAACTTCAATTCCTAGCAAGGAAAGGTATCCAACATGGGCTCCTATACAAGAATTCAATGAGAGGTCTAACTGTGAAATAGAAGGATTAAAAGCATTTATTACATACAAAGATGAAATGCTCCAGAGATATCCTGATTCGAAGCCTACTTGGAGAAAACACACTACCACTGTAACTAACAAGACACGAAATTTAATAAAGGACCTTGAGAGAATGCAAGGCTCAAAGGATGTCAAGGAAGAATGCAATATGTTTTGGCCAAATGCTCATAACGATTTGCACCCAGCTCCAGTATTTGAAAATGAATTTGTATCATCACTCCCACGTCCATATTGTGGACCAAAGAAGAGAGAGTTTATGCCACAAGTAGATATAGAGGTCGATTGTTTTATTGTGGTTCGGCCATCGGATGATGAATATGAGAATGTGAAGTTTTGGGTTGCAAAAGTAGTTGATGTGCAGAGAGATGACCAAGGGAGAGCTACAACATTTACAACGGTATGGTATGAGCCAAAGGGTAGGAAGGAGAATATGGATAACAACACATTGTATACTAATTGTATAATGAAGGAGTGGGTCCCAAATGATGAAGCGGTCTCTCAAGTTTCGACGGAGACAATCATAGTGTCTTGGCATTCAAGGGCAAAGAAATCAAAGAAGCGCATGGGATATGAGGTAGAAGGAAAAATAAAATACCACAGCAAACTATTTTGCATATACACGAATTTTTAAGGATGCTCGCCATGGAGGAAGTAGAAGGAGACAACGCAAATGAAGAATGTCCATGATTAAAGCTTTGTATTGAAGTCCATTGAACGATTTTATTTGGGTACTAGGCAAGAAGCCAATCCAAGACAATTATAATCAGAGTCATCACCTCCTATGTCAAATGAGAGTCAAAATATGCACTGGATGTCACCCAAGGGTCAAGGCTTGCCAAGACAATAGGGAGTTAATGCAAATGGCACCTGGCAAGGGACTATCACATTGAGCAATAAGATAATGGGGAGTCAATGGACCCAAGGGGCAAGGCTTGGCAAGATAACTTGTGGGAGTTAATGCAGATGGCACCTATATTTTGCACTGGATGTCACTCAAGGGTCAAGGCTTGGCAAGACAATAGGGAGTTAATGCAGATGGCACCTGGCAAGGGACTATCGCATTGAGCAATAAGACAATGGGGAGTCAATGCACCCAAGGGGCAAGGCTTGGCAAGACAAGTGTGAGTCAAATTATGTAGATGGCACCTGGCAAGGGACTGTCGTGACATTGAGCAATAAGACAATGGGGAGTCAAATTATGCAGATGGCACGAATTGAGGCTCTTTAAGAGCAACAATTTAAATTGTAAACATATGTTCAATCTATATCATTTTGGATATAAAGACTCTAGCTGAGAGCAACGTCTCTCAATGTAATCATATAATAATAACTATAATTGCTATTTTACCTCTTTGGTTTAATACAAAACTTGGGTCTTATGGCATCATGTCTTTTTTCTATTTATTAAAAGTTTTAAAAATTTTGTGCATATTGCGAGTGACAATGTTATTTTCATGAAATATTTAAGTCTCCTTTCATGGATTTATAAATTTATCACGTCAAGGAAAAATATTAAAAATAATTAAATTAACAAATAACTTAGATATAGCTAGAATTTCTAATATAGGATTATTTCAAATTCTTGCATGTTGGTGCAAAAGTATAGATTGAAAAAACAATATTTTTATGTGAATATGATAGTGCCACAAAGTGAACTTTTGATTTGGGAAGAATATTTTCAAAAAGTAAAATTTTGATTTGGGAAGGATATTTTCACAAAGTAAAGTTTTCATTTGGGAAGGATTTTTGGGCTTCGTCCAAAAACAACACAAAAAGTCCAAAATTAATGAAATAGGGTAGCAACTTTCTTATCGTAGATAGCTGTAGCAGGCAGGCACATTTGATCTGTCCATGACCTAAGCAATGGCAAATGGCATTCTCTACATAGTCATCTAACATGCACAAACACCCTAAAGTAAAAAATGTGCACAGGGTGGTAGCACATAGGCCATCGGATCATGATGGGGGAAAACCATGCCTTTCAGACTCTACTGCATAGGAGAATAGGAATCCGATTTAACTATTGTGGCCATCAATACCACAATCTTTCTCTACACATGACGAAATTGCTTCTTGATTCCTTCCTCCCTTATCCTAAGGCTACGGATGTTCTCCTTCATCTCCTCCACTCTTTGCTCACTATGGAGGAATGTTGATGTCTAAAAATGGGCATCAATTTGGAGAGGTATCATGGTGAACTCTTCATGACTGAGGGCTTACTCCGAATCATTCTAGACCCCACAACCACCTGTAGCCACTCAAATCTTCTCTACTCTATTGATCACTCCCTCAAAAAGGTGTTGCATACGTGGCTATTAGCCTCACTAGGGTGTTGAAAAGGCCCTTCATCAGTGAATCCCTAAAGTGCACGTGAAAGCATTGCCTCTCTAGTCGAGCTAAGGCTATTGTCCTCGTGTGAGTCATGCCCTGGCTACATGGGTCATCGTGAAAACTGGCCCTTTGAATAATGCCCCCAGATATGTGTAAGGCTGCACTATCTCCACTAGCTCACCTCGGTAAGTGAAGCTATGATGGTGGAGTAAAGTGTGTGAGGTGTTGAAGTCCATAACCTTGGTTCCCAAAGCTAACTGTCAAGTCTCTCTATGTGCAAAACACTTCCAGGGCCTCAAGATCTCTATGTAGTCAGTCCCTAGATTGCTGAAGATGATATGAGGGCTATGTCATCCGCACATAGCAATATCTGTATCATCAAATCAGCTAGTAGTGATCTCTCGCCTCCTAGGCGGTCAATAAATGATGTGATCTCATCAATGTAGAGCCCACAAAGAGAGAGGGAGAGAGAGAGAGAGAGAGAGAGAGAGAGAGAGAGAGAGAGAGAGGTATTAACATCCGCGAGAGGCCCCATGGGACAAAGTGCACAAAAAGAGGTAGATTGATACAAGCCTCAATGGGCTGGAGCAAAGGGCGTGCTAGGGCCCTTGCTGAGTACTAATCTATACTAGAAAAATCATAATGGTCATAATCAATCAAGTACGAATTGAATCAAATGTCACTAGGGCTCAAAAACGGAAGCCCGATGTAGTGTTGGCTCTCTAGTGAGCTGTGAAATATTTTGTATCTGTGGCAGTCGAGCTATCTTGCATTCTGGTAGGGGACCAGTTCCCTTGATCTCTAAACTCTCTAGGCTATGTGTAGAGTGACCCCTCTTCTTTATTGGTCCCCTCTAAGGAAACCTGTGATAGGTCAGACCTCAATAGAATGTGCTCTGGGCAATGTTTGTCTCGTGTGTGGGGGTCATGGGCGGATGACAATGACCCATGTTTTTGACTTGCATTCACCATTGCTATGGTAACAATGTTTGTCTCACATGTGGGGTCATGGGCGGATGGCAATGACCCATGTTTTTTACTTACATTCACCATTGCTATGGTAACAATCCCCTTCCATTTCCAAATGTAAGGAGAATACTGGGGGAAAGATTTTTCCTAACAATCCAATGACTCTTGGACTTGGAAACAAAAGACCCAATGGACCTCGAGGTGGACATGGACGTGGACGTGGAGAATTCTTCAACATCTATTGAAGCTACTTAAATTGCTCAAAAACATCAACTTGGGCCATTTCCAAGACTTCCACTCTAGTTTGGAAATCTCTCAGGATGACAAACAATTTTTCAAAATCTTTGAAAGCAACAGCAAGCTCTTGCACAACCCTATCATAATCTTGTTGCTAGGTCTTGTAGCTTACTCTTTGAACCTACAACAATGTTTTGAAAAAAAAAAACCTCACCGTGGCTGCTCCAACTTGCTCCATCATGATTGCTCTCTGCATCCTTCCTAGCCTAGAGAGCTTCCTCGTTGTCTTCTTTCGGCCCCAGCCTCATTGTCTTCTTTCAGCCCCGGCTGCTCTCTACCCCACACTTCCTAGCCTTGAAGCTCTCTCGCAGTTCTTGCATCACCTTTCTGGTTTCTGCATTCTCCCTTTTCAGCTCCTCCATCATTTGGTCTTTTTCAATGTTCAATGCATTCGACATGTTGCAGAGCCATTTGTAAAGACCCTCCTTTTCGGCTCTCTAATATTCATGCTCCTTTCGCATCATTGCTAGCTCCTTGTCCATGATGTCCCCATCACTTCTCACTTCTTCAAGCCTATCTCAAAGATCCTTGATGCACTTCTCTCCTTCTTCTCTTCTATGCCTTTCCATTCGACCATTTTTGCTAGTGACCTCAACTTGCTCTTGTGCCTGCTCTGCAACGCCCACACTTGTGCCTCCCCTACCTTGGCTTCTGCACCTTCCTTGAGAAATTTCTCAAGTTGCATTGCCTTTGCTGCATTGGTGGCTCTCTCGTAGAAAAGCCACCTTCTGAGACATCTTCTTATCGTATTGCTCCAAAATCCCTTTGAGGGTAGATGCCATCAGGTGCATTACAACTCCAATGGACTAAGATGACAATTGGGATTTGCCATCCATGCAATTTTTTAGGTTGGTTATCACACACTTGGAAATCACCCTTGCGAAAGATACATCACGTCCTTTCAGTTTTTCTAATGTTGCTTGGACCTTCACGATTTCTCTTGTATCAAGAAAGAAGTGAATGGTCTTCTTCAGCACATCTTGGAGATCTATTGGCAAGCTAGAAAGCTTGAATCCACCATCTTTACTAATTTGAGCATTAGGTTATACATCTAGAATATCTTGTCTCTTCCACTGCTTCTCAAACAAGTGTGCTTGCAAATTGCCTCTAGGAATGCCTAGAGCATTTTCAATCGCATCGGTGATGGTAATCTTCTCACCTTGACAAACTAGTTGCCCCTCCTTCACGTTCACCTCTTGTACCAACCAGGTGAAGTTTTTGAGAGCATCCAAATTGGGCTTTTGAAGAGCGAGAGAGAAGGTCCCATGTCAATGATTTCAAGATCAGGGGATGAGAGAATCTCGCACTGTGCTACAGAGGGGGAGGAAAGATTGTGTGAGGAGCTCCCAGACTATGTAGGGTCCATTACGAGAGGGGATAGAAGTTGCAAGAAGAGTGCAAGGGACATAGAAATGGTTGAAAGGGATAAAAGATGAAACAGTGAAGGAAATGGAATAGAGGAGGCTTGAGTTTGTATTCTGAGTGCAAGGAAGAAAGAAACAATCAAGAGGGATAGAAGATGAAACAGTTAAGGAAATGGAATAGCAGAGGCTTAAGTTTGTAGCCCGACTACACTGTCAAGGTGAGAAACATGAAGGTGATTGGCCCAAATTTTGTTTAATTCAAGAAGGCAGTACTACCTTGCATGGTAATGAGTGATTAGAGGTGGTGGCATCTAAGATTCCCAGCCACATCTGTGGTGGCGGTAAGACCCACCAGGCTAGCAATTAATTACCAGCCACCGCAGTGGCCCACGAGCTTGCATGCATGATCACTACGAGTG
Source organism: Dipteris shenzhenensis (assembly GCF_047967505.1). Taxonomy (NCBI): domain Eukaryota; kingdom Viridiplantae; phylum Streptophyta; class Polypodiopsida; order Gleicheniales; family Dipteridaceae; genus Dipteris; species Dipteris shenzhenensis. The sequence goes on from NC_141606.1 coordinate 23,645,546, forward strand.
AAGTAAATTATCAATCATCAGGCTTGCATGCTCAGGAGAGTACTAGAGTTCATAGCAATGATTGGTTAGAGGTGATTAGGCTTCATAATTTACTTTTGTGGTAATTCTTGGTGGTGGTGGCTCTCATCATCCATGTCTGTGGCCACCAGGCTAGCAGTTGATTACCAGCCACCACTGCAGTGGCCTGCAATTACTCACCTTCCAATTACCACTATCGGGCTTGGATGCATGATCACTATGAGTGCAATAAATTACCAATCACTGGGCTTGCATGCTCTATAGATTACTAGAGTGCATGGTAATGAGTGATTAGAGGTGATTAGACTTCATGATTTACTTTTGTGGTAATTATTGCCTGGTGGTGGTGGTTCTCATCAGCCACGTCTATTGTGGCCAAGATATCACGGGGCTGGCAATTAATTACCAGCCATCGCAGTGGCATGCTCACCCACCATGGACTTAAGAATGCATGATCACTATGAGTGTAGTAAAAATTACCAATCACCGAGCTTGCATGCTCTGCAGAGTACTAGAGTGCCTGGTAATGAGTGATTAGAGGTGATTAGGCTTCATGATTTACTTCCCTGTCGTGGTGGCTCTCATCAGCCACATCTATTGTGGCTATGATTCCACCAGTTTGGTAGTTAATTACCATCCACCGTAGTGGCTTGCTCACCCACCACCGAGCTTAAGCATGCATGATCACAACGAGTGTAACAAAGATTACCAGTTACCGGGCTTAAATGCTCAGTAGAGTACTAGAGTTCTTGGTAATGAGATATTAGAAGTCATTAGGCTTCATGATTTGCTTTTGTGGGAATTATTGTTTGGTGGTGGTGACTCTCATCAGCCATGTTTATCGTGGCTATGATTCCACCGGGCTGGTAGTTAACTTACTAACCCCACAACAATGGCCTACTCACCCACCATCAGGCTTAAGCATGCATGATCACTTTGAGTGCAATAAAAATTACCAGTCATCGGGCTTGCATGCTTAGTAGAGTACTAGAGTGCCTGGTAATGAGTAATTAGAGGTGATTAGGCTTCATCATTTACTTTTGTGGAAATTATTGCCTGGTGATGGTTGCTCTCATCAGCCACATCTGTCATGGCACTAAGCTTCCATCGGGCTAGTAGTGAATTATTAGCCACCGAAGTGGCCTACTCACCCACCACTAGGCATCTGCTTCATGATTACTAGCCCATCTGGGGTGGCGCTTAAGATTCCACCGCCCACGGTGGCTTGCAATTAATATGGATGGAACCTCAAGCTCTCACCACCACGGTGGCTCAAGCTTTATAATATATAACATCTGTGGCATTTGGCATTTTACTGCATTGCTCTCACCTGCCCCTGCTTTGCTACTTTGGTCCACACACTCTGCTACTTTGCTCCACACCCCTCCTTAAGCTCTTTTCCTCCCCTACTCTACTTTGCTTCACGCTTCCTCCTCCAACTCACATCATTCATCTGCTCCCCTGCTCATATGCTTCTCACCCACTCATATTCACCATGCCTACTACCACCGCCCCTTGATGCACTATGATCCCAATGTTATCTGCCTTCTCATATAAGGTGATTGTGTTGCACTCACTTGTAGTAGAAATGTTGGCACTAGTGGAGACCCTTCCTTTCCACAGTCGATTCCCCCCATATCTACATGTCACCACCTTAGATGACATGCTCACCTCTCTCATCTTTATGGCTATGCTATATGGGTTCCCTCTAGACATCGATGAAGGCCTCAATATTTTCATAGCAGAGTACTCTCGACTTTTTGGGGGGGTTGTAATCTGAGTCCTAGCAATGTGCATGGCCTTTGGCCTCTCCATCATCTCCTCCTTTGGCTCCCTAAAAAATTTTAATGCAACAAGCTATACTGGTGGAAATATTGAGTTGTACAAATTCCCTCTTGCTCAAATGAGGCTCATAACCACTTAGTAGTGGCTGGATGTAATCTTTTGGCCTCTAAGTCTCTCGATAATCTTTTGGCTTTGTAGATGTAATGTTTGGGTCTCTAAGGCTCTCAGCAATGGCCGAGCTTTTATTACATTTATGTAATCTCTTTTTGTTCAATGTGTGACTCTCAATATGCACTGTTTTTAACTTTTATGGTCGCTAGCTGTAATCTTTTTCCCTTTAAGGCTCTCAGGAATTGCCAAGTTTTTATAAATGTATGATCCTCTCTTCAATTTTTGCTTAGTATAAGTTGTTATTTTTTATGTAACGTGTAATTGGATGTAGATATAGATTGTAATATCTTTTGCTCAATTTTCACTTGATGAATTGTAGTTGATTATTTGGATGTCACCATTGGGCCTCTAGTCATGGCAGTGGCTTGGAATACTTGTGCCCTCATTTATATTTACCGCAACAAGGACTAAAATACCAGTAAAGAAAGACTACAATTTCCTTATTTAATGACCAAAGTAGAGCTAAAATAGTTCCCACGACCCACCGTTGTGGTTGCATGGAGATACATCTAGAAAAATACAATTTAACTTTTTTAGAATAAATAGATTACATCTCATTATTATGCCAATGCGGCATCATGACATCGAGAAAATTTTCGGTGAGAGCACGAGTCCATGCAAAATCCCAAATTTCACCTAGGAGTGCATTGCATCATGGCCCCAAAATGGCCGTGAAAATAGTTCTACAATTGGCTACACTCAAGCAAACATTGACCCACACTTCATGCTTGCCCTCCTTGTGCAAGGGAAGTACAATTCAAAGAATATGAACTTGTACATGGAACCTTTGATAGAGGGTCTCCAGAACCTATGAGAGGCCAATTTGCATTTGATATTTGTAGAGCTCCAAATAATACTAATGAAAATTTTGATGTGGACCATGCATGAGTTTTGTGGTGTGCTCATATACAAGCTTATAAATTTGACACTTAATTAAGTGCACATGCTTTGTGGTGTGATCTATGCATGTCTAATGATCTTTCTATACATGTAAGTCTTTTGACAAGTGGTCATGCTTGTCTTATTTGTGGTGATCATTCATGACATTCCAAAACTTAGAAGAAAATCGTTTATGAAGCTCACACTGTTGAGAGGAAGAGAATCAGGAGAGACACAGATACAAGAGTTGCTCCCAAGGAAGTGATTCTATTCATAGATTATAGGCATATATATAGTTGAGGACTAGGCTACGTTAGGGCAAGCTATATATAGCTCTAACACACCCATTCAAATTAGGCCCTCTAGCTACGGATGAAAAAAACCCTTGGGGAGTACAAGGGAAAAACCCGAGCCACTATATATATCTATGTGAAAATATATATACAAAGAATGGCCATATGCCAGTTTCAATGATACAATGTAATGTTGGATGATACGGTGCAAATTGCATGTGCATAGTACAAAGGCATAAGACAAGCACTTGTCCATAGTATAGTGCAAAGATGGGCGCTATGTTTGGTGCATGATACAGTGCAAAGTATGTGTGAAAAATAGAAAAATCTGTGCGGAAATCTCAACTTGTTTGGCATAGTGATGATGCATACTCAGCACCTAAGATCTTCAAGTTCGATGTTTGAGCTCTAAATCTAAATAGTAGAGCTTGTTCTCTCCAAGTTCAATCTGGTCACACCTCCTCAAACCTTTATAATCATGCCTTCATGTTTTGCACAATTCATCCACAAAAAATGATCGATTTCATGCAGTGTATATGAACAAAGAAAATATTCAAGTGTCCTTTTCTATTGTACCAAGGATGAATGTATGAGGAAATTGCTTTGATCACTCCAAAGATGAGTATGGAGGGGCAATTTGAGATGTCCACAAAGCCAGGTTGAAATGTCTCTTGGGTAGTGTAAGAAAGCCGTAGAAACATAATAGGAAGGCCCATAAAGATCCTACAAATCAAGAACCAATAATTCAGAAACACAACGAGCATTCAGGCATCTGGAAGTGTCAAATTTGAGATGCCCACAAAGCCAAGGTTGAAATGTCACTTACGTAGTGTAAGAAAGTCATAGTAGCAACACAATAGGAAGGCCCATAATGATCCCACAAATCAAGAACTAATAATCCAAAAACACAACGAGCATACATACATCTGGAAGTACCAAACAATTGGGCATCCTAGAACTACCGAACAACTCGGCAGACAGAAGTACCAAAAATACGAACCATTGGGCATCCCAGAAGTACCGAACAACTGGGCAGTCGGAAGTACCGAACAACCAAAAATTCAACGAGCATAAGCCATGCACATATGACAAGAGGCAAAGTGGTATGGATTAGACATAACTTACATAATCATAGGCAAAAATGAAATAACAACTCCTCATTCGGAAGTATCCAAAATACAACGAGCATAAGCCACACACGTATGATAAGAGGCAAGCTGGTGTGGATTAGACACAGCTTACATAATCATAGCGGAAATGAAATAACAACCTCTTCACATCTAGAAGTACCAAACAACCGAGAAGATGAGCATCCAAGATTACAAAGAACATTCAGAAGTAACTAAGAAAATGGGCATCCGAGAATGGTGATCACATCCAAGCAAGTACTCAATAGTAATCCATATGTGCCACATCCAAATGAGTACTTAATAAATAATCCATATGTGCCATGTCCAAACGAGTACTCAAGAAGTAATCCATATGTGTTCATATGAAAGACGTTGAACCTTGCCACGTCCAAATGAGTACGCAATATGACCATGTCCAAATGAGTACTCAATAAGTAATCCATATGTGTCCATTGTGAAAGCCATATAAATATGTGTCACATCCAAACGAGGACTCAGTAATAATCCATGTATCACATTTAGACAAGTAAATATGTGTCACATTCACATGAGGACTCAGTAATAATCCATGTACCATGTCCAGACTAGTACTCAAGTAGTTAGCCATATGCCACGTCCAAATGAGTACTCAAGCAATTAGCCATATATGTTCATAAATATTGTCACCTAAAAAACATTGAACCTTGCCACGTTCAAACGAGTACACAATAAGTACAATCCATAGGTGCCACAGCCAAACAAGTACTCAATATGTCAACCATATATGTTCATTGTGAAAGACATATAAGTATACCTCACCACATAAAGAGCGAAATAAAAGTATGCCTTGCTTGAAGATATAAGGTGAACCAATAAGTAAATACATACCATAAGTCATCAATAAGTTAATTGACAAAGAAGGAACAAACCGCTGGTCTAGCAAGACCTTGCATGCACTCGTAAATATAGATGAGGATGAAAAACAAAGTAGATGTACTCATCCTGAAGGTATCGAATGTGCATTTAGTCCATTGGATTGTATCTAGGCACATGTGCAAACCTGCATGTACTCAGAGACACAACTGAGTGTGATGAAAGAGAACATATGAGCTCACCTTGGAAACAAATGAGTGTCTTGAAAACAATAAGAAAACATGTGAGAAGCACCTTTGCATATGTGAAGTAACATGTCCAAGAAGTAATGATATCAAGGATAAATAGAAAAGAAACATTGAAAGAAAAAATGTTAGCATGTTAACAACATAGAACATTCAGCAAGTCCTTTTCTTCCATAGGATGGGCCAACTTATGAAAGTGAAGCTAGTGTTGAATACATGATGAGAAAGTTAAGCAAAGTGTTAGCTTATAAGAGAGAGAGAAACATTAGATCAACATTTTATTTTGCATATCAAGCACACCTACATGATCTTTACCCTACTCCAGATCAAATACAATGGATGGCCTATAGGTATGCTTGATTAATAAAAGATGAAAGAGAACCTGCTTTCAAAATCATAAGATAATCAAAAGTAACTCTCACCTTCAAAATAACACAAAACATTTAGGAAATCAAAAGTAAATGATAAGATAATCGAAGAAAATCTAGTCTTTAAAATAGTACAAAATATTTTGGAAGCTCCTTTGAATCAATCAGCTAATGCTGAAAGTAAAGCTTGATATAGAATATTTGTCAAGTCTCTTTAGCTTGATTCATGGAAACTTGAAGCTATAGGTAAACTTGTCAGCAAAACATAATAATACATGTATTATCATTGTGAATAAAACACCAAGCATATGAATGTAGTGGAATACAAAAAACATAACCTTTCAAGTGGAATATCAAGAACAAAGCATTGTATTGAACTACGATGATATCATGGTTCCCAATCATGTACAACATTAAAGGAAGTTGGTTTATCTCTATACCAATAGGCAAAGAAAAGCTCCAACACATAGATGTATGTCATAGTGGTTGTTGAAAAACAATCAAGTTTTGTGAGGCACCCGAGTATAGATATTGATAGAGCTCTTTGGTTGAAGGACGTTCTATGAATGTTGAGTAGCAAATCACTTACACAAAGACTCAGCAAGCGATGAACTAAATAAGAAGCTGGTCAGTAAAGGATGCACTAAATAAAAACTAGCTTAATATATGCGAAGCATCATTGGCTTTTAAAAACTTTTGCAAAAGCAGCATGAAACCACAAGTGCTAAAGTGCTAAACTCTTGTTTTCACTAATGACCTAATAGAAATCAAAATTTGCTTCATATGGTAGATAACATTTTGTCCAAGTGATTTTCTCAATCAACTTTCTAGTCTATTGAACATGTATAATTATCACTGCAAAAGCATGTAGATTGGGCTGCCTTACTCTTAACGACAAGATTGAGACTCTCCTTGACATCGATTAGATAACATCTTGATCCCTAAAGACAACAATCGTGCGCTCTTGGTTTTTATGGATATGACTGGTGGGTGTTGGGCCTTCTCTTCATCTAAATTTTTTTGGAGTCCTATAGCTAAAGAAGTTTGCTTTATGTGATTGATCATCTTATTTCTCTATGTGGGAACGTAAAAGTATGATATGCCAGTGTGTTAAATCCAAGGGAATGCAAATACTGAGTGTAAGATGGTGTGATCAACTTGTGGATATTGAAAGCGAGAGGGCGACACCATATTAGGAAGCTTCTTATCATTAAGTCTACTTTTTTCATTGCTTTTTCTTTTGCTTCAAATATTGTTGATTATATAAAAGTATGAACCTTTTCCATCCTCATGTCCTAGATCAAGACCTCTCTGGTTATGGGTGTTCATCTTCCTGTCCAAACACTCTTCTACCAATTTATTGACAGCAGGCAGCAAAAATAAATAACCATAAGTTTCTCACCTAAAATCAGAGTATAGTGATCCAGCCAGTCAAAATAACCAGCACATACACTTCGAACAAGCCAGTGCATACCATTTTCATCAATCATGATCACAGCGTTGATTTGCGATGCATCTTTGATAACTTTTGCATATCAACTCAAAACCTAGCAACAAAGTAGTCAAAACGATCAGAAAGAACATTTTGTGAATGATCACGTTGCTAGATTGATAAAAAATATGTCCCTTTCTCCTCACAATCATGCTAGAGTGTAGCCAAGCTCTGATACCATGTTGAGAGGAAGAGAAAGAGGAGAGAGACGAACACAAGAGTTGCTCCCAAGGAATTGATTCTATTCATAGATCATAGGCATATATATAGTTGAGGACTAGGCTGAGTTAGGGCAAGCTATATATAGCTCTAACACACTTGATACATCCCACATGACCATCCTGTGCATGCATGGATAATTGGTCCTAAACCAACGGTCTTAAAGGCAAGTGATTGGCTCAATGCTTGGAGAGTATCTTCCACCAAATATGAAGAAGCATTCGGATCTTCCGTGAGCCTCCTTATTAGGGTCAGATATAGGTCAATCATCCTTTGGACCCCACACATATCGTCAAGAATCTGGGGGCTTCTATTTGGACACATTTGGTTGGTGACAAAGACACAAGGGGAGAACAAGAAGATTAAGGAGAATGGATAGGAAGCCTGAGTTGTGGCCCGAAATACGTGGTCATAAAGTTATTCTCCCAAAAGCACCATGATATTTTTCAAGAGAGAGGAGGCAATTGCCAACAAGGACATTGCCTCTTTTTGGACACCAATGGGACATATGCATTTCTTGAAAGGAGCATTGACAAAGGATAATCATCTTAATGACATCAAGCCCCTAGATTGACACAAGTCCTTACAAGTATCCTACATGTTTCAAATTGATATTAATTCTTGAACACTCTTAGGATTGTTGTGCATTACTATAACTATGATTGTGATGCATTGCTATAACTCCTTTGATGTTTCTAAACTTCATCCTCCTAATTATGATGAAAGGATGCTTATTAGAAGATGTTAGAAAAGCTATCTACAAGATCAATGGCATATTGAGGTATGATTAACATCATATCACCTTTTATTTTATTTGATTTGGAATGAGTAGAAAATTTTGAATCTTTCATGGGCATTGAGCAGCAAGAAGGCTGGGGTGGACTCCATCAAAACTATGATCTTGCTGAGAAGAATTTTCCTGCAAGCATTATGATGACTCAAGAGCACTTGCTTGTACATATAGTGGAGGAGGTTGCCAGTGCAGGATCCGTTCATAGTCATTGGATGTTTTTCCTTGAATGGTGTATGAAAATATTGAAGGGACTATAAGGTAAAAAGCAAGACTTGAAGGAAGCATGGCAGACGATTGTCTTTTACAAGCATCATTAGTATATACCACCAAGTTTCTTGCATCCATGGATCCTGATATGCCACACACTTGGCATAACAATGATGATAATTTATCGTTGCCTAGGTTGCTCAAGGAAAAGGGATTCAAAGAAAGATGGGCAAAGAGATGAGGGAGAAACTCAACAAGTTTAAAATCCTCAATAGCAAGGACATGCAAAAGTGGAGATATGAAGAGGACAAAATAGAAAGAGAAAATGCGAGGAGGAGATTTAGAGCCTTGCATAGGAAGATGCAACCATTTCCACACAAAACTCACACTTCTTCACTCATTCCTCTTCTAAATCTCCAATAACAAAGCTCCAAGTTTAGCTTGAAACAATGAGCAATGGGTAGATGATGAGAGAAAATAAGTACAATGTAAAAGCATACCTTGAACTTCTCGACAACGGTGCCAAAGATGTGTCATCTCGAGGGTGACTCATGTGTCATGGGGACCTTGAAGGATTGCTGATGGAGCCTCCACTCCAAGCTACTCCTTGTGAGAGCAATGCAAACTCAATGCAAAGCACGAGCTGTCCCCAAGTGTCACTCAAGTGGCTCTCAGATTGTTGCAATGTGTTTCCACGAGAGAAAGAGGGAAGGGGGAGATGGGAGAAGAGAGGGAGAAGGGGAGGAGAAGAGGAGAATGAATGGGGATGGAGTGTCAAATAGAAATTCACTACAAAAGAAACAAGAGAATACCCAAAACACTCTTAAAAGAGAAGAGGGAGCTTGTATTCCAAACTTGCGCATCCAACAATGAAGACCAAATTCAACCACTTGGCCTTTTATACATGTCACCTTTTGAAGGGAGGGCCAACCCTAATCTCTTTATACCACTCTCTTTCCTCATTCTTTACGATCAACTTGGGCCTATTTGGCTCCACGGCACAATCCTAGCTCTATGGACTTGCCACTATCCATCAAATGACATCACTAACTAGCAGTGGCATATTGTTAACCAATCGGTTAACACCCTCTCTTTCTTTTTCTCTTTCTCTACAACTCTCTCTCTCTCTCTCTCTCTCTCTCTCTCTCTCTCTCTCTCTCTCTCTCTCTGTGTCTCTGTCTCTCTCTCTCTCTCCCCCCCTTTAACACTAGTTTGGTAGCATAATAGGACGTCAAATGAGGGACTATGCATTGAGTTCATTGCATATGGGATTAACCTCCTAGCCCCGATCTTAGCAATGCTATTAGGTTTTGGTAAAAAAATCACAAGTTGTTGTAGATGCGTTTTGTGGTGATTTTCTCTCTTGATCTTATGGTAGACTCATAGGACTAATACCTAAACATATAAGGAGCACACAAAACTATTACATGTGATTAGAAAATTCTCACAAAAGTATGGTAACATAGTCTTTCACCGGGACAGTACTCAGATTTGAAACTTTATCTAGCATGCCTGAAAAATACAATTGATTTCAAGGAGCTAGCATTTTTTACAAAGTGTTTATAAGTATATCAAACACCTAAGGGTGACAAAATTTTGTTTAAAAATCATTTTGGCAAGATTAATTTATCAATTAACAAGAGTGGTTAGCCTAGCATGCTACATTATAAGTCGCATTTCATAAATAAGCATCTCTATATACTACACATAATAGCCACAAAGCTTCATGTCTTAAGTATAACAATGTTATATCATAAGGGAAAGTAACCACATCACAATAAAGGCTAAAACTAAAAGAGATTAAGTTCTCCTAATATCAACTACCAAAACAAGTTCCACATTAAATCTCACTTTTAGAGTTTTGAGTTATCACATATATAAGTGTTTTATATATAACTTTTTTTAATTGGTATCACTCATTCATGATTAGAAGCACTCTAAAGGTTTTCATGATATCCTTTAACCCTTGTATCTTTAATTTAGCATGAATTGTATATAGCATATGGAACAATCAATATATGATTTGAATTTAGGGTTCTACATGATATTAGGTCCCCAAAAAACTCACGCTAGTCCATAATATCCTATTGAAGACATATATGAAGTATGGCTGAGTTTGAAACTTGTTACACATGTCAAAGAATTTTTAAAAGATCAATTTTTGCCTCACCATTAGCATTCACTAAAATTACATTTAAGGCCATAGATCAAAATGAAAATGATTATCTAGCTCCAAGGAAATATAAGCATATGTGTTATAGTTATCCTTAGACTATAGGACTTACAAACTCTAAGAAAACTCATTCTAAGTAAGAAGTATGGCCATTTTATCTAAAACGTGAGAAAACAGTTTGAAATATTGGTGTTAGATTGACTTTAAAACTTTAGGTAGAACTCAAAGTAATGGGTGCAAGTTCCAATCCATAATAATTCCAAGTTTTTTCAGCATATAAGCTATTATGGCAAATAATCAAAACCCCAAAATACCTTATTAATGCTTTTGTATAATTCTAAGATGTGGGGTTTTTGTTTCACAATTTGTCTATATGTTTATTACAAAAGGCAAGGAGGAGAGAGAGATTTAGGTAGATGATATTTAAAACTATGAGACTATTTGTGACGTTTGTTTCTTCACTGGTATAGGAGGGATAGATAGATGAATGAAAAAGGGGTGAGAGAGAGAGAGAGATTATATTTCAAACTGCTATGTTTTTTTCTATTTGAGGGGATAAGTGAGGGAGAGAGATACAGATTGTATTTCAAACTACTATGCTTTAGAAGTATTTGAGAAGGAATAAAAAGAGATCTGAAACTAATCAAACAGTTTTGGGAGGGATATATATATATATATATATGATCTTGATAATTTTTTATTTGTTTGTGTGAGAGGTTTAGTTAACACTAGTTTGGTAGGACATAAAAATGTCCTAGGACACTTTTATAACCTGTTATGAGCAAATACTAGGCATATTCAAGAATCATCAACCTGCAAGTCACCCGCTAGAGCTTCTAAAGCCAGGTGAAATGCGTTTTGGCACAAACTATATAATGATGGAGTGGTTGTTAAAGGAGCAAGATCTTGTAACCGAGACGCTATTCAGTGTAGAAGCCACAGAGTGGATAGTCGAGGCACGCTCAACCAGCTCTCATAATGAATTTCGAGACCCAAAGGCGTTGGTTAATAACCCAACATTTTGAAAGAGGGTATCCAATGCAGTGGAAGCTATGAAGCCAATTTGGTTTGCAATCCGTAGGTTGGATGTGAAAGGTCCAAGCATGGGAAGCACTTATATGGCATGGTAGACTGCTGAGACGGATGTTTTGAAGGAAGATGTCCGGCCAGGCAAAGGTGGATATAACATGACTAAACAAATTGCATTGCAAAAGATGGTGCGAAAACGATGGAATCAAGCTCACAACTCTTTTGCACTATGCCACCCATATATTATATCCTCAATTGTGGGAATATCACACAAAGACTGATGTACAGATAATGCAATCGTGGCATGATCTTCTTAGACATTTCTTTGACGATAGGACAAAGTATGCCTTTGTTGTTAGGGAATTGTCAACTTTTCGAAATAGAGAAGGACTGTTTGCCTATCCAAGAATCAAATAATTAGCAAAAGATATGCCAGCATGGAGATGGTGGGAAGAGTGTGGAGCATCCACGCCTCATTTGCAAGCTAGCCATGAAGGTGTTGTCATAACTTTGTAGCAACTCCTCTAGCGAACACAACTGGAGTAACTATAAGTCTGTGCATTCCATCAAAAGAAACCGCTTGACATCGAAAAGATTGGAAAAGCTAGTTTACCTCTATACAAATGGTAGAGTGTTGGACGATGTAAAAGGAGTATGTGGTGACGATGATATGCCAAAGTGGTACACACAGATCTTCCAGGTCCCTTGGATGATGCCCCGTACTAACTCACCCTGAGCCAATTTCTAGTCACTCAAAAGAAGAGATTTGGTGTGATGGCTGGTTATATCTTATAAATGTTGTGATTGCAATTCTTTTAACATGCAATCCTTCTGAAATGCAATTCTTTTAAAATGCAATTTAAAATGCCATGTAAAATGCAATTCTTTCATGTTGCAAACCTTTTAAAATGCAATTCTCTTAAAATGAAATTTATTTGATATGCAATTTAATTGATATGCACAAAATGGTTCCGATGGAGGATGGAGCGATGGAAGACTAGCCCTTGATGAAATTATAAATCTTTCCAAGCACACTTTGTAGAGGAAGTGTAAACCCCATCAAAGTGTTTGTGAAAGATTTATAATTTCAATGACGACTCATCTATGATAATTTTCATTTCATAGAGCATGACAATTTACAATAATCCAAACATGCCAATTTTCACATCAACAAACATAATAACAACTTATCATCATATTATAAAAGCGCACATTGTACACGATAGTGATTGACAGTTGTAGATTTTGGGCAAAGTTTACATTTTAAGCCACAGTCGGTAGGATAAAAGTATACATGTGTTCATTTTGCAAAATTTATAGTTACAGATGTAGTGGCCAAAAAATTACTCTGAGAAGCTCATTTTTCAAAAATTTAGAGCATCAAAAAATTGCTTGCTTTGTCATAATTTTCATTTCACCGAACATGACAATTTACAATAATCCAAACATGCCAATTTTCACATCAACAATTTAGAGCATCAAAAAATTGCTTGCTTTGTCATAATTTTCATTTCACCGAACATGACAATTTACAATTATCCAAACATGCCAATTTTCACATCAACATGCTGATAGTGATTGACAGTTGTAGATTTTGGGCAAAATTTACATTTTAAGCCACAGTAAGTAGGAGAAAAGTATACATGTGTTCAGTTTGCAAAATTTATAGTTACAAACATAGTCACCAAAAAATTACACTCAGAAGCTCATTTTTCAAATATTTAGAGCATCAAAAAATTGCTTGCTTTGTCACATCCATGTCTTGTTGTTAATTTTGCGGTCCGCATGAACAATTGCATCGTGTGCAATTGTTCGACAAAATGATAAATAATCCGCACAAAAGCACCACCAACACCAAGGTGGACAATACGAAGAGGAGAATGATCAACATGGGGGTCAGATTTGCGAAGGTCTGAAGAAAACTGATTTGAAAAAACCCAAGCATTAAAATCGCACATCATTTACTTAAGTACTTCGAAACAATTAAAATACACCTCTAAAGAAAATTGATTTGAAAAAACCCCGCATTAAAATCGCACATCATTCATTTACTTAAGTATTTCAAGACAATTAAAATACACCCTTAAGGTCAATCGATTTGAAAAACTCACCAATCACGCAACATTTACTTAAGTACTTCATGATCAAATAAATTCAAAACATGCTAATGAGTAGACATCGCATTAGCTCCATTAACAAAATTAGTATACGTCATTACAATGAGGCTATAGAAGAACAAAGATCCCTATTTGATGATGTTATGATACAAAAAAGGCTTCAACCTTCTCACAAGTTAAATTACACGAGAGGAGCAAGGACAGGGAAAACACACTTGCTCCTTCTACTAGTACAAGGACTTCTTGGACATTGACCTTGACATACCAAAAGTTTTAATGCTTGCACATAGAGAAAAAGAAGCAAGAAACATAAATGGCAACACAATAGCAATACATTTGCCAATGCATACCAAAAACCTAACGTCCCTTCCAAGAGAAAAACTAGACACACTAACATCACTATATCAACAAGTGCAACTCATAGTTTTTGACGAGATTTCATTGAAACTATGGACTTTGCAGACCTAAGAATGAGAACATTGAAACGTGACTACTCCGATTGTTATGTATGCAAAGCATGACTATTATCACTCCATTACACTCAAATCCATTCTTAAAATGTTGGAAGGAAATCTAACAATCATAGCAATCTATCTACAAATATGTAAAGGCTTTTCTATCATACCTACAAACGTGTAAAGGCTTTTCTATCTACAAGTGTATGCCAATATCTACCATACCTCATGACTTCTTAGAATATTAGAATGAATTCTCCAACCAAACAATCATAGCAATCTATCTACAAATGTGTAAAGGCTTTTCTATAAACATGTTCTACCCATGTGCAAGCACAAATGAGAGAGAGAGAGAGAGAGATTCATATGCAACATGAGGCACATTGCAAGAACTTGCCTAACTTTTGGAGATACCCGCTTGAAGCCTATGCGTCTATTTGATTGGCTAGTTGATATCCCCGCAGCACCATTACGAAGATATAGAATTGCACCTTGTTCTATTGTGTTGCTTGTTAGATCATCAATTGGCTTTGTAATTTTTCATCGATGTCATGTATTTCATGTGTGCTTAAATGCTTACTATTGGCTCTACTCTTTGTTTTCATCTTGCCTGCATCATTTGTTCCAACTCTCAATCCTCAATCATGTAGCATTATTGAGCTGTCCATTAGCTATTGTAGAGCATCATTGCCTCTGGTTGTTATAAACGTATTGCAATCAATCATGCGTGTTGGCCAAGTGTTATCTGTAGTAGTCTTGGTGAAGTCTCACGGCCGCCATTTGAGAATTCAAAACAGAAAAGCAACGAAGAGAAAGAGCGGGAGAGACATTAAACCTAGCATGCCAACTTTTGTACGTATTAAAAAAACTAGGATGTGAAATAAAAGTCCTAGCATATGCACCCCAGCCTCTACACATACCACGTACTTTCTAGACTAAAATCTTACAACCACCAAACTATGCACGTGGACTCAATGTTTTCGAAAATAGGGCTAGACAGATATACACAGAAGTTGGTGTTGCACTCTTCTCATCAGCTATAATTAAAATTATGTGCAATGGATCATTGCTTCATTTCCTTAACAATGTTGGCACAACAAGAAAATCCATGTTTGGCTCTAGTTACAAAATATCCACTGTGAACCAAAGCCACCAAAAGGGCCCGCATCTGGCTTTAGTTACAAAGTATCCATTGCATTCCAATGGATACCAAAAGAACCCTTTATGAAGTGACACAAAAGGGGGAGAGAGAGAGAGAGAGAGAGAGAGAGAGAGAGAGAGGATAATTTATGAACGTTGTCACCTTACTAGGAAAGAATGAGACACACACACACTTTGTTTTCTTTTGGTAATACTATATATTACTTGTGTGGGAAACCTCAAAACAAGGTAAAAACCCAGCATGGAGTACAAAAATGAAAAGGAGCAACACACACCTATCTAAAAGGACAGGAGCTTAAGAAAAAAGAGAAAGCTGAAGAAAATTATATTACACACCATCAGGTGGCGACATAAATTATATCCTACAGAAGGCCCTGTTGTACCAAAAACCATTGAGCGAAGTAGTGGTACCATAAATAGAGTGCAATCCTTGCGATTCTTTTTAACATAAGCAGGAAGACGGAACTTTTGAATGACACGGTCAAAAACTTGGTTTAACATAAGCAGGAAGACGGAACTTTTGAATGACACGGTCAAAAACTTGGTGTAACCTAGGATGCATACTCTGAAGAGAAAAATTGCCATTAAGTTCATGAGAAGGCACCTGTATATCGGGTTCTCGCAAATCCACATTTGTATCCTCATTACCAGCATTAATTGTATCCGAAGGAGATATATCCACCTGTATATCCGATTCTCTAAAATCCGCATTGGTATCTTCATTATCAATATTACCTGTATCTGAAGAAGATATATCCACCTGTAGCTGAAATGAATGTGATTCAAAAGCTAGAGAAGCTACACGCTCTTTCTTTTTTTGGTGAGAATAGAGAAGCTACACACACACACTCACAGTATATGATGTCCGATATTTACACAGACCAAAATGTTCCACAAGACCGACAACATACCCAGCAAAAAATGTGGCATCAGGGAACCTCCTATCTGGCCCCATACTAAGAGCAAACTCAATAGTCCCGACACTAAATGGTTCTTCACCCAGAAGCAGATACACCAAGGTCCGTAACGTCTCCCCATATGCTGTGCGTGGGCCAAATCTATATGAATAAGGATCCTTAAACAAGCCGTACTGCATAGCCTTGCCTCTGACATAATTCATTCTTGACCCCATGAGATTTCTCATAGTCCAAATACTTCTTGAATAAAAATTTCATTTTCTTGGGTGGCAGGTCTAAGCATGTCGCCCTTTCAAACAGAGCACGAACAACACCTGTATCTCCAAAAGACATTTCCTGGTCAAGATAGACACTCCAAAGATCGGTTCTCTTTGGGTAGTTTCGAAGAATTCCTTCAAACATATCACGGGCTCTCTCAGGTGAACAAATCTTGAATTCAAGTATTGCAGCTTGTGAAATAACTTTAATATGTTTGTGTTTGTGAACCACTCTTGAATTCAAGTATTGCAGCTTGTGAAATAACTTTAATGTGTTTGTGAAGGGGAAACTCAACAAAGCTCACTCCAATGCCTTGTGGGCAGCATCAGGCGTGCCTATCTTCAATAGATACCGAATTAACCTCAGCCAAATCTTTGACGATGCTTTAAACTTGCGAATCATAGTCTTCAACAGTTCATCTGCCAAATCATGTTGATTGCCCCGTTCATAAATCCCAAGTATTGCTAAATGAAGCCTTTTGGGTTCACAATATTGTAGAGCTCTCCGAAAGACCTGCAAAGTTGCTTCCTTGGGTGGGTTTCCATACACAATTTCCAGATTGAGAAAAGCAACCCAGACATTCAGCTTTTCCCTCTCCTCCCAGAAATTTATCGTCTGCAGGGCCTGTTCTGCAATGCTCCAGGCTTTATCAAGATCTGCAAGAGAGCATAAAAGCCATATACTTTATCTAGACAAAGCTGCTATTTGGTGAAGCATTCACCAGCTTCTCAAACTTCAGGCGCTTGTCACCTTCCAGGTGCTTTTGTTCAGCTGCTCTGATTGCAGCCTCCCTCTCTTCCTCAAATCTCTTCTTTGCTCTCTTGCTTGATTTGTTAAAATCTTCAGGGACATTCACAGAAGTTGATATTTCTTCAGTACCCACTGTAACTTCGTCACAAGACAGGCTGTACACTCTCCAACACTACATCCAAGGGAGGCACAAATGGTTCTCTTTGCGGAACCTCAAGTATCCTTCCAA
The DNA here is from genome assembly GCF_047967505.1 of Dipteris shenzhenensis. Lineage (NCBI taxonomy): Eukaryota > Viridiplantae > Streptophyta > Polypodiopsida > Gleicheniales > Dipteridaceae > Dipteris > Dipteris shenzhenensis. Next base: position 23,663,087 of record NC_141606.1, read on the forward strand.
TTTCAAAATTGAACTCCTTAGTTTTCACTTCATCCTGTAAAATGAAGTCATTCGATCACTAGAGTCTTCCGCAACAGTGTACTGAGTCAGGGAGTTCGTTCTGTGCATCTATCGCTCATCTGTCTAACATGAATACGGCCAAATAAACCCTTCCCAATTTTAAGCTGCATTTCCAAGGGCTGCACAGAAAACCCCTCTTCCCTCACACAAAAGCCAATTTCATACTTCACATCCCTTTTCATGCGTTTGGAAGTAGAATCGCTAAAACTTGCAAGCAGGACAAGCAATCTCCCAACCCTGGAGCTCTCTCTGGTAATGCTCCAATTGTAACTCCCAACCTTTGGCCAAGTGTGTACTGATGATGAGGATCAACGTGAAAGTTGTAGTCATGTGCTGAAGCAAAAGCAATCGCATTACCATGATCTGGGAGAGATAGGACCAAATACTCATCCTTTATAAGGTCAACAATAGCCGATGCCTTTTGTTGAACAACTAATCCTCTTGAGAAAGCTTTTTTTGAAAATGCCTTGGGAGGTTTTTCAGAATGCAGAAGGCCTGGGTGCAGTGTCAGCTCTCCTATCCCATCACGCTTGAGTCTTAACTGCATCCATTATTCGAGCTCTCATGTGCTTGCCCACCTCAACTGCTCACCCAAATGATAGGTGTAATAAAGCCAACCATATCATTGTGTACTTGCAGATTCATGATGACACCATACTCCTTAATATCGAGCATCTCCGCCTCCACAAATTTGCCAATCTCGAAACTTTTTGCCCAGTCCAGATCTGAACCCTGGGGCTTTTTGGCTTGCAGCTCAGCTATCATCTCTTCTTCAAGAAAATGCCCTTGCAACAAAGAAACATCAGTAGAATGGCACCTCCACTAGAACCTTCCTGACAGTAAGTTAACCTCTAGAACCTGGGCCGAACTGACTGCCCTATTGAGAACAGAACCATCTGACACCTGTAGGACATTGGGAAGTCCTGTGAGGCAACCCAGGAAACAGACAAAACAACCTGCATCTGTGATGCTTGCTATGTATCCTGGGATAACTTTCTGAGCATGAAGCTGTGAGATCTCAGAAGGAAGAGGCTTGGCTGAGTGCAAGAATGGGAGATTTGCTGTAACAATTAGCTCCTGATCATCACGTTCTAAAACTAGAACTGTTCAAATTTATAGCCAGGACAAAGTACTAAATTTAACTGCTCAAAATGTCATGGACAATCTGACAACTGCTCAATTCTCATGAAAGCCCTCTCCATTCCATTGGATATGGGGACATTAATAATCTTCATGGTGTCTGTTGTTTAAGCCACAAGTCCCTAAACTTCCCGTCCCAACTGCAACAGTCTTCTCAATATTGCCGTGCAGTGACTGAGATAAGAAACATGTTGGGAGATAAAATAAAACCCAACGAAAGCCTCCAAACTGAAACATCTGCTCTGGGAATTCTACATTTCACAACTTGCCCATTTTGGAAAGCAGAAGTTGCCAGGATCAAGGCCCAGCTCTGTTCTGTGAGCAAGACCCTTGACTTAGAAGCAGACAAAACACCCGTAATGTTCAACACCTGAAATCCATCCATGTGTTACCAAGCCTTCAACAGCCTCTTCTTAGCTAGTTATAGATTTCAACTCAGAGGATACTATGGTCGTTTTCTGTGTGGTGGTAGGCTTTTGGTCTCTGGATCGCAGGCTAGCACTTTGAACTTATTTAGCTCCAACTTGAAACTTGGGGCCTGGTTCTGCGAGGCACATAGGCTTTAAGCCATCGAAAAGTTTCACAAATGCACCAAAGGGCTCCACACGAATGATTTCACCGAGTATGCCACCAAGCTCCCTTTTGGAGGGAGTTCCACGACAAGGCCAATGGTAGGATCAAGCCTACGTACAACAATATTTTTCCTGAACTTGACCTATGTTTAAATAAACACCATGAGACTTGTTTACAACAAGATGAGAATTTAGGGTCAACCCAATCGAATTTGTCATAAGATCTACATCAAAAATTTATGCTTTTAGACGTTGATTTTCAGAAAAAGGTTCTTGCAAGTTTGATTCAGGCAATGGATTCTGAGATGAAAGATGTCCACAGTTCCTGTGAAATATGTGAGAAAGGAGAGCAATAACCCATCCTTCAACACTGCGCAGACTCTGGTATTCACAAAGTGCTAGAAGCTCCAAGGTCAATCCTTCAAAGTCCTTCATAAAGCTTGACGCTAGCAAGTCAGGATGAGCATTCAACATCACCATGCCCCATTGTTTATCAATGGACAAAATCACACCTTGCACCAACTGGACTTTTCTTAACCTTGTTCGAGATTCACCAGCAACATCATCCATATGAAGTAAAAATCCAGTGGTGTGCACAATGGCACCATGGAAGATGCAGCTCAGTTCATAGAGGAAGGCAGGAGAGTTGGTTTGTTTATGAGGGAATTGTATTCAAAGAGACAATAACATGTACAGTTTCCAAGCTTGATTTCTCAGTGTGTAGAGAAAACCAAAAGAAAAGCAAGAAAATAGGATTATCATTAAAGCTAGCACTTTGCTCAATGGTTTGACAATTGATGTCGTGCACGAAGGCTCGTTGGTATGGACTTACGTGATCAGTGTTGAGAATCATGGCTATCTTTTACCTTTCAGTATCCTTGGAATCACATCCTTTACAAAACAAATCCCAAGCTTCCTCAAATTTGACAAACCCCTGTTAGAAAAGTCACTGCCCGACCTGTGAGCCCCCGTTTTGAGGGGACAAGGGGGCACGAGACTATAGAGGGGTAGGGGAAGAAAAGAGCGGAGAACCTACCTGGCTAAAACCCGCGCAGCAAAGGAAGAATGGCGCAGCTTTCTAGGCAGCTGATGGAGCAGATATGGGCAGGGCCTATGGACTGCATCAGCAGCCCATGTGCTGGGCACATGGGCAGGCCTGCCCGCTAGCCTGGTCGGTGGAGGGGCCCTTGAAATCAGTGCTGCAAGCAGAGGACCAACCCCCTGCTGGTCGGTTTTCTTCAGCCCAGCCCAGCAATGGGCCTATAAAAGGCCCCCTCTCCCCCCCTCATTTCTTATCACCTGCACAAGAAAGCACGCAGGGAGAGGAGTAGGCTTGGCATCTTGGACAGCTTCTACTGGCTGTTGTACACGCTCATCCTTTGAGCTTTTGTCTGCTCACGATTGTGGAGGAATATATCTGAGTTTTTGCTCTCTCTCTCTCCGTCTCTTTGAGTGTTGTATGAGCTAGATCGGAGTGAGGTGTGATTGATTCTATCCTCTATTTCCAACATGGTACCAGATCAAGGTTTACAGCTGTAGATCGGAGTACCTCAGCAAGTAGGCGACTCTAATCGACACTCAGGTGTGCTGCGTGGTCAAGTTCTCCACTGCAAATTTAGTTTACAGTTTGCTGTTCTTTATTACAGCAAGGATGGAGGACAAGGATTCTATTGTTGCCTCTTCAGCCCCTTCTCTTCCATCCTCCTCCAGATTCCTCTCATTCACCATCCCAAACTTCGGAGTCAAGGAAGCTAGACAAGTCGAACTACCCAATCTGGAAGATGAAAATCCGGAGCCTTTTAGTGGCTCGGAAGTTGTGGAAGTTGACAACGGGGATGGAGGCAAAGCCAGAAGATATACTGGATAGCAAGGGGAAGATTATCATTCTAGTAGATGGAGAAGAGCTTAAGAATTGGGAAGAGAGATATGCCCACTCCCTAGCATTAATCATTGGGACCACGGCAGACTCTGTTCTTCTGCACATCGAGATGGCCGAGACATCTGTAGAGGCATGGGCTATCCTGAAGGATCTGTATGAAACAGACAACACATCTCGTATTCTAATGTTCCAACATCAACTATACAATCTAGACATGACTAAGGCAGACAATGTTCACGACCATCTAACAATAGTCAAGGTGGTAAGGGACCAGCTCGCGGCAATTGATCAGAAGGTAGACTCAAGTCATCTAGCATTGTTGACTTTACACAAGCTACCTCACAGTTTTAAGAGTTTCATGACTACAGTCACTGTAGGACAGAGGACGAAGCCTCTCACCTTCGAGGAGCTTGGCCCTTTACTATTGGAGGAAGAGGCTCGGAAAAAACTATTTACTCGATCAAACGAGAAGGCTCTCGTGGCAAGGGACAAGCCCAGCAAGGGTAAGTTCAAAGACTCCGAGAAAAAAAGCAAGACTGAGGATGCAAAGAAAAAGAGGCAGATGAAGTGCTTCTAATGTGAGAAGCTTGGTCATTTTGCTAAAGAGTGCCACAAGAAGAAGTCGGATCTCAAGACCGAATCGGCAAACATCACGACCGACGCTCTCTTCATCATCACTGAGTACTGCTCCGCTTATGCATCCAATGAAGGAGAGGAAGGTTGGTATGTGGACAAAGCACATGTCCAACAAGGAGTGGTTCAAAACCATGGAAGGTACGCACCCCAATTCCAAGGTCAATGTGGGGGATAACATGTCATGCCCTGTGAAGGGTGTTGGTAGTATTCCATTCATCACCACTGCAGGAAACGAGGAGATGATTTCTAGTGTACTGTATGTACCGAATTCATGCAAGAACCTTTTGTCTGTCGATCAGATGGACAAGCACAATATGTCGGTCTTATTCGACAACGGCAAAGTCACTATCACATCCAAGGCAAATGGACAGGTGGTGGCTCAAGGTGTCGAGGAGCATAGGCTATATCAACTCAACGCTCTATTGGTGCACGGGGACCATGGCAGATCCAAATTGTGGCATGAGCGGTTCGATCACGTCAACTATGGCACTCTCGCCGAGATGCAGAAGACAAAGATGGTGGATGTTCCACCGATTGCAGGCAATGATCGTGTTTGCAAGGCTTGCATGGAAGGCAAGCAACACAGAGACAAGTTCCCACAGGAGGCCTCATTAAGGGCCAAGAAGCCGCTCGAGTTGGTTCACGCTAACATCTGCGGCCCAATGTCGCCAAATTCATTCGCAGCTTCGCGGTATTCTCTTTTATTAGTGGATGATTTCAGTCGCATGACGTGGGTATTCTACCCTGGCCAAGAAGTCTCAGGCTTATGAGAAATTTAAAGACTAGAAGGCCCAGGTAGAGAAGGATAGTGGGGAGGTAATCAAAGCCTTCCACACCGACAGAGGGGGAGAGTTCACTTCTACGGAGTTCAATGGATTTTTCAAGAAGCACGGGATCAAGAGACAACTCACTACAGCTCGCACATCTCAGCAGAATGGAGTTGCTAAGAGGAAGCACAGGACCGTCATAGAGACAGGGTTGACATGTTGCGAGGGAGGAATCTCTCGAAAGCCTACTAGGGTGAAGCCGTGAACACTGCCATTCACATCCTCAACAGAACCAAGACCAAGACTGTTGATGATAAGACTCCATATGAAGCTTACTATGGTAAGAAGCCCACAATATCTCATTTAAGGGTTTTTGATTCTAAAGGATTTGTGCATGTGCATAAAGATGAGCGGATAAAGCTTGATCCCCATCGCCGAAGCTGCATATTTGTGGGATACAGTGAAGAATCCAAGGCATATCGCCTTTTTGACCCGGAAAAGAAGAAGATCCTTATCAGCAAGGATGTGATCTTTGAGGAGTCCGAGCCACAGGCTGCAGAAGAGGTTCCTGAACTTCCAGCATTACCCCCACCCAAGGTCATCATCCAAGAGGTGGAGCCAACTGAAGACCCCGAGGAGGTGGAGGACGAGGAGCATGCCATTCTAGAGCCAGCTCCCAAGGCAACTCCATCAAAAGCACCTCCATCAAAGAAGAAGCTACCTCAATGGTATTTGAAGACTTTAGCAAACTCACGGATCACTGACATTCCCGAGACTAGTTCCAAAGTGCGGCGGTCTCAACGAAACATGAAGACTCCCTCCGTGAACTACGCTTTGGTGGCTTAGCTTGCAGAGCCCCGTTCCTTCCAAGAAGCGAAGGATATTCCAGAATGGCAAGAAGCCATGCAGGCAGATGGATGCCATTTTGAAAAATGACACTTGAGATTTAGTGCCCAAACCAACCAAGCGAAAGGTCATTGGGACTAAATGGGTGTACAAGCTTAAGTTCAAGTCGGATGGAAGCTTGGACAAGTACAAAGCAAGATTGGTGGTGAAAGACTATGCACAGTCAGAAGGACTTGACTTCGACGAGACCTTCGACCCCACAACGAGGATGGTGACTATTCGGACAATCATTGCCTTGGCTGCTCATCACGGTTGGCCTATTTTTCAAATGGACGTCAAGTCTGCATTTTTTAATGGTACCTTGGAGGAGGAGGTATATGTGGCACAGCCACCAGGATTTCAGATTCCAGGATCCCCATCAAAAGTCTGTAAACTGAATTAGGCCTTATACGGGCTAAAATAGGCCCCCAAAGCTTGGTACCAACGGATAGATGTTTTCTTTCAGAAGATCAGTATTCAACGGAGTCCATCAGAGGCAAATCTTTATCTCGACACAAAGGGGGATTTGTGCCTGGTATTGATTCTATATGTGGATGACCTCATCATTACAGGGGATCATACGAAGAAGATTGCGCAGGTCAAGAGACTTCTCATGGAGGAGTTCGAGATGACTGACTTAGGCATACTTCACTACTTTCTTGGGATTGAGGTGAAGTAGGGAAAGAGCAGTATCTTTATTTCACAGGAGAAATATTGTAGGGAATTGCTCGAATGCTTTCAAATGGAAAATTGCAAAGCAGCAATGACTCCCATGGAAACTGGTCTAAAGCTGAGTGTGCGTGATCCATCTCAGCCGGTTGATTCATCATATCGACATTTGGTGGGGAGTTTGATTTACCAGGCCAATACCCGACCAGATATTTCCTACGCAGTTGGATTGCTCTGTCACTTCTCTGCCACACCCAAGAAGACTCATTGGGATGCAAGTATGAGGGTGCTAAGGTACTTGAAGGGTACCTGCACCCACAGCATCACTTATACGAGAGGCATTGAGTTGAGAGGTTTCTGTGATAGTGATTGGGCAGGTGACATTGATACCTGGAGATTGACCTCTAGATATTGTTTCTTACTCTCATCAGGAGCTATGTGTGTCATGGCTGAGTAAGAAACAACCTACTGTCACCCTTTCATCTACAGAGACGGAGTATAGGGCTGCCCGTACAACGGCATGTGAAGCATTGTGGCTCAGGTGGATCTTGGAGGACATGAATGTGGCCCAAGAAGATGCGACTGTGGTTATGTGCGATATATGTTTATATATTTTTTGTTTTGAATTACAAAAGAAGCACATTTCCAAGTCAAATGAGAATGTCTATTGTGTCCACAGATCTTGGCATAAAGATGGAGAGCTGCATCTAACAATGACAATGATGGTAGGCATGGTGGATACTCAGATGGAAAGGATTTAAAAAACCCTACGTGTAGAGTGGGTTTCTCGTAGAAAATCCCCCCATAACTCCTATTTGATAGGGGAGTATACTTGAAGAAAACCTCTCATCACCCCTCTTCAGAAACTAGAGTTGCATAGCGATCGCCAACAACCCCGTGTTTCACGCACGGACAAAGCACATCAAGGACATGAATGTGGCCCAAGAAGATGCGACTGTGGTTATGTGCAACAACCAGAGTTGCATAGCGATCGCCAACAACCTCGTGTTTCATGCACGGATGAAGCACTTGAGGTCCACTACCACTTTGTTCGAGAACTCATCGATGAAGAAGTCATAGAGTTGATGTACTACCTGACCAATGACAACATCTCAGATATGTCTTCACGAAGGCGCTTCCCAGGGAGCAAATGGAGCACCTCATTCGACGCATAGGGATCAGCCTACAGTTGTGTCATTGAGAGGGGGTGTTAGAAAAGTCACTGCCCCACCTGTGAGCCCCCATTTTGAGGGGACAAGGGGGCAGGAGACTATAGGTGGATAGGGGAAGAAAAGAGCAGAAAACCTACCTAGCTGGAACCCGTGCAACAAAGGAAGAATGGCGTGGCTTTCTAGGTGCCTCATGGAGTAGATATAGGCGGGGCCTACGGACTGCATCAGCAGCCCATGGGTTGGGCACATGGGCCTATTTATAGGCCTAGCCCAAACCGGCCAGCCTGGTCGGTGGAGGGGCCCTTGAAGTCTGTGCTGCAAACAGAGGGCCGACCCCCTACTGGTCGGTTTTCTTCAGCCCAGCAATGGACCTATAAAAGGCCCCCTCTCCCCCCCTCATATTTTATCGCCTGAACAGAAAGCCTTGCACAGGCAAGCGCGCAGGGAGAGGAGTAGGCTAAGCATCTTGGACAGCTTCTACTGGCTATTGTACACTCTCATCCCTTGAGCTTTTGTCTGCCCATGATTGTGGAGGAATATATTTGAGTTTTTGCTCTCTCTCCATCTCTTTGAGTGTTGTATGAGCTAGATCAAGAGTGAGGTGTGAGTGATTCTATCCTCTATTTCCAACAACCCTTACAAGCCTCGTGGAAGACTGACGACTATCACCTTGTTTCCAACCTGTGAAATGATTCCCCACATTTCATTCCAACAAATAACTTGTTAACTCGATAGATTTGGGAACTGTTCTTGTAAAGAAGGCTTCCACGTTAGCCTCTCGCTGGGTATGGTGGGTGTTTGGCTTGACGTCACGCGCATACTCAGTGTCCGCCTGGGACTAAGCTTCGTGGATTTCAGCAGGGATAAGGGAAGGGGCACCACCACTAAGGAAGGCAGGTGCATCATGAGGAGAAAGGGGGTGGAGGAGCACGGAAGGGGTGATTTGACACTTAACCATGATCGGTTGTAGGAGAAATTAGAAACCCCAAAAAGCTCAATCAATATATATAGACCATATGTAGCGTTGCAACTTAGGTTCCTCTACGCCGCAGCATTCTATCAAAGAACTAAGGGATCTACCTACGTCAACCTCCATGGAACGGGAGGCCAAACACTTGCAAGCCGAGCAAAGTTGGTCCAACTAGTAAGGTGTCAAACCCCAACCTAGGGGGCCTAGGTTCAATCCTACCGGACACTTTCTTGGGCAAGACCGATTTTGGTTCCTCGCCCAATGCACCCAACTCATTTTTTGTGCATGGGGAGAGATGCTTATGAAACAGTGAGAAGACCGGCACGAATTTTCATTGGGGATGGCATCCGCTGCCGAACCACATGTGGGCATATGTTTATGAAACTGCCCTTTAAACAATAAAGAAGTCCTCCTCATTTAACCACGGGAAAAGTCCTCCCATCGGATGTTTCCTTTATTTTACAGTGCTCAGGAAAAAATGTCCACAACTTTTGCTCCTACATTTGCTCTATGTTTGATGCCCGTGATAGGATTAGTGAAACAAGGGGTGGACTAGGGCTTGATCAAAGGTGTTTCCTTACCCTTAGACAAATAGATATAGAGTCAACTTTTTGGAGATGACACAATGGCTTTTGTTGATGAATCCCGAGAGAATGTGATGCTTTTTTTTAATGTCCCTAAGAGATTTTGTGAAGTTTCTGGATCAAAATGTAGTTGGGGAAAACCTTTGGCTTGAGGACTTTTCAAGATCCTCTTCCGGATTGCTCTAGTGAAGTAGCTGCCTATCATTTGGTATATGGAGCTCTATTGGGGCTAGGCTTATCCTTACACCAGTTAGATAAATGGTTTAAAGATAGGATTAAACAAAGCTCTAACAATGGCATGGGCCAACTCTGGCATCGAATGCAAGAATTTTAGTGATTTAGCATACATTGTCGGCTACAACCACCTACGTTGCCTTTCTTCGGCTACAACCACCTACATGGAGAACTTATTTAGGGCCTACCTAACATAGGCCTAAGTCAAGTTAGGCCTACCTGACATAGGCCTCATAAATTGCTCCTCGTCGTGTAAATGGTTACCTCATCTATTTGTCAAGCACCCTAGCTGGAAGAGGTGAAATGGTTTATAATAAATGGAATCGGTAGGGAGGTTGGTCAATAGCAAGATTCATCCTAATATGAGAGGCTATGTTCATAGTTCCCGCTCAAGATTAGGGTTCAAATATGATAGGTGGACTGGTTGATGCCTAGAAGCGCTATGGTCCATTGGTGGTATGGAGAGGGAGAGCTAGGTTGAGAAGAGATGATAGGCTCGATGAGACTATCTAGTGTGTGATGTGTGATAATAAGCCATTGGCCTTGATAGATCTTCCTCGAGCGTGGTCCTTGCAGAGGAAGGTGAGTGGGTCTTGGCTACAACTCTGGGTGTCAACTCTGTGTTTTGGAAGCCATTGGCAGTGGTTAAGAACCAATTCGTCTTGACAGACAAAGAGGCGGCATTGCTAGCCAATGCAGATGCTAAGGTCCTGCAGCATTGGCCGTCAAACGTAGTACCTTCACAAGATTGCAAGGTGAACCAATGGAGTATTGGCAAGACAAGTCTTTGGAAGATTTCAGCAAGGGCAGTATATTGGAGGCTCATTGATCAACGGATGCGTGTATAGTCCTTGAATACAAAATGGAATCTAAGGAGAAGTCCAAGTTGGTGGGGGCCTTGATGCCAATAAATTTGGAAATGTTGCACGTCTGGGAAGCCAAATTCCTTTCATGGATAGTGATGCATATGTGGCTTCCTGTGCGCGTGAGGCTGTCTAAATGGCTAGAGGTGAATCCAATGTCTCCCTTGTGTGACAAAGAGATTGAGGAGGTGAAACATTCGATGTGGGGATGCCCGGTTACTAGGGGGCCCTGGAATTTGCTTAAGAATTCGAATAGAAAGGCAAGCTTGACGGGAAGGTTCTCTATCAGGTCGAGGTTGGCTCTGATGGGAGACTTTGTTGGTCTCACCTCAACACTTGCGGCTTGCTAGCCTTACTTACGGGCAGCAATTCTGTTGGCCGTGTGGACTTTGTGAAATCAAGTTGTTTTTCGTAGATGTGTGGGTGTAGGGTGTAGAGCGCAAGCCTTGGTAGGGCTTTTAGAAGAGATGTTACTGGATTTAGGTACGGTGGTAAGCAAAGATAACACTTTCCTAGGATCTCATTTCCTGATCTATGATTCACATCCAATCTCTATGGTGTGAATCATAGAGCTCCCAAATATGATGTCCCTAATCTATGATTCATACCCAAGCTCTATAGTGCTTCCACATGATGTAGATGACCTTCCAAAATATTACAAGACAGAAACTCTTGCAACAGTTACAGCCACTCTGGATGGCAATGGTTTCCTTCCAAATCGACTTTTAACTTTGTGGAAGGATAGAATATATAGCAAATAGTTTTTAGAACTTGATAGAGCTCAAGTTAGATCTCCTGACCTCAAGAAAGAAAGGCTTGACAGGCCTACAAGCAGAACAGTATTGCTATCAGCTGGTTGTAATGCTTTGCTCTTTGCTGTAGAAGCAATGCTGCTGCTCACCTTTTTGCTGCCAGCTCCTTGTAATGCTTTTGGAGCTGTTGAACCTGTTATTGAGCTGAAGCTACCAAACTCATTTTAAATAAGGGCGACTTCAACGTGTTCTCGTGTTGAGAAAACTGAAAATAGTGTGTGCATACAGCTCATTTTGTAACTTGAGGATAACAGGAACACACAACCAGCTCAGCAAGCTTACAGGGAGGTACATGAGGACCTTAGGAGTGTTCCTAATGCTGCTACAGAGAAAAACGACTTGCTTTTGAAAGGATATGATATGCTACTAATTGTGTTTGCAGCATAGGAAGGCTGCCACTTCACCAATGTTGAAGTAGAGGCAAACAACACAATATCAAGCAATGTGATGCTTGAATGCACTTCAATGAATCTTCGGATCTCTTTAGGAGAGGCTAGGACAGTTGAAAAACACTCTCAAGATAAAACGACCTGCTATGTGTGTGAGGATTGAACTGCAGCAGACAAACGGAAGCTCCACAAAGTGGTGGATAAGGTCTCCACTCACATTGACTAGTACATGGATGTGGGTGCTAAGAGCTCTGATAACATGGTACGAACATGACATGGATCATGAAACATACACGCAGCAAGGGAGAGGAAGATGAAGGAAGCCTTCTTCGACTTCTTTTGGATGGACATGTCGGAAGTGCATTATAGACTAAGTGTGCCACTAACATTTAGAATGCGGGATAAGATAAATTGTGTCCTGCTTATTGGTCACCGGTGTGCTCCACCTATTAGTAATGAGTTGACGGATAGAGATGTGTGTCTCCATACATCTCAACACTCTTCACTATTGGTGATATAAAAAATGCTACTCAAGCTACACAATGGCCGAGCCAACAATCGTGAAGGGGCTTTGTATGGAGCACATTGCACACGGTATAGTACACTAGCCCTGATACTACTAGTCTTGCCCACACCTCGACCCTTAACACCATTATTACAATTCACAAGGCACGGATACCATGAGTTCGGAAAACGATAGGACCATCATGATTGGGAATGTTATGTCCAAGACTCATGCGACAGCACTTGACATTCATGTTACCTTAGAGATAAAGTGCCAAAGACAAAGCGCGATGGTGCAAGTTAGCTTCGGAGCAGATCATACTACACTTGTCCATATATTTACATTGAGGGATATCATTGAGGAGGCGCAAGCACAGAAGCAAAGAGTCCATTGTTGCTTTGTGGATTTCCGCAAGACCTTTGATACTGTACCACAAGCACGACTTTTCATACGCTTACTTGATCTGGGGCACAGTCAAGATATTATATGGGCAATCTGAGCGATGTATGGGCGGATATCAAGTTGAGTCAAGACTGCGATGGGGTGGATAGAGGAGATCATGAGCACGATCGGAGTCGAACAATATGTCCACTATCACCAACCTTGTTTGGCTTATAATCGACGCCGAGTCCATCATCACGACTTTGGGAGGTGAAAGTTCCTTGTGAGCTGACTCTTTGATTTTGATTCTTCTATATCCAGATGATATGATCCTACTCTCCTCCTCAGCTGAAAGTCATCTGGATGCACTCCAATCTTGCTACAATACACATGATTTGAAGGTCAACTTGGGTAAAACCAAGATCATGATCGTCAACATATCTCAAGCAATCGTGCACAAAGAATAGTGTACTTTTAATGGAACTCTAGTAGAGATTGTTGAATCCTATGCATATCTAGGTATTCTCTTTTCATGTCCAATTTTCACAATGCAACTAGCCATGAAACCAAATTCTCCATTTGCAATTTTAAGACCACAAAACCAGGTCTCTTCTATTTGACTCATTGGTTCGCCTAGCAGGGATGTACAATAGTCCCTTCCAGGGGACAACTTATCGGAGACACATTGACCTTGCATAGAGAGACTTTAGTTTCAGCTTCTTGCTCGGATGGTCTGCAACAGGCCATTGGTCCCACACAAGATCATACTCGCAATGCAACTTTCCAGGTGGTCACTTATCTCCATAGGGTCAACGATTTTGGTTACCATGACATACGATCACACAAATTGCCATGGCTCGCCTGGCTTCATCTATGGCATTGGAGGCAGAAGGTGATCAAAGGAGTTGGTTTCGGACATGCAAATGGTTTGCAAGCTTGGGACTACAAATAGGCAGATCACCACCATTTTAGTATGGACTTGAGGCTCCATCCATTCCACTCGCCTGTCAAGAGGTAAACCAGGTCATCAGAGAGGATCTTTTGCAGCTCCACACATACAGGATGTTACGCTCAAGTCGAGGTAACATGACCTCGGAAGGGTCAATCGACATTTTCCTTTAAAGGATCAATGTTTGTATTATATTTGTTTGGGCTTCATGTAAAAGATCAAAAAGGAATAAGGTCAAGGTCCTTGGTGTGGGTGACATGGCACTAGACTAGGTGGATCTAAGGCTAAGGGACTTTAATGCATTAAATGTGCCTAGGGGCAGATGAATTTAAAGATATCCCAAGAGAGGGATAAATGATGCATTAAGGAAGGACCCTAAATTGAGGACATGTGGCATACTAGATCCATCTAGGGAGTTTGGGGCTCGTTGGAATTAAGCAAGCAGAGAGCTTTGACGAAATAAAAATCTTTCTTTCTGAAATTTTCAGTAGTGAAGCTTGCAACCAACGAGGTTGGCTGGGAGGATAAACCAAGTGCCTGTGCCCGTGATTCAACGATAAGCAGGAAGAAATCAGATTGGAATTTGTCATTTGGTATCAGAGCGCAAGTTATATGGGGCGTTTGACGACGGACGATGGTACAGTTCATGTAAGTTTGGGTAGCGTGGATGAACGGTGCGCGACGAGGGCTACTGGGTGGTCACGGGATTAGTTGCTGCACATGATGACGTAGCTGTGGGTTCACGCACGTCATCGTAAGCTGGTGACGAATTAGGAGACAGACGACGGGTTCACATAAGCTGGTGACGACGATACAGTTAGACCGCAGGTTCATACCTTGGTATCTCGGAAGGCAAACGTGAAGCAGTTTTGGACACCCGCTGGTTTAAAGCTAGCTTAGGGTCAAGGAATTTTGGCCCGTGATACTTGCGTTACGTGGAGGTTTCTCAATGTGATAATCGATGCTGGGTGAAAGACCTGTGAACATGGTAAACGATCACGTCTTTTGTAGTTCACAATAGATCGTTGACATTGGCGCTACGTGAAGAAATTCGATCGACAGAGGACCTGTTGATTAAGGTCGTTGGACCTTAAGGTCTTTGGCAAAAAAAAAAAAAATAGTTATGCAGGACAGAATATAAATTCGAATTGGATCTCCGACGAGGGGGTAGCTGAGCCACAACAAGAACAACATGATCTCTCTGTATTGCGTGAATGACCAGGGGGCTTTCGATTCTTTTTCCCCTCTATTTTATTTGGTTAAATTTCTAAAGTTTCGAGGTGTGTGAGTTGGATTGGGAACAGATTTATGCCTTTGGATTTAAGGGCTTGAGGTTTCTTAGATTGCAGGGGTTTGCCTAGTATAGGGAAAAGCAGATTTGGTTACAGTGTAATATATGCTTTGTCAGCTGTAAAGTTGGAAGTTGGACTTTCGATTTGTAATTACAGTTTCAAGCGGTGTTTTTTTTTTTTTTTTTTTTAAACACCCATTGACCTGAATGGAAGTAGAAGAAGAAGCTTCCAGGATGGATCCCGTAGAGTTGGGAGTCCGGCCGACCCCGTAGGTGTCGCGCCCAGCAGGTCATACACCGTTTGGCAGAATTGCAATGTTAAAGGATGCCTTGCAACAGATTTTAGCACAGCAGTTACAAACAAATGTGAGGCAGTCTGAGCTCAGGAAAATTGTGCATAGTATGTCTGCCAAACCATCTCGTGAGGAGAAAGGTGAATCTCCGATGAAACCGGAGTCCAGTGTTCGTACAGTCGAGCCTAGGAGGGCTAAGGTGCCTAATATTGCCAATTACAAGCCAGAAAAGTATTCTGGTCGGATGTCTGACCGTAGTTCCGATATCATTGATACCTGGTTACACAAATGGGACAAGGCATTTGCCATTTGTGAAATCAGGAATGATATGAAGAAAATCCACGAGGCCACCCATATGTTTAATGAGGCAGCGGATAGGTAGTGGATAAAACAACAGAAAGAAGGAGTAGCATCCACTACCTGGGAGGGGTTTAAAAAGAAATTTAGAAAACACTTCCTACCTCCTGACGAAGCATCCCGAGCTTGGGATCAGTATCGAAACCTTCGTCGGAGAAATTTATCAATGGCAGAATACACTCATAAGTTTAGAGAAAGTGTAATGAAGGTTGATGAACCCCTACCTCAGTCAATCTAAGTAAAAGATTTTATCTTTGGATTAAATGTTCGGATAAAGATGGAAGTTCGGGCTAAGTATGCGAACACGCTAGATGAAGCAATTGCCATAGCCCTAAACTATGAAGATGCAAAAGGGAACAGACCAAGTGGGTTTGTGGACTCAGTATGGGTACCCAAAGAAAATTGGGTTTAAGAAGAAGTGGATTAGCAAAGGGGGTGCCTCACAGTCTAGTGGTCAAGCCAAGCAAGCGAAACCAATTGAGACTCCTAAATCAAGTACCACCATTGGAATGAAAAGAAAAGTAACACCAATGGCAGCCCGGGCTTGGTTAAAGTCCTCTTTAAACCCAAAGCAAAGGGAAAAAGCGAGGAGAGAAGGCTTGTCTTTTGATTGCCTTCAGCCTGATCAATGGAAAGATTGTCCACGGAACAAAGATCGTCGGATGGCTGAGATGATGGTCTCAGAATGCGACGTGGAAATGGAGGGAAGTCCCAAAGCAGAACAGATGCAGATTCAGCTAGCGAGATCTTCTCAAAGGTCAGTACCTTTTTTGTTATGTGTGTCTGTTGCTAAGTTAGTAACTAGTGCACCTGATAATATCCTATCAAAGCCCGCAGCAACGGGGTATAGAGCCTTTAGTGATACGGAGTTAATTAAGATGAAAGAGCAAGTAGTCATTGTGTTGTTTGACTCAGCGTCAACGCACAATGTAATTAACTCTAAGCTCGTAAAGAGGCTGAAACTAAAGACTAGCCCATCTGACTATGCATATACAGTTAGGATGGCAGACGGAAGTTCAACTGAAGTATGGGACCAAAGGGTTACCCAGTTGGAGCTTCAAATTCAGGACTATGCTAAGAAGCTTGATTTTGAAATGACTAAGCTTGCTCATGCAGACATAGCCCTGGGTAAGGCTTGGCATTCTAGAAAGAATCCAGCCATAGATTGGAAAAAGCACATTTATCAATTCAAGATAAATGATGTGCTATATGTCTTACGAGGTGAGAGGGATATACCTTAAGGACCGTTGATTTCCGTGATGGAAATCCGAAAAGCTCAAGAAGAGTTTTTGTTTCTTTGTACAGCATCGGTAGAGCCGATTGATGATTCTTCGACTAGCACTGATGTTGCTCAAAATGGAGGGATGGCCAAGCTAGCTTATCAAATAACAGAGGAGTTCTCTGATTGTTTTAGGGATGAGTTACCTTATGGGTTACCTCCAAAGCGGAATGTTCAACATAAGATTGAACTAATCTGGGGGACAGAACCTGTAAATAGACCTCCCTATAGGTTGAGTTTTACTGAAGAGGCAGAGGTGCGAAGACAACCGGAAGAATACCTCAAGTGGGGGCAAATTCAACCAAGTTTCTCACCTTTTGCTTCACCAGTGATATTAAAGAAGAAGAAAGATGATACTTTTCGTCTCTGTATAGATTACAGAGCATTGAATAATATCACTATTAAGCACATGTATCCGATGGCTCGGATCGATGATTTGCTAGATGCATTACATGGGACCGTAATTTTCAATAAGATAGATCTTAAGTATGGCTACCATCAGATCCGTATTAGAGCCGAAGATGTGCATAAAACCACTTTTAGAAGCAGGTTTGGACATTATGAGTTTTTGGTAATGCCCTTTGGACTTACCAATGCTCTAGCCACACTCATCATGCTTATGAACGATTTACTACGTCCGTATATCGGAAAGTTTGTAGTACACTTTATTGACGATATTCTGGTATTCAGTAAAAGTATTACTGAGCATCATGAACACTTAAGAATAGTGTTCAGTACTTTGAGAAAAGCCAATCTTTATGTAAATAAAAAGAAAACTATACTGTGTATGGTAAGACTTGAATATTTATGATTCATAATTACTCCTGAGGGGGTAGAAATGGATCCAAAGAAAGTGGCTGCGATACTGACTTAGCCTTTCCCTCAGAGTTTGACCGCTTTGCGATCATTCTTGGGATTTGTCTAATTTTATCGAAGGCATATCAAATGATATTCCGAAATAGTATCGCCATTGACTGATCTGACCTCAGATAAAGTATCTTTTATATGGGGATAAAATCAACAGGAGAGTTTTAATACCATAAAACAAGCTGTGGTCTCAGGACCGGTGTTAAAAATAGTTGATCCCCAAAAACTTTTTTTCCTTGAAACCGATGCAAGTGGCATTGCGGTAGGAGCAGTTCTCCTTCAAGAGGGAAGGCCAGTAGCCTTTGAAAGCAAGAAGCTTTCTCTCTCTCAACAAAATTGGCCAACTCATGAATTAGAGTTGTATGCTGTTGTCCATGCTCTGAAAACATGGAGACATTATTTGTATGGGTCAGAGTTTTATGTTGATGTTGATCATGATACTCTGAAACATTTTTGTAAACAACCTGACTTGAGAGGCCGCCAAGCTAGGTGGGCAGAACTCATGCAAGAGTTTAAGTTGACGATTCGGTACCAAAGAGGGAAGGATAATAAAGTTGCTGATGCGTTGTCATGCATTATGCATAACATGAGTTTCACGGTGTTAGACAGTGCTCTAATGACTGAGATTAGAGAAACTCAAAAGATGGACGAGTTCGTCCAGAGCCTATGGCCTAAGGCTCATGTATTAAAACCCGGGGAAAAGGATGACCTGGCATCTAGAAAAGGCCAAACTTATGCAAGATATGCCATAAGGGATGATATGTTGAAAAGAAATGGCAAGGTAGTAGTACCTAATCAGAATGATCTCAGGCAAAGAGTCATTCAACAATGCCATGATAGCCCATGTGCGGGACATCCAAGAGTCGAGAAGACATATGATCTCGTGAAGCGAGATTTCTTTTGGCCAAAGATAAAAAAGCATATTCATGAATATGTGACACGTTGTTTTTCGTGTCAGGTAAGTAAGGTAGAGCGGGTGAAGCCACCCGGACATTTACAGCCCTTGGAGATACCACTAGGTAAGTGGGAGAGCATTTCCATGGACTTTATTGTAGGGCTGCCTACGACACAAGGTAAATATGATTCTATCCTTGTGGTGGTTAATCGTCTTACCAAGATGACTCACATCATTTCAACTAGAGAGTCTGTTAGTGCCCCGCAAGTGGCGGATTTGTTTATTAGACATATATTTCGTTTGCATGGATTACCCAAATCCATAGTGTCAGACAGAGATGTCAAATTTACCAGTCATTTTTGGAGTGCAGTATTTGAGACACTAAGGAGTGAGTTGGAATGAAAAGTGGAGATCATCCAGAAACGGATGGTCAGACGGAAAGAATCAGAGCATATGTGTCATTAAGGCAACATACATGGGACAAGTGGTTGCCATTGTTAGAGTTTTCCTACAATGATAGAAAACATTCCTCTACAGGGTTCAGTCCATTTGAGTTAAACTATGGTTATAGGCCAACGAATCCAACTATAGTTGGAGTACCTCAGAAAGTGCCTAGTGCCGCGAACTTTGTAGTTCAGATGCCGGAGATGCTAGCACTGGCGAGAGCTAACATCCGCCAAGCTATGGATAGAGCTGAGGCGTATGCGGATGAAAATCAATCCGCTAGAGAATTTAAGGAAGGAGAAAAAGTTTTTCTCAGAGTTCTTTCGCACTCTAAGTCTTTGATTGCAGGAGAGTGTTCTAAGTTATCACCTCGATATTGTGGGCCATGGTTAATTCTAAAAAGAATAGGCAAGGTAGCCTATAAATTAGAATTGCCACAAGGTTATAAGGTGCACCCAATGTTTCATGTTTCTCGTTTAAAGAAATTTTTACATACAGGTGACTCACTAATCGAGGGACTAGGTGGATCTAAGGCTAAGGGACTTTAATGCATTAAATGTGCCTAAGGGCAGATGAATTTAAAGATATCCCAAGAGAGGGATAAATGATGCATTAAGGAAGGACCCTAAATTGAGGACATGTGGCATACTAGATCCATCTAGGGAGTTTGGGGCTCGTTGGAATTAAGCAAGCAGAGAGCTTTGACGAAATAAAAATCTTTCTTTCTGAATATTGAGGACATGTGGCATACTAGATCCATCTAGGGAGTTTGGGGCTCGTTGGAATTAAGCAAGCAGAGAGCTTTGACGAAATAAAAATCTTTCTTTCTGAATTTTTCAGTAGTGAAGCTTGCAACCAACGAGGTTGGCTGGGAGGATAAACCAAGTGCCTGTGCCCATGATTCAACGATAAGCAGGAAGAAATTTGTCACAGGACCTAGTTAGAACATATTAAGCTTTCGGTGATATACAGCTTCTATAGAGATCACTTCCTATGGATCTCTAAGACGGGGCCTATCATACCGCTTTCCTTAAGAATGCTCTCACAACAAGAAAACCCAAGTCTGGTATTAGTTACAAAATATCCAATGCATTCCAAAGGGCACCAAAAGAACCCTTTATAGCAGTGATGCTTTCACAAGACAATCAAGATCTAAGAGCGAAGAGCGGGGGCAAGAGGGGGGGGGGGGAGAGAGAGAGAGAGAGAGACAGAGACAGAGACAGAGAGAGAGATTAGAATCATTCATGCTTTGTCGTCACATTCCTGAAAAGACCCAAGAGGATCTATGAGTGAGGTAGAGAGAGAGTAGACTGATGTCCGACATTTACACACCAAAATGATGCAACGAGACCGACAATAGATCCAGCAAAAAATGTGACATCAGGGAAAGCCTACTATCTGTGGCCCCATTCTAAGAGCAAACTCAATAGTCCCAAAAGAAATAGAAACTAAATGGTTCTTAAAACCAACAAAAGGAGAGCGGAGAGCTTCCCCATCTGCTGTGTGTGCGCCAAATCTGCATGAATGAGCATCGTTTGTGAAGATCCTTAGACAAGCCTTGTTTCAACATACTGCATAGCTTTGCCTTTGACATACTCAATAATTCGTTCTTGGATGCCATGAGATTTCTCATAGTCCAAATACTTCTTGAATAAAAATTTCATTTTCTTGGGTGGCAGATCTCGGCATGTCGCTCTTTCAAACAGAGCACAAACAACACATGTATCTCCAAGAGACATTTCCTGGTCAAGATAGGCACTCCAAAGATCGGTTCTCTTTGGGTAGTTTCAAAGAATTCCTTCAAACATACCACGGGCTCTCTCAGGTGAATCAATCTTGAACTCAAGTATTGCAGCCTGTGAAATAACTTTAATGTGTTTGTGAAGGGGCAAACTCAACAAAGCTCAGTCCAATGCCTTGTTGGGCAGCATCAGGCGTGCCTTGCTCAATAGATACTCAATTTGCCTCAGCCAAATCTTGGACGATGTTTTAAACTTTCGAACCATCGTCTTCAAAGTTCATCTGCCAGATCATGTTGATTGCCCCGTTCATAAATCCCAAGTAGTGCCAAATGAAGCTTTTTGGGATCACAATATTGCAGAGCTCTCCAACAGACCTGCAAAGTTGCTTCCTTGGGTGGGTTTCCATAAACATTTTCCAGATTGAGAAAACCAACCCAGACATTCAGCTTCTCCCTCTCCTCCCGGAAATTTATTGTCTGCAAGGCCCATCCTGCAATGCTCCAACCTTTATCAATATCTGCCAGAGAGAGCATATAAGCCATATACTTTATCCAGACAAAGCTGCTACTTGGTGAAGCATGCACCAGCTTCTCAAAATCTTCTGCACTTTCAGGCACTTTGTCACCTTCCAGGCGCTTTTGTTCAGCTGCTCTGATTGCAACCTCCCTCTCTTCATTAAATCTCTTATTTGCTCTCTTGCTTGATTTGTTCGAATCTTCAGAGACATTCAGAGAAGTTGAAATTTCTTCAGTACCCAATGTAACTTGGTCACCAGACAGCTTGTCATCACTCTCCAACACTGCCTCCAAGGGAAGCACAAATGGGTCTCTTTGTGGAGCCTCAGGCATCCTTCCAATTGTCAAATCGAAGTCCTCCATGGTTTTCTCTTTATCCCGTGACATGTCGTTCAGATCACTAGATTCTGCTGCAACAGTGTACTGAGTCAGGGGACTTCCTTCTGCGCATTCATCCCTCACCTGCGTAACAGGAACACAGCCAAACAAGCTCTTCCCAATTTTAAGCTGCATTTCCAAGCGCTATACAGAAACCACCTCTCCCTGCACGCAAGAGCCAGCTTCATACTTCACACCCCTTTTCATGCGTTTGAAAGTAGAATCGCTAAAACTTGTAAGCAGGACAAGCAATCTCCCAACCCTGGAAGCATCTGGTAATGGTCCAATTGTAACTCCCAACCTTTGGCCAAGTGTGTACTTCTGATGAGGATCCACGCGAAAGTTGTAGTCATGTGCTGAAGCAATCGCATTACCATGATCTGGGAGAGACAGGACCAAATACTCATCCTTTATAAGCTCAACCACAGCCGATGCCTTTTGTTGAACATTCAGAGCTGCTCTATTCCTCTTGAGACGAGCTTTTTTTGAAAATGCCTTTGGAGTTTTTTCAGAATGCAGAAGGCCTGGGCGCAGTGTCAGGTCTACTATCCCATCACTTCTAACTACATCCATTATTCGAGCTCTCACATGCTTGCCCACCTCGACTTGCTCACCCAAATGATAGTGTGTAATAAAGCCAACCACATCTTTGTGATCTTGCAGATACACGATGACACCATATTCCTTAATATCCTGCATCTCCCCCTCCAAAATTTGCCAATATCAAAACTTTTTGCCCAGTCCAGATCTGAACCCTGGGACTTTTTGGCTTGCACGCTATCATCTCTTCTTCAAGAAAGTACCCTTGCAACCATAGAATAGCACCTCAACTGTTTAAGAGACGATGTGAACCTTCCCGACAGTAAGTTAACCTCTAGAACCTGGGCCCGAACTGACTGCCCTATCGAGAAATGCTGAGATGGATCATGAACAAAACCATCTGACACCTGTGGGACATTGGCAAGTCCTGTGAGGCAGCCCAGGAAACAGACAAAACAACCTGCATCTGTGATGCTTGCCATGTATCCTGGGATAACTTCCTGAGCATGAAGCTGTGATATCTCAGAAGGAAGAAGCTTGGCCAACTGCAAGAGTGAGAACTTTGCTGTAACGATTAGCTTCTGATCATCACGTTCTAAAACCAGAAGTTGATCAAATTTATAGCCAGGACAAAGTACTGATCTGAACTTCTCAAGATGTCCTGGACAATCTGGCAACTGCTCAATCCTCATAAAAGCCCTAGCCAGTCCATTGGATCTAGGACATCAAGCATAATCATTGTGTCTGTTATGTGAGCCACAAGTCCCCAAACTACAGTCCCAACTGAAAGAGTCTTCTCAATACTGTTGTCTGGTGACTGTAAGATAGGAAAACTGTTGGGAGATAGATAAAACTCAAAAGACAGCCTCCAAGCTGCAACATCTGCTCTGAGAACTCGACATTTCGCAACTTGCCCATTTTGGAAAGGAGGAGCAGGTTGAATGCCAGGCTCAAGGCCGAGCTCCGTTCTGTGAGCAAGACCCTCAACATTGTTGTAGAAGCAGACAAAACACCCATAATGTTCAACACCTGAAATCCATCCATGTGTTACCAGGCCTTCAACAGCCTCCTCGTAGCTAGTTATAGACTTCAACTTAGAGGATACCATGGTCTTTTACCTTGTGATGGTCAGCTTTTTGATCTCCGGATCACAGGCTAGCACTTTGAACTTCATCTTAGCTCCAACCTGAAACTTGGGGCTCGGTTTGGCACGCTGAAATTCGGACATGTGCTGCAATGGGCACATAGCCTTTAAGGCATCGGAAAGTTTCACAAATTTTAAAGGGCCTCCACGCGAATGATTCCACCCAGTACAGTCATTCCCGGTTGCACATCCCCATAGGCAAAAAGTTGCTGTTCGAATTTGGATTTTTTAAAGTGACGACTGCTAAGGCATCCATCAGCCTCAGTCCGACGACCCTTCCCTTAACGACTTGCCCCTCCTTAAATTTCTTCTGCAGCTTTTCTATGTGCTGATCTGAGGCATCTGAAATATGCACGTAGCCTGCCACCAAGCTCCCTTGCGATGGGAGTTCCACGACAAGGCCAATGGTGGGATCAACCCTACGTACAAGGATATTCTCCTGAACTTGGCCTATGTGTAAAGCCACAGCAGGAGACTTGTTGAGAAGAAGATGAGAATTGAGGGTGAGCCCAATCGATTGTCACAAGATCGACATACAAAATCCGTGCTTTTAGACGTTGATTTTGGGAATAACGTTGTTGCCAGTTTGGTTCAGGCAATGGAGTGTCAAGATGAAAGATGTCCACAGTTCCGGTGAAATACGTGAGAAAGGAGAGTAATAACCCATCCTTGAACACGGCGTGGACTCTGGCATTCACTAAGATGCCAGGGGCTAGAAGGTCCAAGGTCAATCCTTCAAATTCCGTCATGGAGCTGGACGCCACCAAGGCAGGATCAGCATCCAACAGCAACATAGAGTAAGAACCCGGTGATGCCAGGGACACCGATAGATAAGAGATAGCCATGATCCTCAACCCTGATCACGGAGGCCCGGACCAAGGAGCCGGGGTGCATGGCATCAATTGTCAAGCCCGAGTGCAAAGTGCTAAGCTTTAATGACAATGCGATCCGCTTGCGTTTCGGAGGCACCGAGAAATCGAGCTTGGAAACTGTGCAGGATACGAGCTGTCGTTCGGAAACAAATCCCGCAGAGACAAACCGTGTTCTTCTTCATGGTGTTAAGAAAACAAATCCGAGGTCTCGTCGAGTTTGAGAAACCCCCGCAAGCCTCCAGGAAGGCTGGCGACTAATTCAGTGCTAACAACCTGGGAAATGATTGCCCACATTTTCATAATCCGACGGATAACTTGTTGTAAAGCAAAATCTGGGCAGACGGGGGGACTGAGCGGGGAAAGTCCGCGGCTTCCAGCCGTGGTCGCTTCTTGCTGGGCTTGGTGGCAAGCTCAAGCTCACCCTGAGCCTGGGAGCGAGCTTGGTGGACTTCAGCAGGCGTGAGGGAAGGGAAAAGGCATCGTCATGAGAATGCGAAAGGTTAGGCGTTGTGAGATTTCAGATTCAACATCGTTATGAGCAGGCGGGAGGTTAGGTATGTGAGATTTCAAATTCTGCTGCAACTTCTTATTACGTTCTTTCTTGTATACCCATGAACTTCTTATTACGTTCTTTCTTGTTAGCTGTCGCCCTGTGGGCACTCCGAAGAGTATAGTAGTGAAAGGTTAAATCATTTGAAATGTATAGTAGTGAAAAGTTAAATAATGTGTTTTGCATTATCTTTTGAGCCTTTGTTTGGTGTAATTCAAAGAGAGGTCCACGTGTACCTATCTCTATCTTTATAGGAGAAGGGTGACACGTGGCGAGCAAAGGAAGACTATTCCCTGCTCTCTACACGTGGCATGCCTCTTCGAGCCAGCTACCTCGCGAAGCTGTAGCACAAATGTAGGGAGTTTCAAGTAATTGCGGAACTATAGCACAAATTGTAGGGAATTTCGAATAAAACATGCTAAAGAAGTCATTCTGCCAACCTAACCGAGCGGGATAATTCTGCCAAATCTCAGCTTCCTGCTCTCCTCTAGCTTTTTGAATTGCCAAATCTCGATTTCCACTTACGAGCTACTAAGCGCAATACATGCAGGTTTTGGGAGGAGCTCTACTTACGAGAATGAGCTGGAGAGGAGCCGAAAAGGTACGCCACCTACGGTTGTATTGTATTCTTGAGCAAATCAATTCCTTCGAAACTGTAGCTTCCTTCTGATTACCATCGCCATGATCTCGAGCACGAAGAACGTTCGTGGTCTTGACCCTCTGCTTGGATTGGATTCCACCCTTTCATCTAGATCCCATCCACCCTTCCCCGCTCCCTGCTCTGTTTGTGCACCACATGCCCTTCAAAGAGTGTGGGTGTGACTCTTGCTATGAGCCTCCTCATTGTCAATGCCTTGCCATTCAGTGTGCACGTAAACGTGCAACCCCCCCTACACATAAACGTGAACTTGCAGGTCAGGTGAAACATTCACGAAGCTTGGGTGGCTTTGATGAATGAATCATGGGGCGACCTTCTTCCGAGTAGGATGATGTCACCAATGTTTTAGCAAGCAGTTGTAATGTTTGATTGAACAATTGGCTGTGAGCAAAACATTTACAATTCAATAGAAACTTGCGGGTATGAGGATGTGAAATAGAGTGCCTACAGAAGGTGGGGAGCACCTTGCTGAGAGTGGAGTTGAGGGTGATGCCGATGCTGCTAGTGAGCAAGGACGTGATTGATAGGGGAGAAATCACTCCTATTGGCTCTATAGAGATTTGAAAGCATAGAAGAGATAAAGTGTACGTACGTAGAAAACTACTGCTCGATGCCATGGGGCATGCAGGTTTGAATTATATGTGCATGATGATAGGATTTTAAGCATGTAATGGTGTTCCCTTTGATGAAGCGCTTTGCCTTCCAATTGGTGTGCGAGCTTCTGATGAGCGGATACTAGATGCTAGAAGAGCCGTTCTCGACAATGATGAAAGGTATGTTGCAACAAACTTTTGGGGGCAAGATACTCGAAAGCCATCGCTGAATGGATAGAAGAGAGCTGGCAAGATTTGGCCAATGGCAAGGCAACTGCGGATCAAGGTCTACTATCCTGCTTGGTAAGTTTCATGGATGAGAACGGGAAGCTAACGGTGAGGATGTGATGGACAAAATTCTATTGTTGCTATTCACAGGCCATGATACGAGTACAGTGACAAAGATGATGGTGTGCAAGAGAATCCGGAGGTGTTCGACAAAGTCTCAAATGCTAATTAGAACTTAGAAGTTTTTTGACAAACATGTAGTGTGCTCCAAGTTTCCTTGCCCTTATTCAACGACCATTGAGTTCCGGGTTCCAAAAAACACCCTTCATCCCCAAGTATCCCGAGCTGAATAAGAATATGCAATAATCGTCAAAAGAAACAAGGAGAAAAAGACTACACTCATCTATGAAATACTAGGGAATCAATGTTGTAAACTTTGTTGAGATATGGTGCCATAGCACATGAAATAGAGGCTAAGGTATGTGCTAAGGAAAGAATCAAAGTAGC